>NC_056732.1:1457772822-1458142822 GCF_019279795.1 Protopterus annectens
GGTCATCAAATTCATTAGTCCTGGTGATCATCTAATACCTTAATCCTAGTGACTTCCTGCACAGACAACATCAGTGCTAAAGTCAGTACAGTAGAGAAAGTAGTTGTTGCCAACTAAAGGATTTGAGTTGGTGTTAACCTAGGAGCTGGCAGCTGAAACAGTGTCTCTAAAATTCATCATAGCAGAGGAAAACACTAAAAAGGAGCACCTGAAGTGGGAAAAAGGGTTTTATTAATTTCCTCCTCTAGACGGATGGGAAGAGAAGGTACCCATTTCAGTTTGAATTCTGATCAGTCCCCATGTCACATTTTCTTGCTTTTACAGGAAAAATTACACTCAAATTGTCTGTTTATAGAGATAACTGCCAAACACTTGAGGGGGAAACTAATAAATAGACAATGATGATTTATGGATGAGGTATTTAGGCAGATATTCTGAAGTTAGAAACAAATCAAGCAGTACTTACTAAAAACAAAGACTCAGCTTGTCATGAATGATGACAAGAGGGGAGTCACATTAATAGCTACTGCCTGGCTACTATTAGTGCTTGTCTCATGACAGCTTCACTCTGCTGGTATACAATACTCCTTTGCTTCTTCTCTCTCTGGAAGCAAAATATTAGCACCAATCCCAAGATGAGCAGCAGGCCACAGCCTGTTTGGTGATTCACCATTTTCTCCCAGATGATGCAAGTGTCTGTAGGCTTATTGTAGTCTTTTTCTGGTAGATGTCTTGAATAGCAACCAGACCAATCTGGAAAATCACGCACAAACCCTCCAACCAGAAACAGTCAATGCACTCTACTCCTTGTCTCACCAGGAGCAAAATATAAGCACAAATTCCAAGGTGGTACCCATGAAGCAGTTAGACTTTCTGGTCATCAGCACTCGCCAGAAAATAGTGTTCCTGTGCTCTTTTCTTTCACCAGGAGCAAAACAGAAGCACTAATCCCAAGATGACTACTGACAGGCAGAACCCGTGCACTCCAATAATTGGTGATCTTAGAGTAGATGTTGCAGATTTTAAAGGTAAGATGGAAGATGGGTTAATTTCCTAAGAGCTGCAGTGTGCACTAAGCAGTTAGATATGAAAGAGGGCGTAACAAAGCTTCAGTTATCAAAGTGGGGAGCCACTAATTTTAAAATAGCAAGACACACTGGAACTGGTTGGCCACTTTGTATTTTGGTTCTATGGGATACAGTGGGATGGCCAATAAATTTAAATAGTTAAAGAGGTGTAATTTCATAAAATGATAATTTTGTGCTTACTCACAGCCAATAAAAGGGGAGACGGAAGGAGATATGTGGTCAAATTAACATAAGGGGCAAGCAACTAGAAAGTTGAATTTAAAAACACTACAGCACCAGAGTGGGAGAGGAAGAAAAACTTAATTTAAACAAATCACAATATACACAACAGAAGAAGGTAATAAAGTAATGTCAGTTCAGTCTTCACTGATTTACCAGAAAATCACAAATTTTATGAGGAAAAGACCAAAAATATGAGGCAAAATTCTGGAAATTCTACAGAAATCTGGACATTTGAGAGATATGAGTGGCAGTTTACAACTTTAAAGGAGGTTACTCATTTGAGGTGTGACTTGGCTGAAGAAGAAAATACTATAGATGTGGTATACCAGAGGGTTATGCTGGTAAGGACTAGGTCCAGAATGATGTGACCCCTACTTAGTTAGCTGCTTAACTATTTGTTCTAGGGAACTGTAATTTACTAAGTCTAAGAATATTTAGGCATATCCAGCTTTTGAGGCATAGGTACACCAGTTAATTGAGTAATAAGTAAAATCTTCCAACCTAAAGTATTTTTCATTAAGGACAATTCAGTGAGTACCTTTAAAAATTCCTTGTGATGATGTCCTCTAGCATGCTATGAACTGATAATTTGTCTTATTAAAAGTAAGACGAGTTCACTAGCTTCAGTTTGTGAGTCTTTGGGAATATCACTAGAGGTGATATGAAATCTGACAAATATAGAAGCTCCCCATCAGGTACCCTCAGGTCTAAATGCATACTGAGCACTAAATCAATGTAAGGAAGGTGCACTATCTGTAAAAGCAAGTCTCCATTGCAACACAAAGACATCTTCAATTTTCAGGACATCCTCAAGGTCAGGCAATTTATTATTAAGACTTCTGGTACTGAGAAGAGTAACCTTCTTCTGATTAGAATTAGTTTGCTGTAACTGTGTCTGCAATGTTGGGATGTCCAGTAGCCAGACTTGGTAGGCACTAAGACAGCAGCAAAGATTTTGGGTAGTAAGAGAAAATCATGGAACTAGAGGTGCAGTCTCTCTCATGAATCACGCTAGTCTGTCTTCCATCTCATCCCAGGCTGACACATACTAAACTCCATCTACAATGAGACCAACTACTTAGCAAACTACTGAAGCCAATTATTTTACATTTGTATCTAGGGATTATTCTGGAAAAAGTTAGGGTTCCACTCAGGACTAGAGTCTCAACATACATAGTGAGATTTAACATTTCTTTTCTCTTGTCACTCAGGGCTGAGTTCTCAAGTCTTTCATATCCACATGGAGTGCCACTAGGTAATATTCCTACTGTCCGATAGTCAACTGTCACCCTATTTTAGTCCAGCCCCATGAGTATGGAGTGTGTGTGCCTTAATTAATGGACGGCGCAGTGGTAGCGTTGTCACCTCACAGCAAGAAGTTCTCCAGTTCTATTCTCAGATGGAGTGCCTTCTGTGTGGAGTCTGCATGTCCTCTCTGCGCTCATGTGTGTTTCCTCTGGGTGCTTCGGTTTCCTCCCATGTTACAAAGACATATGTTTGGAGCCTTTCTCCCCAGGCCTCCGCTGAAAATTGGCTTTGTTCCAAGTTGGACTTTCACGATTAATAAATGTTAAATAAATAAATAAAATAAATACTTACTAGAACATTTCTCTTTGCAGTCCCTGAATTAGTTAGCATGTAAAGTTTACAGTCTGCAGACTAATGACTCATTGATATGCAAGAGGGACATGATATGGTGATACTATTTTTACGCTAAGACTTATCTTTCAGAGTTCTAGGAAGCTTAGTAAGTGACCTTTTGAGAGCTTCTGAGTGGGTTCATAATGAAGTGTGGATGCTGCAGTGTGTTGCTCATGAGAACCCATGAGAGGGTTGCCTATATGCTGTGATGATACTTGCACCTCTCATAGATCACGTCTACATGAAGTACTAGTACTCTGTGTACATTAGGCAGTTTCTACATTGTCTAAGTACCTAGTACTAAAAGGCTAGCTATAAAAGGGACATAAGTTTATTTGTCTTCCTTGTCAGAAAGGAGACTGGATTTCTTATAAAGCGTAATGCCTCATCCTCTTATTTGGCAGTCTACTCAACCTGTCCAAGGAGAGTTTAGAACAAGAGATTACAATGACCAGAAATTACAAAACCAGAAGTCAGTGACAATGAAATAACACTCCATGGCTACAATATATACAGAAAAGACAGGAAAAAAGAGGAGGGGGAGTAGCCATCCTTTGTAAAAAAACCCTATCTCTAGATCTACTGAAAATAGACAGCCCCTCTTTCCAAAACGCTGAGCTAATACTAACCAAACTCTATCTTAATACAAAAAAAGCATATAAATATTATAGGCATTTACATCCCACTTGGCCAAAATATTTCCACAATGGAAAATATATTACAATGGTCATCTGGTACCCTTGCTCAAGAAACTATTATAGCCGAAGACTTTTACATACACTGGAATGCCTGCAAAGCATATATCCCTACTAACCATATCAATCTCCATAGCTACTCAAAAAGTATAGTTTTGTACCTACCATAAATGTAGATGTTCGAGGATCTACATTGCTGCAGTCATAACCTGTGGGTAGTCCGCTGTCCTCGATCGGCCCGAATACCAAAGAGCTGGGCTGGCGTCGGTCATTGTCGCCTAGAGCTGACGTCAGTACGTCGTAGTACATAAGCGCAAGACCGACGCCATATCCTCAGTCTTTCTTGCCCCAGATGTCAGAAGGCCTAAGAGTGAAAGAAGGCCAGAGCCAAAAAAGTAAAGGCCCAACAACTACCAGTGTGGAGAGAGGGATAAACCTAATAAAAAACACAGCCAGATACCAACTATAGAGGGGAAGGAGGGAGGGATAATTGGACTGCAGCAATGTAGATCCTCGAACATCTACATTTATGGTAGGTACAAAACTGTACTATGTTCTTCGTCTCACATTGCTGCAGTCATAACCTGTGGGTAGAATCCCAAAGCAAAGGAAAAGGGAGGCTGTCAAACTAAAAAGCATTAGGAGCTGCTAATATGCCCTGTAAAACTGCAGTGGCAAACCCAGCCCTGGACTTGGAATAAAGAGGGAGATGGTAATGCTTAGTAAAAGTGTGTACTGAACTCCAAGTAGCTGCCTCCAAAATATCCTTAGTAGCTACACCCCTCAAAAAAGCAGTAGAAGTGGCAGTAGCCCTAGTAGAATGAGGTCTGATCCCAGCAGGAACATCCTTCCCATGATGAGAATAACAAAAGCAATACAATGACCAATCCACTTTGAAATAGTCTGCTTTGAAACAGCTTTCCCTTGTGAACTCAAAGCAAAAGAAACAAATAACTGTTGAGTCTGTCTGAACTCCTTAGTTCTGCTCAAATAGTAACGTAACTGCCTGTGGATATCCAAAGAATGCAAGACTTTTTCCCCTTTATTTTGGGGATCAGCATAAAAAGTAGGCAAATGAATAGACTGGTTCAAGGCCACATTAGAAATCACTTTAGGCATAAAAGTAGGGTTAGTTCGCAAAGAAACTCTATCCTTATGAAATATCAAAAGGGTTCAACTGCCATGAGTGCCTGCAATTCAGATACCCTCCTAGCAGAAGTAATGGCCAACAAAAAAGCAGTCTTCCAAGACAAAAACTTCAGTTCAGACATAGCTGCAGGTTCAAAAGGAGGTAAAGTAAGTTTCTCCAAAACAAAATTGAGATCCCAGGAAGGAGTAGGAGCTCTACGTGGGGGTCTTATATTCTTTGCCCCTCTAAGAAATTGTTTGAACAAAGGATGAGAAAATAAAGGAGGGTCACAATCATAGTGAGCAGAAATGGCTGCAGCATGAACCTTCACAGAAGAGAATGACAAACCCTTGTCCAGTAATTCAGTAAGATACTGTAGTGCAAAACTCAAATTAGGCACTGAAACATCAAAACCCTTTGCAGTGCTCCAAAGAAAAATCTCTTCCCTCTGTCAGCTTAAACTTTCCTAGTGCTAGGCGCCTGGCTTCCAAAATGACATCTAAAACCTGTTGAGGAAGCTGAGACCCCACCGGCTCCATCACATATCGCCAGGCTGTCAGATGGAGGGACTGCACCTGAACATTGAGAAAATGATTGTTTGACTGGGACAACAAATGAGGAACCTGTGGCAGAAGCCAAGGAGGCTCCTGGATTAAACTCCTCAGCAGAGGATACCAATGCTGACGTGGCCAATCTGGTGCTATTAGAATCATGCAAGGCTTGTCCCGCCTGACTTTCAAGAGTACCTTGGGGAGAAGAGGCAGAGGAGGAAAAGCATAAACGTGAAGGTTGTTCCAACTGAAAGATAGAGCATCCACTTTCCAAGCATCTGGGTGGAACATCTTTGTGCAAAATTTTGGTAGTTGAAAATTCAGTGGAGAAGCGAACAGATCTATGTCTGGAGTTCCCAAGCCACAGTCAATTGTTTGAAAACCTGAGGATCCAGTTTCCACTCGTGGGGATCCACAATTTGCCTGCTCAATACATCTGCTAGGGAGTTCTGTGCTCCTGGCAGAAACCGTGCTTGAAGATTGATTTGCAAACTCAGAGCAGTCTCCCACAAAATCATTGCTTGCCTGCAAAGAGGGTAGGAATGGGTTCCTCCCTGCTTGTTGATGTACCACATGACTGTTGTGTTGTCTGTTTGAATCAACACCTGTCCCGGCTGAAGTAGGTCCTTGAAGGCCATCAAAGCAAATTGGACTGCTAACATCTCCTTCATGTTGATATGCAAATGTAGTAGTTTGGGAGGCCACACGTTCTGTACCCATTTCCCATTGAAGTGTGCTCCCCAAGCCAAGTCCGAGGCATCCGTCGTTAAGATCTGACTCGCCTCTGGTCGGGTCACAGAGAGTCCCTTGTTTAGTTGACATTCCTGAGCCCACCACAAGAATTCCTTCTGGATGCAAGGTATAATCCGAATGACAGTGTCCAAACTGTGGCAGTGTTGAGTCCACACACTTTTGAGATACCATTGTAGCTTCCTCATATGCAGTTTGGCATTGGGAAGTACTAGAATGCAAGATGCCATGAACCCCAAGGCTTGAAAGACTGTCCTTGCAGTCAGCCTGGACATTACTGATAACTGCTGGAAGTATAGATGAAGAGTTCTTTGTTTGTCCGGGGTCAGAAATGCCATCTGAGAAGCTTTATTCAGTCTCACACCCAGAAAGCACATGTCCTGAGAGGGTACTAGACTGGACTTTATTTCGTTCACAGAATACCCTAGGCACCTTAAAACTGCCATTACATACTGGAGGTGTTGAAGTAACTTGTCTTTGTTTTGAGCAAGAATCAGGCAATCGTCCAGATAAGGATAAATTTGTATTCCTCTCTGTCTGAAAAAAGCAATCACAGGAGCCAGAACCTTTGTGAATACCCTGGGCGCAGTAGATAAACCAAAGGGCAATGCAGAGAACTGATAGTGAGAAGTACCAGCCCAAAATCTCAGGAATCTCCTGCAGCTGGGCCTGATAGGGATGTGAAGATAGGCCTCTTTGAGATCCAGGGTTACCATCCAGTGATCCTTGCCCAGCAGAGGAAGAAGTTGTTGTAATGTTAACATCTTGAATTTTGGAATGTCTAGGTAGGTATTTAGAATGGACAAATCCAGAATTGGCCTCCAAGTGTTTCCTTTCTTTGGCACTAGGAATAGACGGGAATAAAAACCCTGGCCTACTTCTGACGGAGGGACCGCCTGAATTGCCCCCATCTGTAAAAGTAAAGAAATTTGCTCCTGAGCCTCCATCCTTTGCTGAGGAGGCACATCCGGCATGCCTTTGAAAGGAGGAAGAGTGTGAAAATAAAACTTGTACCCATGATTTATTATATCCAACACCCATTTGTCCTGGGTGACCAAATGCCAATTTTGTTGAAAAAGTCCCAACTTTCCTCCTAGAGGAGCTGCCAGTAGAGAAGGGTCTGGCAGCAGAAGACACAGGTCATTGGGTCTGTTTACGAAAAGGCTGACCCCTGCCCTCACCAGAAGACTGTGCAGGAGAAGTCCAAGTCCTAGGTCTGAAAGAACCCTGAGCGTGAGCTCTGCCTCTACCACGCCTAGACCTGCCCTTAGACTGAGTATCCGAAGAAGGAAAAGACCATCCTCTAGCAGGCCAATTCCTACTAAACTTAGGGGGCTGCACCTGCAGAAAAACTTTGACCGTCTGCATAGACTTAGCCTTATCTTCCATCTTTTTCAAAACCAATTCCACAGGGGGACCAAAAAGTACTTCAGATTGAAGAGGAGCATCCAAAATCCGAGCCTTAACATGCTCTGACAAATTTTGATCCTTAAGCCAGGCATGCCTGCGAATAACTGAACCTGTAGCAGCCACCCTGGAGGCAGCCTGAAGAGCATTGAAACCACACTGCAAAGAATGCTTGCCCACTTGATCTGATGCATGAACCAACTCCTGGAGCTCCCTACACTCTATACCCTCAGATAAAGCATCCACCTTAGATTTCAATTGACCTAACAAGAAATTCTGATACTTCAGCATATGAAATTGGCAATTCAAAGCTCTCATAGCTAATCTATCTAAAGCTCTAGAATCTTTATCCAAAGGAACTGGATTCTTAGCCACAGAAGCCCTAATACCCTTCGGACCTTGAGTAATGGTTTCCGGATCAGCTCTAGGGCTCTTGTACAAATACTTATGTGCTTCAGGAACTCTATAATATCTGTCTGGCTTAACAGGGGCAGGAGGTAAAGAATCAGGATTAAGGGAAGATTCAGAAAAAACATCCTGAACAACTTCTAAGACAGGAGGAATAGCCAAGGGCCTATGCTGAGGCAGAAACAAAAATTCCCTGAGCCTTTTCCGAGAATCCGAAAAATCCTGACCTTCCCACTTGAAATGCTCCCTCATGGAATGTAAAGTCTCAGAAAAAGAAAAATCCTCTGGTGGAGAAGCAGAAGGACAGGAGTCCTCTGCATCCGAATCCAAATAAGAAGGAAATTCCTGAATTTCTTCAGCTGAGGAATCAGAGTAGTCTGAGGAATGATCCATCCCCTCTAAATCTGCCTCCACCCTAGGCCTCTTCTCTGGGGGGGGCATAGAACCCCTGATCAAAGTAATCAAGTCCTCAGCCATTTTTAACATATGCTTCTTAGGAACAGGGGCTGGAGAGCTAGAACTATGACCCAGGCCAACATGACCAGTTTTGGCCTTAGCATGGCCTTTAGCCACTGAAGAAGAAGGCCTAATAACCTTCTGTAAAGATGGAACTACAGACACCTGAGAAGCACCCTCAGCCGGGCCTAACTCCTGAGAGGTTAACTCCTGCAAAAGTAAAGGTTCCCCATGGAATTCAGCCGAATCCCCGGCCGGGTCCACAGGTTCAACTGGAGGCTCCGTAGAACCGGCGTCCATAACGGACGACTCATCCGGTTTAGACTTCAAAGTTTTATCTTTACGCTTTTTAGCGGTAGCGGGCGTCGGAGGATCCGACGGCATGTTATAATTACACCTTTTCCCAAAAACAAGCCTGGCACAGTCTAATCTTCGTTTAATGGTGCGCTTGTTAAATCTAGCACAAAAGCGACACCCGACCACGTCGTGCTCAGGCCCTAAACAGGGAATACACAAAGAATGAAAATCCTTATGAGGTATCTGTTTCCCACAAGAAATGCAATTATTAACTTTTTCTGACATCCGGTTAACTGAGGCAAGAAAAACAAAGATTTCCCCAACGGGGTACTTAGCCCAATTTGGTCTTCGGTCTGAAACTCGATAAATGAAAATTTCAGAACGCCGAATGGCACTTGCAAATGCTGCTTCTGCTTCGGACCACACTGCAAGAAAGACTGGGGATATGGCGTCAGTCTTGCGCTTATGTACTACGACGTACTGACGTCAGCTCTAGGCGACAATGACCGACGCCAGCCCAGCTCTTTGGTATTCGGGCCAATCGAGGACAGCGGACTACCCACAGGTTATGACTGCAGCAATGTGAGACGAAGAACATCTAATCAAAACCCCTACTAGAACTGACAAAAAAACAAACAAAGAGTCAGTACTAGACAGGATCTTAACTAGTCATCTCAATACTGCACAGATCTCTGGCTGTCTTCCAGACAGTCTCAGTGATCACCTTCCAACTTTTCTTCTCAGACATCTATTAAACCCTTCTAAAATCTCAAAATACCATAAAATCCACAAGGATCCCTATTAAATAAACAAAAAGTAGAAATGTTGAACGGCGAAATAAACGAAAAGGCCGTTCCTTGATATCATTATTGTAAGACTGCGGTACCGTGAAGGCTGGAAATTTTGCCTTTTCTTCACTGTAGTGCGATCTCGGAGTTGGCATATATAATTAGCGGGGGCTGAGGGCACAGCCCCCCCACAATATTCATTTTGATGAATGTACTTTTTATTTATTTGGCCATTCGACATTTCCACTTTTTGTTTATTTAACAGGGACCCAATCCACACCACCAAAAACCTCAACTCTCTAGAATTTACAACCTTACTAAGAAATTATAACTGGAACCCAGTAACCTTTCTCCCTCTAGATGAAGCAGAACATTTCTTTAACACCATCTTCATCAGCATCCTGAATAAACTAGCTCCCCCCAGAACCTTATAGGTCAAACTTAACTGTACTCCCTGGCTTACTAAGTTAACCAGATCTCTACTAAAAATAAGAGACAAAGCCTGGGACAAATTGGCTATAGTAAAAAACACCACAAGCTGTCAAAAATACATAGAACTTAGAAACTTATTCAAAAATCAGATCAGGAAAGACAAAAAAAGACTACTATAATAACAGCCAAATAAAACATCAGAAAAATCCCCAAAGGTTTTGGTCTGCCATTAATAAAATACTGCATCCAGGCCAAACTGCCACCCCAGCCCCAGATTTATCCAATACCAAAAATGATATTCCAACCCAGTTTAACAAATACTTCACCAAATCCATATTAAACCTTTTAAATACTAACTTCACTCCCACCCCCATTACCCCCACCAAGTAACAACCCCAACTGCTTTCAATTCCAACCAGTCCCTACTGCTACTGTAAAAAAATATCTTAAGAAACTCAAGCCAACTACCATAGCCGCAGACAACCCACCAGCAGAATATCTGAAAGCAGCCACTGATGCCATCTCAGTCCCCATTGCCATCTTAATTAACCGCTCTATCACAGAAAATAAAACATCTAAACTCCAGAAGATAGGACATATAATCCCGCTTCACAAAGGTGGTAACTCTACAGACTTATCCAACTATCGTCCCATAGCCATACTGTCCCCCCCTTTCAAAAATCTTGGAAAAATGCACTTATACACAACCGCTAGAATACCTATTTGCAAACAATCTTCTAACTCCCACCCAACATGGTTTCTGACCTAATCATAGTACCACCACAGCACTAATGTGTTTACCAATACTGTTAACCAAATTCATTCTGAAGGTAGTCTAATCTCTTCAACCTTTCTTTATCTGCCAAAGGCATTTGAAACTGTATCCTATTCCAAAGTCTTACAAGCCTTAACTGATTTAAGCCTCAGCCAATAGCCTGGATTAATGGATGGTCATCAACAAGCGGTATTATGGCAACATAACCTCTCCCTTCTTCTTCCTGTAACCATAGGAATCCCACAAGGGTCTATCCTTGGCCCACTTCTCTTTACAATCTTCACTAACAAACTTCATACAGCTACAAAAGACTCCACACTCATACAATATGCAGATGATTCAACCCTTATATGTGCTGCTCCTACCCTCCAACAACTAGAACAAATCACCCAACAGTCATTTGTAGCTATAAAAGTTTGGCTAACTAATGCTCAACTAATTTTGAACCCCCAAAAAACTCAACTTATCCTATTTCACCCTACCAGAGTCCCTTACACCCCACCAGCATTCAAAATTACCTCAGCCAATAACACCATTATAACTCCAGTTCCCAGTACCAAACTGTTAGGGGTTAACTATTGACCATAATTTATTTGATGCTCATATTTCACAGTCCATAAAATAAGTACATATAAACTAGGGTGACTCTACAGGAGTAAACACTATCTCACAGCCAACACCAGAGTTACTATTGCTAGAATGCACCTTACCTCAACTTTACTCTCTGCATCCTCAATCCTTACCAACATTAAAAAGGCTGATATGACAAAACTAGAAACCTGTTACAATAAAATAGCAAAATTCACCACAGATGCTAACAATAAGATCCCACCGCCACTCTCTCAGAAAATGTTCATGGCTTGAATTCCCCTCATTGCTAAAATACAATCAGCTGAAAATGGCCAACCATGTTATAAACCAGCCTGAAAAAACTCCATCCCTAAAGAACATACTAACAAACTCCTCCAACAGACGTATCCGTTGCTCCAGCAATAAGGCACTATTAGAAATAACAAAAAGCAAAATTCATGCTGGAGAATCCCTCTAATCCTGTTAAGTCGACAAAGTCAGGAATAGTCTTACATTACACATAAAAACCAATACTAATATTGAACAATTCAAAAAAACGTCTAAAAGCCCACCTATCTGCCTCATGGATATGCCCATGTGCTATACCAGGATAACAATCTTACCAAACATATTTGCTTTTAGTTTCCTTTTCTCTCCCTCTACACTTCCCTTTCTTAACAATCCCATAGCCTATGCATGTAGCTATTAGCTAATCTTGTAAAGTCTGCACTAAAGTAACCAGCTCAAACAGAAGTAGCTATACAAATTTTCTTCTACCCAATAGCAACCTTAGCTACTACTCTGTTTTTTCTATACTGTTTAACAATCTACCAACCGTAACGTGATTCTTCACAAAATGATATGTAACTTTTATAATGTTCATCTTACAAAATATTATGTAAAATATTAAGCTTGCTAACTTCTCTTTTTTGTAAAATTAAGTCTATTTAATTCTTTGTATGTCTTGGAGCTTTTCTCCTCAGGCTTCAGCTGAAAACACACATGATGTCCAGTCAGGCTTTCCCAGTAAACAAATGTAAAATAAAATAAAAAATAAATAAATGAATAGCCAAGACCAGATGTTGCAAAAAATATCAGCTAAACAAGCAATGTGTCTCACAGCACAGCTAAGGACATAATTAATACCAGCTAACTGACACAGAGTGGGGAGATTGATTTAATATGTGGATTATATAGGGATACTAGTTCTGCAGACTGGGCTAATTCTAATGGTTTGGGATTATGGAGTGCACTGTGCTATTCCACTATGCATTGTGCAGCTTAGTGCTGCCCATCAAAATGTAGCACGACTGCTCAAGATTCTACACTTTAAACACAAGACAAACAAGCTATATAACCAATAAGTTTAAACTCTTATTTCCTAAGTAAATGAGATACCCAAAACATCAGGAAGTTACTTCCTTACACAAAAGCAAACTCTCAGTGCAAAACACAGACACCTTTTCCCCAGTACAAATCAAACAAAACACAATTAGAAGCAGTAACTAAGCAGTTTAAGTAATAAGATGACAGAAGTAATGCCACCTGGGATCAGATGTAGGTCAAGTCCAACAGCCCCCTCACACAGCAGGAGACCCACTGAGCAGCTCAGTACAGCCCAGCAAAATGAAGCACTATAATTTCAACTGAAGACAAAAATGCTACACAGCCAGTTTACCTTCTATGTTTTCTGTGTTAATTAACTACTCAGAGCCTCAGCAAGATTCTTCCTCTCACAAAGAAAACTCAGTGCAAAAGGTAGATTTTTGTCCCCAGTACAAATTAAGCAAAACACAATTACAAGTAGAAGTTTAGTAATTTCAGTAATAAAATGAAACAAATAATGCCATTGCCCTGATTTTGGTTGTAGATCAAGTCCAATAGCACAGACACTGCAGGAGACCTGTAGAGCAGCTCAGTGCTCTGGTCTTCAAATATAAAAAAAAAAAAAAAGAAAGTTGTGTACTTATTATAACAATAGATTAATACTGTCTTCTTCCATCCATCTCAACACATGGCTTATCAGATTCCATCAAATCTGATGCTGGCAACTTAATGCTCAAGCTACTCCCCTCTCACATAATGCACCATCAACTACTCTGCCTTCAGATCGATTTTGTCCCCCCCACATATATTATTATCAACCAAAATATGAGCAGAATACAACCTACTAGACAGACGACTGTAACCATATAGACCAACCAGACAAGTCTGCAACTCAGGAAGGCTCTAGGAAGGTCAAGTTGTGTCCAAAGGGAGCAATAAAAGTGACAATCTGGAAGGGGGACAGAAGGAAAAGATGTTGAACTAGAAGGAAGAAGACAACATGGATCTAATATTACGGTAAGTACATAACTTTTGTATTGGTCGTCGTCTTTTCCATCCATCTCAATGCATGGGACAGCGTACCCAGCTAGAAAACGCATGGGTGGCTCTATGAAAGAATATTACTGAGAATAGTTGAGCCAAAAGCAGCTCTAGACCTGGACTGTCGGTCAAGCTTATAATGAGAAACAAATGTATGTACTGTGGACTAGGTAACTGTTATGTACATGTCATCTAGAGGAACATGGCTAAAGAACACTGCAGAAATTGCTACCGCTCTAGTAGAATGTGCATTTGGTTTAAAAGGCAATGTTAATCTCTTAACCCAATAGGCAAAGGTGATACATTCTGATAGCAAAGCATAAACAGTTACTTTCTATCCTGCAACTCCAGCAATCTAAGCAGCAATTAGACTCTACAATTTAGCCTATGCACACATCCTAGATGGCAGATATGCTGACATCATCTTTCATCTTTTGTCAGATCCATTCACTTTATTGTCCAAGTGTGACTAGGCTGCACTTTCTTTTCATTCCAAGCTTTTTTTTACCTCTATACTACTATTACTCCAGCAGTTTAGGTGGCAGATAGATTGTGCTATTTAACCTATGAGCACAGACTAGGTAGCAGGTAGGCTGTGGTCCTTCTCTCATCTGGTTATTTCAACTCCTAGTCTAGGTGGCAGGCTGTATTTACAGTTCTTTGTAACTCCTAGCCTAGGTTGCAGGCTATAGTTACAGTTCTTCTAACTCATAGCCTAGGTGGCAGATGCAGACTGCACTTTTAGTTCATTTCCTGAAACAGCCTTTGCAGCTGATAAAGTATACTATCTTCTGTCTTGAGCTTCTACTTTTTAATCAAGTGGAAAACACTGGATTTACAGCAAAATTTAGGCTGGGTCTTTCTTTTATCTAATCTTCCACCTTCTCTTATTAGGAAGAGATATTTTTACACTGCTTATTTTCATAGTCTCCTACTAATCATTTATCTCCATTTTACCACTTTTCTCATCATTCAGGTACCCTACTGTTTTAGTCTGACATCTCCCAACCACTCTCTATCGCATGCTTTACAATGTGTAACTTCCACTATCTTGTGGACTCATAACACCAATTTTAATCCATCAACGCTTTCCTTAGAATGCTGTCTTATTATGTTGCCTCTCACTCTAGCCTTCAGTCTATTCATTACAGATATGTTTCCACTTTCTCATCCACGTCAGGATACGTACAGCCCTATTCAGGCCACTACTGGCAAATAAGAACACACAGTCTACTGACTGATATCAGCAATAAACTCATTTATGCTACTTGGAAACAATTTCCATTGCAATCCATACTCCTACAGAGGTTGCCAATCCCCTTCCCAAAAACTAAGGATCTTCTCTCAAAACTTCACTGTTTCCTACTCAAACATACAAGTCCAGAAGATACTCAAACCCAGGGTGACTTCAACTTGGCCCTCAGTTATAGAACCCAATCACCTATCATATCAGAAATAAAGACCTTAAAATTGCTTGTCTTAATAATAAATGGACCAGTCTTGAAGCAAGGCTATTAACAGAAAATACCCATACTCTTCTATATCAGAAACCTGGTTGAGGGATGATTGCTGCCCCTCTACTTTAATCATAAGGAATACCTCAGCTGCAGGTGTGGAATGAACTAATTCTCATACTAGAGATGACACGAGTCCCAGCTGGATATTCTCTCAAATCACATTAAGCGGACATACTCACATGTGGATTATTTCAGTTTCCTCCCTCAGCCTCCTCTGTCTCTACTTTACATAAAACTCTACTACATACTAAAAAAAAAAAAAAAAAAAAACTCTGCTACAATCATTCCTTTAAGGTAGGCAAAACAACACAGTTATTCCTAGTGATCTCAATACCAATGCTATTAGGAAAGACTTTCTGCCGCTGTTAAAATGTTGCAGCAATTTAGCCTGGCCCAAATAATACAGGCTCCTACTCAAAACCATACAAGAACTGGTTCTAGCTCTGCACCTAACCTTATAATAACCAACAAACAAAATAGGTGCCTTCACAATGAAATACTCCCCAAATACTCTTGAGTGACCACTCACCCATTAAATACATTTGAGCATTCAAACATAAAAAAACCTCCTCAAGTAATTGAACATCGTTCCTTAATAATAACCTAGGAAATCTCAACACCCTAGTCAGTGCTACAGATTGGACTCCCTTGTATAACAATGTCTGAACCCACCTCTTTAGACATTTTCAGCACATAACTGACCATAATTCACGATCCACTGCACCCCTTACAAAAAGAGGGCTTAGATCACAGTATTGCCCATAGCTTTCAATGGATATTAAAAGCAAATTTAAAACCAGAGGTTCAGCCTGGAAGAACTGGAAAAGGAACCCCCAACAATACACCAAACTTTTCTGAGTTTAAGGAAAGAAACAAGAATTGCAACAAATACTGCAAAAGCCCTATACCTTAAAACAGAACTAGGAAGCAAACTTGTCTAACTCCAATCAGCATTGGGAAGAGATAAAACACTTAAAAAGGACATTAAACAATTCTTCAGCTAGTAAAAATGAACCAATAACATTGAATTACTCCATCTTTTCTAATGATTATGCTCACATTTTGCAGTCCACCATAACCAACATAATTAGAAGTTATGTACCTACCATAACGTTCCATGTTAGTTGTCTTCTCTCGCCTTCTTTCTTGCTGGATGGGTTCGGACCCGATCCTCGGCTCCAACTCGGCACTTGCTAAGCTCGAGAGCTAATTTTACCAGCTCGAGGCAACCCTATATCTCATGATGCAAGGCGGAGATTACTCAGATCTCGTTTGGTAGCTAAAGAAATAGCAGTATTTTCTTCCAACTTAGGAGGAAGAAAATAAGAAATACTAAATAACATCATAACCCTCTAGAAAGGGTCCACATAATCTAGTGACACTAGGAGTTGAACAGCTAGAAAAAGGTAATAACCTCTTAATAGAAGATGTATAATCTTCTTGGTCTGACCAGGCTAGGGGAAAGGAGGGCGGGACGCAAGAAAGAAGGCGAGAGAAGACAACTAACATGGAACGTTATGGTAGGTACATAACTTCTAAATGTTAAGTTGTCAATCTCGCCTTCATTCTTGCTGGATGGGACCGTGTCCCTAGCACCTCTATCCTGGGTGGCTCAATGGAACAGACTCTTGAGAACGGTGGAACCAAAATTTGCTCTGTCTCTGGAGACCAAATCTAATTTGTAATGTGAAACAAAGGTATGAGGAGAGGCCCATGTGGCTGCTGCACAAATAGTGTCTATTGGAAGTCTAGCTTGAAAATCTGTAGATGTAGCTAGAGCTCTGGTAGAATGGGCTTTTGGGTTAGAAACCAACTCTTTGCCTCTGAGCTGATAAATGTAAGTGATCACGGAAGACAGCCACCTAGATAAAGTTACCTTAGAAACTGGAAGGCCTTTCCTGTTCTCTGCATAGGATAGAAAAAGTTGATCAGATTTCCTAAAAATTTTTGTCTTATTCAGATAATATCTCAGCTGACGGTGAACATCGAGATAATGTAACTTTTGTTCAGCTCTATCAGAATAATTCAGGAAAAATACTGGAAGATCAATGGACTGATTTAGGTTAGTCTGAGATGCCACCTTTGGTAAGTAAGACGGATTAGTTCTTAGGGATACCCTATCTTTGTGGAATATTAGATAGGGAGGGCGAACACAGAGAGCATGAAGCTCAGATACTCTCCTGGCAGATGTAATGGCAACTAGAAAAAGTGTCTTCCAAGAAAGCAATTTCAAAGAACAGGCAGCTGCAGGTTCGAACGGGGAAGAATCAAGGATGTTAAAATTAAATTTAGATCCCACTGTGGTGGGGGGTCTCTAATTGGAGGTTTCAATAAAAAGATACCTCGAAGGAATGCCTTGCAAAGTTTATGTGACATAATGTTGTGGACCAAAAGGCCTATATGAAAATTTGAAATGGCTGCCAGTTGAACTTTCACTGTGGAAGAAGAGGATCCTGAATTAAAAATGTCAGCTAGGAAGTCCAATACCGAATGAATTGGAGCAGTATAGGGGTCTATGTTCCTAGCTTTTGCCCAGAAAGAGAAACGTCGCCATTTACTAGTGTAGATCTTTCTGGTAGAAGATTTTAGGAAGCTACTATGATATCCCGTACAGGATTAGAAATCATAGGAAGCCTGGCTAAGGATGGAAGTGGAGCAACCAAGCAGTGAGGTTGAGAGAAGGTATGGATTGGTGCAGTTGACCCGACTGGTGGGTCAGAAGATCTGGAACCGGGTCCAGATGTCATGGCTGTACCAAGAGGTAATGATGTAGGAACAGAAACCATATCTGTCGAGGCCAATAAGGGGCAATGAGAATCAACTTGGCTCTCAAGGCGGTTGCTTTCTGAATTAGCTGAGGTATCAGCGGAAAAGGAGGAAAAGCATAAAGAAGTCCCCGGGGCCAATCTTGGGTTAGAGCGTCTCTGGGGGGATGGCCTGGAAGGGGGAAGAGAGAGAAGAAGTCTGGGCATTTGCTGCTTTGAGGTGTAGTGAAAAGGTCGCAGCAAGGAAGGCCCCACTTCTGAAAATCTCTTCCGTCACTGACAGTTTGAGAGACCACTCGTGAGGCATGAGAATAACTCTGCTCAATCTGTCCTCTATGAAGTTGGATTTCCCGGGGATGTGCATTGCTATCAGAAACCGGTGAGAGGAGATTGCCCATTGCCAAAGTCTAAGAGCCTCTCGACACAGTGGATAGGACTTGGTTCCACCCTGTTTGTTTATGTACCACACTACGGACATATTGTCCATTTGGACTGCAATAGTTCCCAGGGGAAGAGAGTCGTTGAGGGCTTGCAACGTTAAAAGCACTGCTCTCATCTCCAGAACATTTATGTGCAGATGGTACTCGAAAGGTTGCCAAGTGCCATGGACCATTCTGCCCTGATAATGCCCCCCCACCCGATCAGGGAGGCGTCCGATGTAACCGTGGCAACCGGGCAAGAGGAACAAATGGTCTGCCTTGATGGATTTGAGGAGACGATATCCACCAAGTCAGATGTCTTTTGCAAGTTGGAGTTACTATGATCTCGTGACGCATGGGAAGTTGTTGAAAGGACCATTGGGTGAATAGCATCCATTGTAGAAGCCGCATGTAAAAGCGGGCGAGGGGAAGAAGTGTTATGGCGGCCGCCATAAGACCCAGTACTTTCAGAGCAAATCTGGCCTGAATTTTGTTGCTGAATAGAATCACTTGGACGTGTCTTTGAATGTCCAAGATCCTTTGGTCTGTCAACCTTGCTGAAAGTTGTACGGTGAACAATTTTGCGCCTATAAAAGTAATATATTGACAAGGCGACAAGGCAGATTTTTCGAAATTTATAGAAATTCCTAGCCCTCTGCAAGTGTGAATGGTGTAATTTCTGGCTTGGAGAAGCTGATGCCTGGTGGTGGCAGTGAGGAGCCAGTTGTCTAGATATGGAAACACCTGGAATCCTTGACGTCTCAGGTGAGCCGTAACCACTGCCATGCATTTGGTGAACACTCTGGGGGCTGTAGTGAGTCCAAAGGGCAGGGCTCTGAATTGGAAGTGACTGGTCCCCAGCCGAAAGTGGAGAAATCTTTTGGAGCTTCTGTGAATTTTTATGTGATAGTATGCATCTTGAAGATCTATCGAGCACATCCAATTGTCCTTGCCCAGAAAGGGCAGAATGGACTAAAGCGTGACCATCCGGAATCTTGATTTCTTTACAAACTTGTTGAGTTTGCTCAGATCTAATATTGGTCTCCAGTCCCCTGTCTTTTTTGGAACTAAAAAGAACCTTGAGTAGATTCCAGATCCTATTTGGTCCACTGGGACTGGCTGGATGGCTCTTTTTACTAGCAGTTTTGATATTTCTAGTACTGCTAGTTCCCTTAGACCAGGTGGAATGTCTGGAAGGGTTCCCTTTTGTTGAATTGGGGTTTGAATAAAGGGAATTTTGTAACCCTCGGATATAATTGACTGTACCCATTTGTCTTGAGAAAGGGAAAGCCAGGCTATTGGGTACAGCGATAATTTTCCCCCGACTGCCTCCAAAGGCGGACAATCGGGCAACATCTCAGGGATGCTGGAAGGGTTTGTCAGAAAGAGGCTCTCTGCTACCCTGATTCTGCGGACCACCTCTGCCCCTAGGGCGGCGTCTATTATTGTTACCCCCTCTGCCTCTGGGGGTAAACTGACTTTGTGCGTCAGGCGTGACTCCTTGAGATTTGTGGAACCACATTTTCCCTCCCTTCTGTCCTTTGGGGTAAGGTCTAGAAGGGGTGGAGAAATGGACTCCTACGGCAGAAAGATTCTTGCCATCTTGTTCGCATCTAGTCAAAGTGTCTTTCACTTGAGGACCGAACAAGGTCGAGCCATCAAAAAGGGAGTTTGTGAAAGACGCCTTGAAGGGGTCTGCAAAATTACAAAGCCGCATCCAGGACTGACGCCTTAAAGCCACTCCTGTGCCTGCGACCCTACTCGCTCCATCGGCTGCATAAGAAATGAGCCACATGGAGGAGTTAGCAATGGAGTTAAGGATTCCTAGCTGTGAGCTAATCTTATCCTGAGACCCAGCAGCTGACGGATCCTGTAAAACTTCTCCCAACTCTTTAAGAACATCTCTTTGAAGGCGGGTGAAGTGGCATAAGTAGTTCAGCGATCTCATGGCAAAAGTCGCTGAAGAAAAAATCCGCCTACTGTACCTGTCCATAGTCCTAGAATCCTTATTAGGAGGATGGACAGGTACTGAAGGATCAGCTAATTCCTTCTTGGTGGCAGCAGCCACCACCATGGCATCAACTGGGACACCCTTTGTTAAGTATTGTCTATCTTGTGGGGCAGTAATAAATTTTGAAGGTCTCCTGGGGATAGGTTCCACCGAATCTGAAGCCATCCACGCCTTCCATGCCACTACCTCCATGAGAGGGTCAAAAGGCGGAGACACCCAGGAGGTGGAGGGTCGAGATCCGAATGCCTCCAGGTATACTGACTCGTCCTTGGCGGGATTAAGGGAGGGCCAGTTCCCCCTCTGTTTAAGGATTTCAAGAATGTCTGAAAATGAGACATCCTCAGAGGAGGACCTTGGGGATCCCTCCGACTCATCCAAGTCAGTATCTGATGTAGTAGACTCAGGGGAGTCTAAATGTTTCCTCTTACATGTCCTCTTACGGGGGGGTTCTCCTGACGGATCAGGAGAAGCCTCGGAAGAGGAAGATATTCCCAATGGGGAAACCTGAGGCGTTGGATCTCTGGGTCCAGGAGCAAGAGAATGGGAAGAGACGTCAGCAGGCACTGTAGTGGGAGGAGCTGATGGAACTGTCCGTTGACTAAGCCCAGGTGCTAGTACACTCCTCATCACCTAGAAGGTTCCCCCGTCAGAGAGACCAGAAAATTCCCGCTCCGAAGAGATAGGAACCCCAGGCCTCACCGAGAGGGAAGGCTCCGAGGCAGATGGGGCCGAGCTCACCAACGCCGAAGCTCCGAGAGGGATAACGGGGTCAGACAAGGATCCGATGCCACTCACCACCTCGGAGTCGACAAGAGAGACTAGACGCCCAGATCCCTCCAATGAAGGTCTCAAGGAGGAAATCGGAGCTGAGGACGACGGAGCCAAAAGGGGTGGTATTGGCTCCGAAGTCACAACGGTACCGGTTCCGAGGAGCTCCAGCTCCGAGCTCTGTAAGAGAGTCGAAGGAGGAATGTTCGGTGGATGTGATATAGCTACCATCTGTTGAGATGGGCTATGGAGTATTTGGGCCAATGCCTGAGACTTTAATAGTCTACTCACCACTCTCTCAAGGTCATGATCAGATAGCCTGGATGACCGAGAAGATCGGATCCGATGACTCCGCTCCGAGAGCAAGGGTGATCTTGGAGCCGAATGAATAGATTCCACAGAAGGGGATCGAGATCTCTTTTTTGAGATCAATGGAGCCATCGGAGCCGGAGCCGACACTGAGTGTCTGGACTTGACAGTATCGGCGCCGGATGGAGCCGATACTGAGACTGGTATGGAAAGATCGGCTCCGGCCAGAGCCGATCTCGAGCCTGGTGAGGAAGAACCTGAAGCCGATGGCTTGGAAGCCTGAGCCGAAGGCTTAACAGGTTTTGAGGGCTTCCCCGGCACCGACTTAGTCGAGGAGCTCTCGGGCTTTAATAAGCCCCTTAATATGAGCTTATTTTTTCGTTCCTGCAGGACTCTTGGGCTGAAAGCATGACAGATAGCACAAGAGTCCTGCAGGTGCGAAGGTCCCAGGCAATAAACACAAGAAGTGTGACCGTCTGTCAGAGACATCTTCTGACAGCACGAGTCACACTTCTTGAAGCCTGAGACCTTAGTGTCCTTCGACATAACTGTGTCGATGAAACACCAGTAACACACTCACACACAAAAACACTCAGTCCAAAAAATTAAATTAAATTAAATTAAATTAAATTAAACAGGGATAACAGACAGTCACACACAAAAAATCCCTGACAGGAAAAATTTAGGGAGGGGAAGGCCTAAGGCCTAACTAGGGGTAAGGGAATATATACTCAAAAAGAAGGGAACACTGACAGGAATAGGGTTAAAGTGAGTCGGTAATTAACAAAAAATAATATTTATATATATAAAGTTAAAGGGGGTAGACAAAAAGTCTCTAAAAAGTTCACTTACCTAGAGCTGGTAAAAGAAGGCACCTCGTTAGTGAAGCGGCAAACGAGATCTGAGTAATCTCCGCCTTGCATCATGAGATATAGGGTTGCCTCGAGCTGGTAAAATTAGCTCTCGAGCTTAGCAAGTGCCGAGTCGGAGCCGAGGATCGGTTCCGAACCCATCCAGCAAGAATGAAGGCGAGATTGACAACTTAACATCTAATGCTTTTCCAACAATTTAGTCTCCCACCAAAGAACAGAAAGAAAGTACAGTTGTGTAAAAATCTTACCATTACAGTAGATATCCTTCTCTTCACTGTTGCAGTATTCATAACAGAAGGGATCTCCTGCCAAGGATAGCCCAACGCCCAGCCAGTATACCAAAGCCTTAGTACTTACAGGTGCTGTATACCACACGTACACTTCCTGCACAAGGAGTAGGACATAAAGGTCACATATGGATACACACATTCAGAAATGAAAAAGTCCCAAAAGGAACAGAACATCCCTACAACAAGGAAGAACATGTGCATCCAGAAGGAGAAAAGAGAGAAGAGCCACTCAACCAGGAGGGCAAGAAGAACAGGCTAACACATGGGGGGGGGGGGTGTAGGTACAGTATTCATAACAGAAGGAGAGTGAAAAAGCTCTAGAGGAAACCTGGGAGGAGGATGGCACTGAAGATCCCACTGAAAGCCCTTGCAGGATAGCCCTGGCAAAGTCAGCTCTAGCCTTGGAAATAACATCCAGCTTATAATGCTTAGTGAAGCTATGGACAAAAGACCAAGTTCAATATCTTGAAAAAAGCACCAGAGGAAGCAACAATTTTGGCCGAATGAGCCTTTACCAAAGAGGAAAGACATTTACCATGAAAAGAATAACAAAAAGAAATGGCTTTTAGAATCCAGAAAAAGATCTGCCTAGAAACAGCTAAACCCAAAGATATGGGATGAAAGGAAAAAAAAACTTTGCTCGGATTTTTGACTATCTTTAATTTCATCCAAATAATATCTGAGCTGTCTATGCAAATCCAAGTTGTGAAGAACCTTCTCACTATCAGAATTCAGAGAAGGAAAAAGGGAAGGCAAATTAATAGACTGATTAAGGGACAACTCATTCACCACCATGAGCATAAAAGAAGGATTAGTATGAGGAGACACACTGTGTCTGTGGAAAACTAAGAAAGGAGGAACAGCCATGAGATCCTGAAGTTCAGACACCCTCTTGGCCAAAGTGAGAACCAAAAGAAGAACAGTCTTTCAAGTACAATGTTGTAAGGAAGGCGGAGCAGCAGGCTCAAAACAGCCTGAGTCAATTTTTCAAGAACAAAACTGAGGTCCCAGGAAGGCAAAATAGGCTTACTGAGAGGCCTGATATGAAGGATGCCTTTAAGACATTGCTTGACTTCAAATCTAGAGGCCAGAAGAGGAGTCAAGGGCAGAGAAGCAGAAATTATGACAGGTGTGCTTTAACTAAAGAATATACTATCCCAGCATGGTGCTGATCACACAAATAAGAGAACCACAGGAACATCCTGATGGTGAGAGAAGCACCAAACAGAAAGTCTCTTCCAATTGGACAAGTATGATTTCCTGGTAGTGGGCTTACTGGCCTTCTGTAGGACCTGAAGCACATCCTCAGAAAAGAGGTGCCAATCCAAACCTTATCATCCACAGCATCAATTGAAGAGTGGACAAGCGAGGATGGATAAAAGATCCCTTGTCTTGTGTGAGAAAGTTTACCTGGTGAGGTAACTTGCATTGACTGTCACTGGCCAACTCAGAATGAAGGGGAAACCAATGCTGTCTGGGCCAAAAGGGAGTCACTAGCAATATTTTGGGGGAGATCTGCTTGATCTCATGCAAGACTCATGGTACCAAAGGAAGGGGAGGGAAGGTGTACAGAAATGTCCAATTCCAAAGAAAAGACAGGGTGTCCACGTTTCAAGGCTGAAGACTTGGAAATCTGGAGCAGAACAGAGGAAGTTGTCTGTTCAGGGGAAACAAAAACATCTACCTGAGGAATACCCCACCAATGGATATTGCCCAGGAACACATCTCTGTGAAGCATCCATTTGTGAGTTTGTGTGCTGGACCTGATCAAAGGGTCTGCCACTAGACTGAGCTCTGAAGGAATGTAAACAGCCTGAAGAATCAATACTGGATAGCTTAGATCCCAGGCATGCAGAGCTAGTCTGCAAAGAAGGTAGGACCTTGTAGCTCCTTGTTTGTTGACATATCACATCATTATGGTATTGTCTGTGAAAATTTTGAGGGGCCCGGGATGAAAGAGGGAATGAAAAGCTTGAAGAGCAAGAGGCAGACCCTCATTTTCATTATATTACTGATGTGGTCTCACCTCTGATATAGAGGCCAGAAGCCCTGAACCTTGAAAAAGCTAAAGGAAGTCCCCAACCTCTGTCTGAGGCATCTGTAAAGAGCTCTTGAGTTGGGCCCAGAGCCTGAAAAGAAAGTCCAAGGTTGAGAGAAAGTTGATGAATCCACCACTAAAGCCTGAGCTCAGTTTCCATTCCAGGTCTCTTGAGCTTGAGACAAGGAGGGAAAGGGACTGAAGTCCAGGGAGTGGCAACACTGGAGCACATTGACTTGAGGTACCACTGTAGCTTTCTCAAATGGAGCCTGGTCAGAGGGAGCATGGGAATGGTGGAAGCCATGAACTCAAGGACCCTGAGAAAGTCCTCGGCCATGACTGAAGCCAGAGGCAGGAGAGACTGGAAAAAGGCAATAAGAAACAGGGTCTTGGGGGAGGCAGAGATGCCAGCATGGGGATGGTCTGGATTCTCCAACCAGGAAAACCAGGAAAACATGATTTTGAGAAGGAGTTAGAGCAGATATCTAAAAGTTTATGGTGAACCCCAGACCCTGCAGCAGGGAAATCATAAATTGGAGATCCTGATTCAAAGCATGGAGGGTGGGAGCTTGAATGAGCAGATCTCCAGATAAGTAAAGATCTGAACCCCTCTCATCCTGCAAAAGGCAATGACAACAGGAATGCATTTGGTGAATACCTTTGGGGCTGTAGAAAGGTGAAGGGGCAAAGCAGAGAAATAAAAATGCAAGGAAGAAACAGAAAAAAAACATTTCCTGAAATGGGAAAGGATTGATTATGAAGATAGGCATCCTTGAGATCCAGACACACCAGAAAGGCCTCGAAACATAGAAGGGGAAACAAGGCATGAACAGACAACAACCAAAAGGAGGAAACTTGAGAAAGTTGTTAAGCTGGAAAAGGTCCAGTACTGGTCTCCAAATGCCCTCTTTTCTGGGAACCAAAAACATTCTGGAATAAAAATCCCACCCTTCCTACCTGGGCAGGGGGTGCAGCTTGAATGGTGCTCTGGATCAAAAGGAATGAAGCACCTCTGGGATAAGTGGAAGCTGTTCCAGAGGAAGTTAACGACTGCCCAAAAAGGGAGGAAGAGATTTCCAAACCATAAAATACCCCTGGAGGATAATGGACAGAACCCAAGAGTCTGTTTTGATCCTTAACCAATTTGTTAAGGAACAGAGAAAGATGGAGGAATAAGGGAACCTGGATGAGGAAAAAGGGAAGTAAACTGTCAAATGGAACCTGGCTTATCCTGAAAAGAAGGTTTCTGGGAAGTTGGAGGTTTGGGTAGACTTAGCAAAAGGCACATGTCTAGAACCCTTTTTATCTTTGGGCGGAAGGCAAGACTGCCTGTGAACAAAAGTAGATTTGGAGGGCTAATTCCTCTGAAACTTTGGAATTAGAAAAAAAAATATTTATGTCAACTCCTGCAAGGCTTTGCCTTTATCCTGGAGAGAATGAAAAGGTTCCGCAGCAGCAGCCCCAAAAATAATTTTATTATCCAAAGGAGTATCCAGTAGTCTGGCCTTAATGTCATCAGGAAAAGTCTGAAGACAGAGTCATGAGTAATGCCTCAGAACAGAACCAAATGCAGCAGCCCCGGAGGAAGAATTAGTTGCATTGTAGCTACATTTGGTAGAGTGGCAGGCAACTTGAGAGGTGGAATCCAACAGGTAAAGGGCAGAAGCCTTCCACTCAGAGTGAAGAAGATTGGATATCACTTGATCAACCTGAGAAAAAAGGGACAAAACATTCCTAATCATATGAATCTGGTAGCTAATAGCCATAAAAGACAAAGTGGCAGCAGTATAAACCTTTCTACCCAGCCTACCCATGGTCCTACTGCCCTTGGCTGAAGAAAGTAGCTTGGTTGAGGGCAACAGTTTGGGCTTGTCAGAAGGGACAGACACTACAGAAGGATCAGCAGAAAGACATTAATGCAGAAATGTATATTCATCAGGCACCTTGTAATACCTGTCAGGTTTCTTAGGAGCTGGGGTCCGAGAATCAGGGGCCACAGAAGCTACTGAAAAGGTATCCAGGAGGGCAGACAGAACTGGGGGGAGGGGGACAGGAGAAGGCTTGGGAAACTTCATCTGAAGGAGCTCATAATACCTTTTCTTGATATTAGAGACTTGAGAGCAATTCCACTTAAAGAATTCCATCATACAGGTTAACAGTGTCCCCAAAAGAGAGTTCCTCCAAAGGGGAATCTGTACCAATAGAATCCTCTTCTTCTGAACCTTAGTCCAAGGGGGAAGGACTTGAGAAGAGTAGGTTAAGGCCGCTTCCCTCAAATCCTGATCCTCATCAGAGGAATCCAATTCCCTAGGTCTTTCAAGAGGAGTGGAAGACCAGGGAGAGACAGGCAAAGATACCCCTTGAGGAGGCTTTAAAGCCATGAAACCATTAAACAACCCCGAGTAAAATCCTACCATTCTCATTGGGGATCCTTAACTGCAGGGGAAATATGTTTGGTTTTCTGTTTCTTTTTCTGCTGGACATCTGAACGAAACACCCTGGGAGGGTTAAACCCTTGGTGACACTCAATAAGCGTAGTAGGGATCTCCTCCCACACTAAGATCTGTGGAATTCCCTTTGGTCCCTCAGACAATCATCAAGGTTCTCTCACAACATCTGGAGCAGCAGTTTGTAAAGCCTCCAAGGATGTGAGAGAAGTCAGATCCATGCCGGCCTCAGATGGTGTCACCGCAGAGGAATCCAAAGCAACTACCAGATGATCTTCTGGACTTTCACTGGAGACACATCTGGGGGAGGCTGGACAGCAGTGGCATCAGACCTAGGTTTTTTGGCCTTTTTCTTGGTTGATGACTGACCCTCGGGATGGGAAGCCTCAGCCATAGCACCTTGAGCCAACAGCTTAAGACATTGATTTTCAAGACAAATAGATAAGGAGGAGATATGACTAGATAGGGTCTTGAGAACAAAAGTTTGACAGACAGAACACTGTGTATGGCCATGGAAAGCACCCAAACAGAAGAGCCATTGGTCGTGACAGTCTTTATGGGGAATCTGCCTCCCCCACTGACATTTTCCCTTTCTGGATGACATGAAACTAACCAAAACTAAATAAAAAAGAAAGATAAGGAGAAACCCCAGTGGGGCACTTATCTGAAATACAACTTGCCAACCAGCATGGCAGAAAGGCATTCAGACCGATGTTTAGTGATGGTGTTCAGACTGGTGACAAAGAAATTCTGAATATATGCATCCGTTTGTCATCTTTATGCCCTATGTCTTGTGTGGGGAGCATACGTGTGATGTACAGGACCTGTAAGTACTAAAGGTTATTTGGTATACCGGCTGGTCATTGGGCTTTCCTTGGAAAGAGATCCCATCCCTATTGTTAAGAATACTGCAACAGTTATATGGAAGGACATCCTTCATCCCTTGATCTATACCCTCTAGTTTTTTATGCAGCAACATTTCACTTCTCTGAAATTTCAGTAAAAGAGACCAAGTCCCTACTTCTCAAACTAAATCCAGGATCTAAATACAGCAATTTTCATCCCAACTTCCTAAGGCTTGCAGCTGAAAAAAATTGTTAACCCCTTACTCATATTTGTAACCTCTCTCTCACCTCAGGAACTGTCCCACCAGCATCCAAGCACACAGTAATAATCCATCTACCTAAAGTCACTTCCCTCAATGGGCTGAAGGATTATAGACTTATTTCTACTCTATGCCCTATTAACAAAATATCTGAAAAACTTTTATACAAGCAATAACTTAAGCACATTAACAACTATGGCCTGTTATGTGATGCACAGCATGGCAGAAAATGGTAACAGCCACTGATACACTTACTGCAACCTGAATGAAGGACTTATTGCTTTAGGTATTTTTGTTGGCATGACAAGGGCTTTTTCAATGGTCAACCATACCCTTCCTCTTAAACTAAAATGACTCAACTTTGGAGATAACACCATTTGCTGGTTTTGCAGCTGTCTAAAAGACAGAAATTTCCAAGTCTATAGCAATGCCTCATCCTTTACTGTTAGCAAACTTAATACAGGTGTACCATAAGGGTCTCTGCTAAGTTCTCATCTATCCTCGTTAATGATCTCTATGTAGAATTAACGAAGCTTAAATTAAGAATGCATGCATATGATATGCTGCTCCTGCTATCCAGAATTAGGCTCTCTGACCTACAAACCAAGTTACAAGATAAATTCACTCAATCATGCTCCTGGTCTACTAATAACAAACTGCTAATTAATCCTAAGAAAAAAAGAAGTTATGTCTTACCATAACATTCCATCTGTGTTGTCGATCTTGATCTATTCTTGACTTGTGGGTGTACTGTTCCAATCCTTGGAACCAATCTGGCCGATATTTAGGTTGCGTCAACCAAAAATCACTCGAGCTGCTAGTCTACCCACAATGCCACTCTCCACATTACCTCAGATCGTGTTTGCAATCATAATGAAGAAGCCACTCTCACTCCAGCCAGAAACCTTGTCCAAGGTCTCCCTAACAATAAAAACCCAGGACAGAAAGCCGTTCCACCAGAAATCCAAAAGCAGGGGCAGGAGGGAGGGACACAAGAATAGATGAAAATCGCAACACAAATAGAACATTATGTAAGACATAACTTCTTTATCTGATGTTGTCAATCCTCATCTGTTCTTGACTTGTAGGACAGAGTCCCCAGCAACCTTAGATCCTAGGTGGCCTTATGGAAGAACATTCCTGAGAACCAAAGAAGGCTCTCCCTCTGGAGACCATATCCACTTTGTAATGAGTAACAAAAGTATGTGGTTTAGCCCAAGTTGCAGCTGCACAAATTTCTGACATAGAAGCTTTAGAATGAAAAACAGCTGAAATCGCCATAGATCTGGTAGAATGCACCTTCACTGACATCGGGAGTCAAGTTTTCTTTTATGTAAATGAAGGAAATGCAATCCTTTAACCAGCTAGACAGAGTAACCTTAGAAACAGGTTTTCCCAAGGTTGCACTTGCAAAGTACACAAATAACTGTTCTGATTGTCTAAATTGTTTAGTTCTATCCAGATAAAAATGTAATTGCCTGTGCACATCCAGAAGGTGCAGGCAATATTCACCTTTATTAGATAATTTGGGAAAAATACAGGCAAGTCTATGGATTGATCGACATTGTTCTCTGAAAGAATGAATGTCAGGTTTGTTCTGAGTGATACTCTCTCTTTATGGAAAACTAAATAAGGGACTTTAGAGCATACAGCCTGTAATTCGGAGACTCATTTAGCCAAAGTGACAGCTATGAGAAGCAATGTTTTCCAAGAAAGAAATTTTAAGTCACAGGTAGCTGCAGGTTCAAATGGGGGTAAAGGAAGAGATTGCAATACAATAATTAAGTCCCATGGTGGTAGTAGATCCTTGAAAGGGGACTTTAAGTGAATGGTGCTGTTAATAAAAACCTTACAAAGCCTGTGGGAGATTAAAGGCTAGTTACTGATGCCATTATGGAAATTTGAAATAGCTGCTAAGATAACCTTGATTATAGAAGCAGAAGTTCCTTTATCAAAAATGGTAGCTAAAAACTCTCAAACTTGTTCTACTGGCACTGAAAAAGGATCCAGACCATTATCAGAAGCCCAAATAGAAAATCTCCTTCATTTACTATGGTAGAGATTCCTACTGGATGTTTTATGGGATGCCAACAAAATGTGTCGCACAGAAAGAGGAATTTCATTAGCCTGGTGACTAATGGAATTGGAGAAACCAAGCAGTTAGCTTGAGGATCTGAAGATTGGGGTGCACTAGTCCCTGAGGATGGGACAGAAGGTCTGGAACTGGGTCCAGAATCCATGGGTAGTGAAGTAGATGAGGCCAGAGGAAGGAAAAACATGCCTGTCAAGGGCAGTAAGGTACAAATAGGATCACTTTGCTTCTCAACCGAGCTGCTTTCTTGAGAAAAAGAGGGATCAGAGGGAAGGGAGGAAAGGCATAAAGGAGACCTGGGGTCCAATCGTGGAGAAGGGCATCTCTAGGGGACTCCCCCTAAGGTGGAATTAGGGCAAAGTAGCTTCTGCACTTGTTGTTCGGGGTGAAGTAAACAGGTTGCAGCAAGGCTGACCCCAGTGAAAAAAAGAGTTTCTTTGCTACTCTGCAGCTCAGAGATCACTCATGAGGCAAGAGGATACATTTGCTCAGTTTGGCCGTAATAACATTTGAACTCCCTGGGATATGTGCTGCTATCACAAAGCATTTGGAAGTTATGGCCCATTGCTACACTCTAAGGGTTTCTTGACACAGTGGATAGGACCTGGTTCCCCCTTATTTGTTGACGTACAGACTATGGACATGTTGTCTGATTGAATAGCTATCATTCCTTGAGGTAAGGCAGGATGAAACACTTGCAATGCCAAAAGCACTGACCTTAGCTCTAGAACATTGATATGCACATTGGCCTCGGGGGGGGAGGGTACCAAGTGCCTTGGACTGTCTTCCCGAGATAATGCCCCCCCCACCCCATCTGGGAAGCATCTGTGGTCACTATGGCCTTGGGCTGTGGGAGACAAAGGGGTGGTCTAGAAGAATTTCCTCGGATTGCATCCACCAGACTAAATCATTTTTGCATCGGCTAGATATGAAGACCAAATGATTTATGGGGTGGGTTAAAATAAACCATTGTATGGCAAATAGTCATTGGCGAAGTCTTATGTGAAATCTTGCCATTGGAACTAATTTGATCACTACTGCCATGGAACCCAATGCCTGCAGAATCTGCTGAACTGGTATCTTGTTTGAGTGAAGGAGAGGGTGAACCTGCAATTGTATTTTCTGCAACCTGTGGAGGGAAAGTGATGCTACACAAGAAAGAGTACTGAGATGAGCTGCAACGAATTCCACATCCTGAGAATGGGTTAGTTGAGACTTTGCAAGATTGACCATGATGCCCAACTGTTGAGATAGTTCCAGAATGAACTCAGTAGTTCATAGTTGTAGATGTCTGGTGGAAGCGTTGAGGGACAGTCCACACCAAACCAGCACTATGGTTAATCGCTTCAGAGAACTGTAAAACCATACACAAACCAACTCCAAAAAAAGGCGGACATGCAGAGAGTAGAGCAAAATAAAATCTCCACAGTTTATTGTAAAACCCACAAAGCTTTCAAGCAATAGCTGTTCTTCAGTGTGTATATAGAAATAGTAGTAAAAACAAATTTAAATATGGTTTCCATTTTTGACACAGCCAATCAGAATATACATTCAATTAACTTCAAAAGACATTTTAACGCAATACCGTCTATCCATAATAATATCACCATTAAATTAACCTTACAACCTATAATTTCCTAATAAATATATACACATATATACAAACATATGTTGTGAACACTCTGGGGGCTGGGGTAAGACCACAGGGCAGCATTCTGAATTGGTAATGACTGGCTCCTAGCCGGAAGCAGAGAAACTTTGAGCATTTGTCCATCTTTATATGGTAATGCACACCTTGAAAGTTGAAAGAGGAAAAGAAGGGAAGAATTGACTGAATTGTGATCATCTGGAATTTTGACTGTTGGACAAATTTGTTCAGAATACTGAGATCCAAAATTGGTCTCCAGTCCCTTTTTCTTTGGCACTAAAAAGAATCATGAGTAAAAAACTGATCCTAATTAGTCTGGTGGGACTTCTTGGATGACTCTTTTTTTTCTAGCAGCTTTTGTATCTTTAATGCTGCTTGACCTCTCTGACTGGGTGGAATGTTGGGGAGTCTTGCTGGTGTTCTAGGGTAAAGAGTGAACGTGATTAGATAAGCACTGAAAATTATCCTAAGCATCCAGTCATTGGTGGTTATGCATTGCCAGGTGTTTGGGTGCAAGGAAAATCTCCCTCCATCTGCCTCCAGAGGTAAGCAATCGGGCCCCTTTTCAATAGTGCTGGTAGGGTTAACCAGAGAATGAGTCCCTGGAAACCTGCTTCTGCATACCACCTTTGCCTCTGGGATGGCGTCTTCCAATGTAACGCTCCCCTCTCCCCTGTGGGGAGTCTGAACCACGTGTGTCCTGAAAAGGCTTCTGGGACTTCTTGAACCAAATCTTACCACTCCTTTGATTCCTGGAGTAAGATTATTGACGAGTGGAAAAACGTACGCCAACAGCAGACAGAGTCTTTCCATCCTTTTCACACCTGGATAGAGTTTTCTTTACTTTGGATCCAAACAAAGAGGATTTGTCAGAGGGGAGCACTGATGAAGGAAGACTTGAATGGTTCCATAAACTCGCACAGGCATATCCAAATGTGTTGTCAAATAGCAACACCTGAACCTGCTGACCTAGTCACCTCATCGGCTGCATGCACAATGAGCCTCATGGATGAATTCAAAATAGACTCCAGGGTAGCTAACTGGGAGGCCACTTTTTCTAGTCCCCCTCAGCGACTGCTCCCACCAGGGTATCTAACAGCTCCTTGACCAGATCCCTTTGAAGTCTAGTAAAGTGTGCCAAAAAATTAGGTCATCAGTGAGTGGGGTCACCCAGGAGGTAGACGGATTTGAACCAAAGGCCTGCAAGTACATGTATTCTTAAGAGGAAGGGTCTTTTGGCTTCCAATCACCCCTCTGTTTCAGGGTCTCAAGAATGCCTCCAAAGGAGACGTCTTATGGAGGTGACCATGGCGAGCCCTTCCAATCATCGAAATCTGTGTCCACCATGAAGGATTACTCAGGAGAATCAAGGTGCTTCCTCTTACACAATCTCTTCTGAGGAGGCTCTTCGGTGTGAACATCTGAAGAGGACTTAGAAGAGGGGACACCTGTAGTAGGTAACTTTGTGACCTTGGGGCTTGCTGTCCAGGGGTCGAGGTTGGCGTTAGAACCGAAAAGCTTGGGGCCATGGGGAGAGAGACTGGTAAAACAGGAGGCACCTGAGACAAGGCAGTGGCCAAAGCTCTTTCCATGGCTTGAAAAGCAGGCTCCCCTGAGGATAAATGGAAGCCAGGAACCGAGACAGACAAACTCAGAACTGGGGTCACACCCCACCTCAAGAGACACACCTGATAACCAGAACCGAGGAGGGGTCCTCAGTCGGTGCAGCCCACAGAGGCAAGGCTGGCTCCATAGAAAAACTCAGGGCCAGCTGGAACCCCTCGGGCCTGATGGTGAAGGCACAGTCCCAGGGACCTGATGGTGCTGAAGGCACTGTAGGTGTCAGAGCCAGACTCGGTGTCGAAGATAAGAAAGTTGTCAGTGCTGAAGCCATTGCTACCTTCAAAGTTGGATACTAGAGCTCTAAAGTCTGTGAAGAGGTCAGAGGAGGAGAATATGAAGGGGATGTAGGGATGAAACCCCCTGCACCAGAAGGGAGAGAGGACTGAGAAAATAAAGAAAGACTCCTGGTTTTCAGGATCTGACCCACCAACCTTACAATATCCATTTCTGAGAGACTTCTGGTGGAGCAAATGCACAACCCAGATGGAGACTCGGGTCTCTCCATGAAAGGGCTTGAGAGTTGTCCAAAGAAGTGGTCCAAGGAGGGGAAATAAGTGGTCCTGGGTTGAGTGGAAATATCATACTTCAGCAGCATCTGCAAGAGCATGAGGGACATCAGTGCTGGTATGGCAGTAATGACAGCTGGCGCTGGTGTCAGAACCATAGACATGGTTGGAATGGTAGTGGTCAAGAATTTAGTAATTGTCATGGTCGGTGTCGAAGGCACTGGTAAGGTTCTCAGTGCTGAAGATTCAGACCTCTTCGGAACTTCAGGTTTTGGTTCTGAAGAGGAACCTTCAGATGCATGTTTGTGCTTCTTAACAGTCGGTGCCAAGGGAGATGTCGACACTAAATGGGAGGATTTTAATTCAGAGACTGGAAGAGACTTGTCTGCCTTGGACAAGGTTTCTTTGAATGGGGCTTTAAGGAGTCCTTTGAGAATGAGTTTGTTTTTTCTCTCTGCCAGAGTTCTGTTGCGGAAACCCTGGCAGATTGTACAGTCAATGCTCAAGTGGGGAACACCCAAACAATACACACAACATTCAAGGTTATCAGAGTTTGGCATTTTTCTGCCACACTCTGTACACTGTTTGAAGCCCGTAATGGAACTTTTAGTTTTTTCTACCATTGTCCTAAATAAAAAGGGCAGGAGAAGCAGAGAGAAAGAAAGGAATGAAGAAAGAACATAAAAAAAATTAAGTCACACCACAAGAAGAAATCTACCAGAGATGGTAGAAAGATTACCAATGGTAAAGATGGGGGGGGGGGGTACCGACGAAGGTAGAGGGAAAAAATACCAGTGATAAAGGGAAAGCACACACTCACTAAGGGTAGACCAAGATTTAGAAAAACTAGAGAATAAAGGATTTTCAGAGAACTATTAGGAGCTGGCTGACACATCTTGTTGTAAGAATGGCAAAAGAAATCTGAGTTAATGTGGAGAGGGACATTGTGGGTAGACTAGCAGCTCGAGAGATTTTTAGCTGATGTGAGATATATATCGACTGTATCGGTTCTGAGGATCAGAATCATATACCCACAAGTCAAGAATAAATTAAGATTGACAACATCAGATCAAATGTCATGGTCTTTGTCTCAGCCAAGAAGTTACCAACTATCTCTCCTATTCTCTTAACAGATCTTAATGGGAACATCATACCCAACGTAACTGAACAGAGTCACCTAGTCTTATTTAGTCAGTGCTAAAAATTAAAAGCACTACACCCTCACTCCCCACTGGCCCTTGTTTTCAATTATTCAGGAATTCCCAATATTATTCTAGCATGTCCAAAAGTCAGTTGTCAATTTCCTCTCCGGTCCAGCTGGTGAATCTGGGAATCTTGAGACAATGTTACAACTGCCTCATGTACACAGACAACCCTCTCCTCCTCCCAACAAATTCCAACACATGTGAGAGATGCAACCATATAGCCAAACTGGAGGCTAAGCTCTCTCAACTCAGTACTGGCATAACCAGTCAGGAGGAGAAGGAAACCACACTCACTACAATTCCAGTCTCACATAGACCTACCACGACAGCAAACCAAACACATAATCACACAAAAACATACCCGGAGGCTCTAAATAAAGATCTGCCAAAGCAGCAGACACCTCCAAAGCAGACACCCAAGCAACCGCTACCCCAAAACAAAACACGTGCAACACATATCTCACAAAGCCAGTGTGCCGAACAGTCACAGCCCTTAAGACTAAACAACACACCTGATACACTTGTAATAGGTGACTCTATCGTCAGGCACACTGACGTCCCGCTCACCAGACTGAACAAGGAGAGGGTCACGGTGAGCAGCCTGTCGGGCTCTAGGATCTGCCACATAACACAAGCACTCAGGTCACTCCAAGGCAAGTACAAATATGACTCAGTCATTGCCCATGCTGGTGTGAATGACCTGAGACGTACCTCCCTGGACTACATGAAAAGAGACATAAAGGAGCTCTTTGAGCATGTAGCCCAGGCCGGTATGACCCTGACCTTGAGTAGCATCTTACCCTCACCAAGAATGATGCCACAATATGAAGACAAGATGATCAATTTCAAAAATTGGCTTAAGTACTGGTGTCATTCAAAGGGGATCCAATGCCTGTCAGCTTGGGATGATATGCTCGACAAGCCACGATGCTTCGCTAGGGACGGCTTGCACCTGTCACCCCTGGGTTTTCGGATATTGGCAAAGGCTCTTGCTACCCCCATAGTGCCTTTTTTAGGCAAGGCTCAAAAGACAAACCCACCTCCATAGGTATCACAAGGGATAAGAAACTAAGAGTAATGCTACTCAACGCCAGAAGTCTAAACCTCAAGATGCACGCACTCAAAACTCTCCTTAGCATGGAGAACATCGATATCTGTGCAGTAACAGAAACCTGGTTCAGGGCTCCCGAGAGCACCCCAGCACTACCAGGTTATACCTCATACCATGCTTTTCGGCCCCAAAACTTGGACCGAACCACAAAAGGAGGGGGAGTATCGATATTCATCAAAGATACCCACACCTCTAGGTTGGTGGCAAAGCACGAAGCATCAGAGACTATCCATGTGTAACTAACAGTGAGTAAAACTGCCTTCCAGTTTATAACCTGCTACAGACCACCCTCCCAAACCCAGGAACCCCACTCAGCCTTTCTGAGAACACTGGAAAATATGAAGGTCTCTCCAAACACCATTATATTGGGTGACTTCAACTACCCAAACATAGACTGGGAGCATTACTCTAGCTCCAACACCCTAGCCCAAAGGTTCCTAGAATTTATAAACTCAAATGCTATGGAACAACTTGTTACCACTCCCACAAGAGGGAAAACATACTGGACCTGATCATCACCAACATGGGGACTCTATGCTCCAGACCAGAAGTGTATCCCTCACTGGTAAGATCAGACCATAAACTAATCTCACTGGATATTCACATCCCGACCCCACCCCCTGCCCAGAAAACCACAGTGAAAAACTTCTCTAAAGCAAATTTCACACTCCTCAAAACCGAGGTGGAATCCTTCAAAGCCCCCGGGCCTGTGGAAAATACGGCCCAGACTGCAGAATCCTTTATAAACGCATTCTATGAACACCTTCAGGAATGCATGGATCATGCAATCCCAAATAAAACCAAGACCCAATCTTCCAAAGGCAGATGTCCTGTCTGGTGGACCCCAGCCATAAACAAACTATACAATAGAAGGAGGAAGCTACTAAATGATAGAGCAAAATCCCAAAAAAGGAAGGCATCACTGATCAGTATTAGCAAAAAACTATGGGCACTCATAAAATTGTCTAAGGCCAGCTTCGAGAGAAAAATTGCACAGGACACTAAGGACAATCACAAGGCTTTCTTTAGTTATGTTAGGAACCTGGGTGGTAATTACCAGATATGCTCAGAATTAGTCCAAAATGACCAAAAATACACTGAACCCACAGACATTGCCAACATCCTAGCTGACAGGTTCAGTGCAAACTCCCCCCCCACACCAAAAGGGCAAATATCTATCCCAGCAGAGTGCTGCCCCCCTGACATCTCAGATGCTCAGGTAAGAGCCGCCCTCTCCAAAGCAAAAAACACAGCATCAATGGGACCAGACGGTGTACTGGGCTGCGTCCTACATGAACTCCAAGAAGAGCTAAACCCAAATATAAAACTACTGTTCAATCTCAGTCTTACTACAGGATATGTGCCCAAAGAGTGGCATACAGCAACAGTGGTCCCTCTCCATAAAGGTGGTGCCTCAACAGATCCTGGAAACTATCGCCCCATAAGCCTGACTAGCTTGGTCTGCAAAGCTATGGAAAGGATCATCATGGACCTCATAAATAAAGATATTGGGGACCTACAGACACTGGATCCTACCCAGTTCGGCTTTGTTAAGGGCAGATCCTGCCTCTTAAACCTGGCTGATTTCTTTGAAACAGTCACCAAGGCCATTGACGAGGGGAAGGTGGTCCACACAGCCTACCTGGACCTCGCAAAAGCCTTCGATACAATACCCCGGCATTATAGATAAGCTCACCAGCTTAAATATAAACCCCTATGTCACTAGATGGATTGCAAACTGGCTCAAGGACAGAACCCACATGGTTAGAATTGCTGGAGCCATGTCAGACTCCAAACCAGTTACAAGTGGTGTCCCACAAGGCTCAGTCCTGGGACCTCTCTTGTTCGGTATATATTTCTCGGAGGTACAGGCCAACACGGAAGGACTGTGGCTGACCAAGTTCGCAGATGACTGCAAACTGGCGCCATAATCGACTCTCCAGCCGACACAAGCATCCTCCAAAAGGGCCTCATAGAAACAGACAACTGGTGCCAGAGCCATGGCCTCAAGCTAAATGCCAAAAGTGAATAGTCATCCCTTTGGCAAAAACAAAGTGCCCACAAATTACCACATAAGTGGTAATCCATTAAGTACAGAAGAAGTAATTAGGGACCTGGGGACCCAAGTTGATAGCAATCTCTCATTTGACAACCATGTGGCCAAAGTGGTTAGAAAAACATTTTATATAGCCCACCTAATCATGAAGGGATTCACATCTAGATCAGGGAGGTCATCGTGCCTCTTTACTCATCCCTCATCAGGCCCATAATTGAGTACAATGCCCCTTTTGGGATGTACCTTACCAGACACCTGCAGCAACTGGAAAGACCCCAAAAGTACCTCACCAAGAGGATCAAAGGACTCAAACAGATGCCATATGCTGCCCGGTTAAAGAAACTCCAGCTCTACTCAGTGGCATACCGCCTGTTCAGAGGCGATCTGTGCCTGACGTATAAACCCATGTCCAACCCGGAATTAATGGACATGCTGCACCTCAGAAAATCCAAATCCCATTGAGCTATGCACTCGAGAGACTTGAACCTCAGCACTGAAATAAATAGGAAAATGCTGGAGGGACAGATTCATAACCCAGAGGCTCCCTTCACTCTGGAATAAAATCCCAGTCCAGGTTAGGCAGAGTCCCTCATTGACTCTCTTCAAGAGGAATCTTGATGAGTGGATGGGAGATCGTAGGTTTACCCCGGGTATCACTTCTTTGTCACTGTTAGACAGAGGCACAGTATACTAACCTCGAAAAAGGGCATAGCAAAATAAATTTAAAATGGGTGGCGAAAGCCAAACACATTCTGGCTAGGCTTATAAATGCCCTAGGGCAGATAGCCTAGTATGAACCTATGAACCTATAATACTCAACATTACCCTTTCCTTTGCCACACACATACAGATTTTGTAGCTAATAAAGTCTTCTTTCAATGAAAACTATGTTACAAGATCAGTCACCTCCTTTCACCCACTACAGGTGCACTATTAAACATAAACTTGAATACGTTTTTCCTTTTCTCATTATGCATACAGCCCACAGTACTCAGAATACAGACTATTGAGAACAAAATCTGCAGATTCATTCTATTAACAGACTCTCAGATGCACCACTGCAATTTGCTAGAAAAAATATGTTTTCAGTCTCTCGTAGAGCCACTTTTCTGTTAAGAACTCCCTTTACAAGACAATCCTTATGTACTCAGAAGTACATATGACAATTTCTCTCTACTATACCCTTCATTTAAAACTGCTGTAAGTGAAGACAACCTTTTCTAGACTGGGATCTGCTACCTGAAACCACAGCCGACAGACATCAAAAACCTAGATACCATTAAGAGCTTCAAAGATGCAAATGAAGAGCATTGTTTTACTAAATATACCTGCAACTGCTACCCTGAGAATGGTAATGTAACGTACCATCCAATATCATGAATAACAGAAGAGTTTTAATAAACTTTCAGTCACTTAATGTGGCATCTTATACACAAATATTTCACATGCATATAGGAGTTAATGTAATATATATATATGATAGCATTATATTTTTATGCTAATTTAATTTGTGTTATATATATATTTTTTTGTTTTCTCAATGCACTCAGACAGGTCCTTTTAGTCTTACCATACCATCATTCAATCTTACCATTATGTTATGAATTTTGCTATTTGCTCATTTTGTATATAATACTGTTAATTAAAAGATCATGATGTATTGTCTACTCTTCAAGCTCGGGTCATGGTTGAAGAGGGTCAACAGACTAGCCCATTTCCATGGTGACCAAATAATAAATAAATAAATAGCCACTCGGACAAGGTAATTTTAGAAACATTGGAATCCAACTTTGCCTTAGAAAAGGAAATGAAAAGCTGGTTTTCTAAAGTATTTTGTATGATGTAAATAAAACCTAAGCTGACAATGAATATCTAAAGACGGAAGGCGATATTCCCCTTTATTTAAAAAAAACAGGAAAGAAAACCAGAAGATGTATAGACTGGTTTAAGTTGGTCTCTAAAGCTTGGTTAGTCCTGAGGCAAATCCTGTACTTATGAAATATCAGATATGGGGATTTGCATGATAAAGCCTGCAGTTCAGAAATTCTCCTGGATGAGGTAACTGCCACCAACATCTTCCATGACATGCATTTTAAATCTGTAGCAGTTGCAGGTTCAAACAGAGCATTGCAAAGCCTTTGTAACAGACAGTTATGTTCCAAGGAGGAATGGCATCTCTCAATGGAAGATTCAAGAGAAAGGCACCTTTTAAGAAAGCTATTGAGAGCCATAAGGATGCAATGGGAGTATGATCTCCCATATGAAAGTTAGAAATGGCAGTGAATTCTATTTTAATCAAAGAATAATTAGCCCCTGAATGAAAGAGACCTGCCATGAAATGCAAAATTAAAGACAGCGGTGCACAGAAAGGACTCAAATCTTTAGAATTTGCCCATGTAGTGAACCTTTTGTACACGATTCTATAGGTCTTTCTAATGGTAGGTCTTTAAGAAAGAGTGAGAATTTGCAAAAATCTAGAGGATAGCCTGGAGTCCCTAGCCATCCCTGAAAGTGCAGAAACCAAGCAATCGCACTGAAGGATTTGATGTCTGGTCAGGGTTCCTATTAAATGATCGAAGAAGCATTCTTTTGAATGCATCTTGATCGAACATGAAAGCACGAAAAGGCAAAATAGCGAAACGGCATATAAGCAAATTCTTTCCCTGGGAAAGAAATCGCTTGGCCACTTCCATTACTTTGCCATTTTCGTGACTGTAGTGCGATTCCGGAGTTGGTATATTTAAGTGGGGGGGGGGGGTGAATTCCCCCACTTTATATAATGTTTTACAATTTTTTTTTTTGGTAGAAGAGTGATTTTTTTCCCTTGGAAAAAAATCGCTGTTCTAAGAGTTTGATATTGTAACCTTTCGCTTACATGGGTTTGATAAATCATTGTTCACTTTTTTAAGCATTTGATGATTTAACATAGACCATCTGGTCAGGTTTGTTGGACGGATACAAAATCAGACCTCAAAGGGGATCAGGGATCCAGGGTGGGTACAACAGGTGGTGCCAGAAGAAGAGGAACCAAACCTGTCAGGACCAATAAGGGCAATGTAAATCAATTGCGCCTTGCACCAAGTCACTTTCTACAGAAACTGGACTATTTTATTTAGTTATTTATATACATTTGTTAACCGGGTAGTGTCCGACTGGGCCAGTAGCCCATTTTCAGCAGTGGCCTGGGGAGAAGACTCCAGACAAATTAAAAATTTCAAGCAAAATAGTTAATAAGAAAAGAGTAGTTAATAAACCACAATACAACAGTACAGTAGTAAAAGTCACAGTCCAGTAGTACAATAATCAAAGATGCTTTGGAAAACCAAATAGTTCTAGGAACATTATATTGCAATTTACAGCAGTACAAATACATTTATCAGAAGCTTGACTGGCAAACAAACAACTTCTAGTAGTTTGAGGTGAAGGAGAGTACAGAGCTGAGAAGACATTAGGAAGGTGTTACCCTGGTGAAGTGCAAGAGCAGATCCATTTGCTGATAAGGTACTTTTTTAGGCTTATTCTGAAAGAAGAGATGTTAGTACTTGTTTGCATGAGCTGGGGCAGAGTGTTCCAGTCCTTGGCTATTTTATTTGCATAGAGGGAGTCACCATAATAGTTGTGTAACTGGGTAATTTTCACCAGTAATTTGTCAGAGGATCTAAGGGACCTGTGGTTAATGTTGAGTTGGACCAAGTTTGTGAAGGCTGGACAGTTGTTGGGGTTGTGTAAGACTTTGTGGACAATGGTAAGCTGGTTTAGCGTTAACAGATTGGGAAGTTCTATCCAGTTGAGGTGCTGGAAAGAACAGCAATGATGTGACTTGTGGGGGTGATTGGCTGCAAACCTAGCTATTTTGTTGTAGCAGGATTCTAGATTATTAAGGTCAGTCTTGCGTAGGTTGGTGAAAATATGTGAACAATAGAGGAGGGTAGATAGTAAGTGGGATCTAGCAGTGACTAGTCTGGCTTGGTGAGTGAGATTAAGGTTTGGCCCTGTAGAGGGTACCTAGTTTGGCATGGACTTTTTTGATTGTTATGGAGATGTGTGTATCAAATTTTAGTCTGCTGTCAATTGCAACTCCTAGGAGTTTGGTCTGATTAGTTGGGTCAATTTCTGTTCCATTGGAGGAGTAGATAAAGAGGGGTAGAGGGCTGAACTTCGGTGATTTGTTAGTGAAAATCATTAACTTAGTTTTTTTTGGGATTAGGATGAGTTTATGCTTGGAGAGGTACGTTTCTATGTCCAGGAAGGATTTTTGCATTTTTCGTTGAAGTTCTTGGGGAGAAAGGGCTGAGCAGAGAAGTGAGGAGTCATCCATGTATTGAATGATAGTTGCATGTTGGGTGGCGAAGTTTAGGTTATTGGTGAATATGATAAAAAAGGAGGGGCCCAAGTATGGATCCTTGGAGTACTCCAGTATGTACAGGCAGAAGAGGAGAGAGATTGATTTCCCATTTAGTAGCCTGTTGACGGTTTAACAGGTAGCTGTGGAACCAAGTTAGTGATAACGAGTTGAGACTGTAGTTGGCAAGTTTGCTGAGTGGCAATTGATGAATGGCTGGGGTCCAGTCTGGTGGACCCCAGCCATTAACAAACTTTACAATAAGAGGAGAAAGCTATTACATGATAGAACAAAATCCATAAAAGGGAAGTCACCCCTGATCATTATTAGTAAAAAAATACGAGCACTCATAAAATCAACTAAGGCCAATTTTGAGAGAAAAATTGCCATGGATTCAAAGGACAATCATAAGGCCTTTTTCAGCTATGTTAGGAACCTGGGTGGAAACTCCCAGATATGCTCAGAATTAGTCCAAAATGATACAAAAATCACTGAACCCACAGACATTGCCAACATACTGGCAGACAGGTTCAGTGTAAACTTCACCCCTCTCCCCTAAAGGAGAGATAACTATCCCAGCAGAGTGTAGCCTCCCAGACATCTCAAATGCGCAGATGAAAGCTGCTCTCTCTAAAGCTAAAAACACAGCATCAATGGGACTGGATGGTGTCCCCGGCTGTGTGCTACACGAGCTAAATGAGGAATTAAACCCGCACATAAGACAGCTGTTTAATCTCAGCCTTACCACAGGATACGTGCCCAAGGAGTGGCGTACGGCAACTCTGGTCCCACTCCACAAAGGCGGTGCCTCTACGGACCCTGGTAATTAACGCCCCATAAGCTTAACAAGTCTAGTCTGCAAAGCTATGGAGAGGATCATAATGGAGCTCATAAACAAAGATATAGGGGACTTGCAGACATTGGACCCGACCCAGTTTGGCTTCGTCAAGGGCAGATCATGCCTTTTGAACTTGGTCGACTTCGAAACAGTCACCAAGGCCATTGATGAGGGAAAGGCAGTCCATACAGCCTACCTTGACCTTGCAAAGGCATTCGACACAATACCCCACTCGGGTATTGTAGAAAAACTTACCAGCTTAAATGTACACCCATATGTCACAAGATGGGTTGCAAACTGGCTTAAGGACAGAACCCACAGGGTTAGAGTTGCTGGCGCTATGTCAGACTCCAAGCCGGTCACAAGTGGTGTCCCACAGGGCTCGGTCCTTGGCACCCTATTGTTCGGCATCTACTTCTCAGAAGTACAGGCCAACATGGGAGGACTTTGGCTGACAAAGTTTGCAGACAACTGCAAACTGGGCGCCATAGTGGAAAGTGCATCGGACACGGATATCCTTCAGAAGAGACTCACGGAAACAGATAGCTGGTGCCAGAGCCATGGCCTGAAGTTAAACACCAAAAAATGTATAGTCATACCCTTCGGGAAAAACAAGGTAACCCCAAGCTACCATATAGGTGGCAATCCACTAAGCACAGAAGAGGTTATCAGGGACCTGGGGACCCAGGTTGACAGTGGCCTTTCTTATGACACTCACGTTGCTAAAGTGGTTAGAAAGACCTTCTACATTGCCCACCTGATCATGAAGGGATTCACATCCAGATCTAGTGAGGTCATTGTTCCCCTGTACTCTTCACTTATCAGACCAATGATCGAGTACAATGCCCCATTCGGGATGTATCTCACCCAACATCTGCAGCAATTGGAGAGACCCCAAAAGTTCCTCACCAAAAGGATAAAGGGACTCCAAAATCTGTCATATGCTGCCAGATTGAAGAAACTCCAGCTCTATTAAGTTGCATACCGTCTGCTCAGAGGTGACATGTGCCTGACATACAAGGCCATGTCCAACCCGGAATTAATAGACATGCTCCACCTCAAAAAATCCAAATCCACCAAAACCACTAGAGCAAGCGACTTAAACCTTAGCACGGATATAAATAGGACGTGCTGGAGGGATAGATTTATCACTCAGAGACTCCCTATGCTGTGGAATAAAATCCCGGTCCATGTGAGGCAGAGCACCTCGCTGGCTCTGTTCAAAAGAAATCTTGACCTGTGGATGGGAGATCGTAGGTTTATCCCGGGAATCATCTCTGTGTCACTGCTGGACAGAGGCACAACAAACTAATGGGCACAGTATTTTTTCATATAAGGGGTGGCGTAAGCCACAACAATTTGAACTAGGCTTATAAATGCCTTAGGGCAGATAGCCTAGTATAAACCTATGAACCTATGAACCTATAAACCTACGAGGTATGGTGTCAAAGGCTTTTGACATATCTAGAAAAATTGCAGAGACCAATTGTCCTTCATTTTTGAAGTTTTGAATAGTATTGGTGAAGGTTATTAGAGCAGTGTTAGTACTGTGCTTGGGCCTAAAGCCGTGCTGTGAGGGGGTTAGCAAGTTGTTAGTGGTGAGGTGATTTAGAAACTGTAGGTGGATACATTTTTCTAAGATTTTTGCTATGGGGGAGAGAATGGTAATTGGTCGGTAATTTAATATTTTTCTAGCAGGACCTCCCTTGTGAAGGGGAATGATATAAGAAATTTTCCAGAGGTGGGGGACATACTGTTCAGAGATGGAGAGATTAATTAGGATGGCTATGGGATAGGCTATGGATGGAGCAGCTATTTTCAGGAATTTAGAATGGGAGGATAAACATACAGGAATCCTGGGAGCCATGTATGAGCTACAGCATCCCTTAAAGACTATCCCGCCATAGGGATCAGAGTGAAAAAAATATTGAAAGTGGTGTTAGACTGGGTTGAAAACAGGTCTCAGCAATGCTGGCCCCAGCAGCTGAAAATCTTGGATGCCACTAAATGATTTAGGGACCACTTACATGGCAGGATGTGCATTGCAATAAGAAAGTGTTGATAAGACATCACCCACAGGCACACCCTCATGTCCTCTCAACATAAGGGGTACAACCGGGTTGCTCCTTGTCTCGTGATGTACCAGACCACAGACATGTTGCCCATCTGTACAGCTATTACACCTATGGGGAGACAATTCTGTAAAGCCTGCAATGGGAGGAGGACTTCCCACATCTTTAAAACATTGATGTGAAGGTTGGCCTTGGTTTACTGCAGAGTACCTTAAGACTGTCTTCCCTTCAAAATGCCACTCCATCCCAGACAGGAGGCATCCATGGTCACCATGGCCCTTGATGAGGGAAATACAAAAGGATGCCATAGAAATACCAAAAAGAAAATAATCCAAAATGTAATGTGTTGTCTGTAAATCCTGGTGAGCTTGATGGGATGCTGCATCAAACAGCCTGAACAACGGAACCCTGACTATTTATGTTCTGGTGCTCAGGTGGCAACCTATAAACTCTATGGACTGAACTGGTTTCAGCTTGGATTTTTTTGAAATTTCCAGTAATCCCTTAGGAAGTACACAAGTGACTTAAGTAGTCTCTTGTGTGATTTAGTAAATCTCTTCTCAAGATAATGATAAATCAGTTGTCTAAATATAGGAACACCTGACATCCCTGCAAGCTGAGCTGTGCGAATACCACTGTCATGTACTTGATGAATACCCTGGGGTTCCTGGTGAGACCAAAAGACAGTGCTCTGAACTGGAAGTAATTGGCTCCTACACAAAAGCATAGAACTTCCTGGGCTGTCTGACTTTCTAGATGTGATAGTAGGCCTTCTGTAGATCCATTAATTAATAATAATACCCATTTGTTAACCAGGTAGGCCCACTAGACACCCAATTTCTTTTCGGAGGAGACCTAGCAGAAACAACTGGTTAAGTGACTTGTTCTAAGTCACAAAGTAAGCAAATTATGAGTGAGGGAATCAAGCCCTGTAGCAAAGGAACTACAGCTCACAACCTTAACTCTCTGCATCAACTGCCAGACTTTCTCAGAAAGGCTATATGGGCTCTGCTATGATTATCCAAAATGATGTCTATTTGACAAAAGATTCAGCTTTCTTATGTCCAAAAGTGGCTTGAAGTTCTCATTCTTTTTTGAGTACTAAAAAGAACCTTGAACAGACACAAGGTACAAGGTTTGATTCTCACATGGGGTAATTGGCTAGGCTTAAAATGGCCCACAATGGCAGTTAGCCCAGTACTAATCTATGAACCTATGAGATACAGAGAGGGAATCAGAAGCAGCAGAGGAACCCATAGTTTGGGGTGGCTTTGGGACGTTGAGTATAGACTGCCCCAGAGAAGATGATGTGGTGCCAAAGACCCAGAAATGGTGGAAGTCCAGGCTGGATCTGAAGAAGAATGGGTGTCCCTCCTCTCTCGAGTGGGACATGATTTTCTTGAATGGTGACACCAAGGCTGGATGCAAAGAATACCTCTTCACATCTTAAAACTCCTAAGGTAGTCCTCTCCATGTCACCTCTCCAGTCAGATACAACAAGAAGTTGTACTGAACTGTCTGAAGCCGAGGCTCCAAGAGGCAGGGAAGGCACAGAAAACCTAGGGGTTGACCCCAATCTCAGGACCTTGACACTGACCCCTTGGTTCTAGGAAACATCCAGCTCCAAAGTCATTGGAGTTGTGTGTGTCAAAGAAACTGACATGGCCAACAACATCCAAGTCCTTAGCTCCAACAGTGGGACCATGCAGGTAGAACTCAGATTCAAGATCATCAGTTTAGAAAAACAGACTAGAGAAGAAGAAATAACAATAGGGATGGAAGGGCCATGTCTCACCACCCTTGCAGTGAAGGGAGTGGGAAGAACTTCCAGCTGGAAGGTTCTCATCATCTTATCTAACCCCACCTCGGATAAACTTCTAGAGGACTACGCAGTCCTGGAATAAGCCACTGAAGGTGTTCTGGAAGTTTGGTGTCTTAGTATCTCAAGCAGGAGGGTAGGCAATCAAATTCTAGGATGGGACAGCACTGTAGGAAAAAAATGGATCTGGTAAGTCATCAGCAGTTGGAGACTGGGTCCAAACAGGATCTGTTCCCTGAGCCAAAGGAGATTGAACTCGAGGGTCAGGCAGGTCCTTTTGAGGTTGAAGGATCTGAAGACCTCTTGCTACCATCTTATGTCTTGTCTCCGACAGAATTCTGTGTCTCTCCTTTATACCTCTTTCTTACCCTTATCCATAGTCTTCTTAGGAGGTGGAGACACAGAAGTAGAAGGTACTGATTCTCCCACTTGGGGTGGGAGAAGACCCTTCAAGATCACTTTATCGTTTCAATTAGACAGCACCATAGGACCAAAGTAGGTGCAAATTTCACATTCTTCCTCAAGATCGGAATTCCAAACAGTAAACACACTTATCATGCAAGTCCTGTTGTGCAATCTTGTGGACACGTCACACATTTCTTAAATAATGCAGCCTTGTCAGCCATGGCAATACCACACACATACAAAAAAACAGTAGCAATTAATGAAGTTGAAGAAACTTGACACATAATAGACCAAATGGGTCTAAAATCCTGCAAATGAAAGGTGTAATACTTGCCAGAGAGGAGATGAACAACCCAACTAACTTTTTTTTTAAGCTAGCACAAACAAAAAACACCAAAAAGGGGGTTAAGAAAGAGAGGAAAGCCTAACAGGACAAAAGAAAAGAATAATACCTGTAAGTAAAAAAATCCTTATTTCCCAGAAGTTGGGCCCTGGGAGAACACATCAGTCATGTATCACAGCAAACAAGTTCTGATGGCAGAGTGGTTGATGATGTATTATAGGAGAGGGGAGGAGCTTGAGCCCTGGAGACAAAATCTAATTTTCTGGCCTTAGATCCCATCAGATCTGATAACCCATGTGTTGAAGTGGATGAAAAAGACAACATCAGATCACTAGATCTTCATGACCAACATCCACCCACTTCAAACCTAAGGACTAGTTGCAGCAGGTACAAGGTAGCTTAATACTTGAAAATCCTCCTAGGCTCAAACTCCTCCCTCGGTATCCTAATGCCCCACTCTTCTTCTTTATATCTCTAGTGTACCCTAAAACAGTGACCAAGAATATATAAGCCATACAACCAACCCTCCAACATCCCTCCAGGACACAAATGCCAAGGAGTTGGGGAAGGTGGATGGAGATTTTGAACAGACAGACACGGATAATGAAGTTCTGTGGTAAGTACATCAATTTCATACCCTTGCATAATCCATTCCATCCACTTCAACCCTTAGTACAGAGTCCCTAGCTCTTCTTCTTCTTAAGTTGTATCATGAGATAATACATTTGATGACTGCTGACCAAAGGCAGGTCTAAAACTGAATATCCTGTCCATATTATACTGTTCTGGAAAAGTATTCAAACAAGCCCATGTTACAGCTGCATTAATAGTTGAAGAAGGCTATAGTAGAATGTCTTAGGCTTATTAGTTAAATCTTTATTTGTATTCTGTAACAATAAAAATGCAGTCAAAAGTCACCTAGATAAAGCAATTTTGGTTGCTTTTTGGCCAATTTCTTATGAGCATATGACACAAAAAGTTGATCCCTTTTTTTCTGATTTCTACTGTATTGCCTAGAAATAAACATAATTGTTGATACACATTCAAACAATGTAACAGATAGTGCACTCAGAGTATTGAGAATAAAAGACTGACAAATTAACACATTGAAATTTATCTCAGTAGTAACCATCGGCATAAAAGATAGGTTAGGTCCACAAGGACAATCCATCTTTAAGAATATTCAGATATGGAAATTTAGAGCAAAGTGTACAACTCAGAAGCCCCTTTTGCTGAAGAAACTGCTACCAAGAAAACATGTTTCTAATGTTGGAATTTTAGGTTTGAATTCGTTAAGTCTTTGGCTTTTCCCAGTTAGGGGTTGCCACACTGGATCACCAGTCCACTGTTGTTTGGCAGTGGATTTTTATGGTGACGAGTTGCCAGCCTGGTGCCCAACCTTCAAAGAAGGAACATCCACACATGCACGCACCTAACTGCATGTCTTTAATGTTCATTCAACCATGGGGAGGACATGCAGATTCCTCATAGAAGGCACTCCAGCCAAGAATCGAACTTCTTGCCGTGAGGCGACAATGCTAACTGCTGCACCACCGCGGCCTGACTTAGGTTTGCATTAGTAATCAATTCAAAAACAGGCAGTGCAGAGGTTACACTAGAAGGGACACACAGGAGTTAGATAGAGAAGGTCTTTTAAATTGAATGACAAGATTCTGAGATTCTTCTAAGATAATACTTTTAGGGTGAAGTAAGCATGTAGAAAGGTTTTGAGAAAGTTGCAAAGTACTGACTGGTTAAGTGACTTGCTTAGAGTCACACAGTAGACAAATAAGGATAGGAAGAATTAAACTCTGTACCCTTAACTACAGGAGGCAAGTCATTAAGAGCTAGGAGCTGTAATCCTCTACACCAACTGATAAACATCCATTAACTTCTTTTTTATTTTTTGGTAACTCACTAAGCATTACAGCCAGTCAATGTCACTCCATAGTTCTCATTGTTTGAAAAATGCATGTCTATGCAACACCTGTTGTTTTTCTGTTAACCTTTTAAGTGAATTAGAATTGTTTGGTGCTTGAGGCTCTGTGCTGTTAATGTACTTCTTCCCATAGTCAAAAGTACAGGATTTGAATCTTCCCATCTCCATTTGCCTGTGGTGGGACTGTAAGCAAGACAGTCCTACTGGGTTACCCCTGAAAAAGGTACACGGCACACTCTCCAGTGGGTTTACCTGGTTAATAAAGAGATAAAAAATACTAGTTAAAATTTGCCTCTTTTGGGGTCTTCCCCCCCCCCCCCAATTATTTCTGGCTTTGCCCAGAATTCTTGAACAAAGAAATTACGAATTATTTAGTCTATTCCTTGTAAAAGCTTTTGTTTTCTGGCATAGTGAAGAGGATTACAGTTACTAAATAATGGCACAATTAAGATTTAGTGGCCTTCAGAAGATGCTTGCTAATGTGACTTTTAGAGTATATAAGAAAAGATATGTTTAAAATCTGTTCCTGATTGTTGGGTCTTTGCCTCTGATTCTTGAGCTGGGGGTGCATTGGGATGGAATGTATGGTTCTCACAGCAGTGAAAATAAATAAATTTCTTGGTTATTATTTATGCATTTGATCATTTATTTTATAGCAAGCAAATATCCAAATGTATGCAGTCATACAACAGGCTGTAACTGATGGTCATACCTGTGTGTGTGAGTGTGTGTGTGTGTGTGTGTGTGTGTGTGTGTGTGTGTGTGTGTGTGTGTGTGTGTGTGTGTGTGTGTGTGTGTGTGTGTGTGTGACCTGCATCCCAGAGAAGATATGGTGTACCGGAAATAATCTTTTGCAGTAAACAGGGGCTTTGCTAGCTGACCCATGTTAATATGGTATGATTCTTGGTTTCCTTGTTTTGTTAACTATTATTTGGCTGTGAATAAACTGCACAGTATGGAGTATATTAGTTTAATATTAAAATATCAACTATAAATGCATTGTTAATTTAATTTGTTTGTTGTAGGCCCAAGGGTATGACAAACACTGTGTTGGGTTACAGCAGTTTGTCTAGTATTTAGTGCAGATGAGTTGAGGCTATGAGATGATGCAGCTTTTGATTTCCTCAGCCTTTGTCCGGTGTGAGTGTGATCAAGTCACTTCATGAGGCACTGTTGTTGAGCTGTCCCTGTAAAGACACATTTGTATCCAGTAGAATGCTTCGAGCTGTTAAAAGTCATTACATATTTGTCTTTTAAATTCCTGCACTCTTCAGACAGTCCCTAATTAGGGCTTCACATTATGCTATTTGACTATGAATCTCTTCACATCTGCTGTCGTTTAATGGATTGCCAGATGCATTTTCAAAAATTTGTAAGCTTCAAAAGAAGAGACATTTACTTTTCTTTATGCTGTCCGTTTTCAGTATGAGCCTGTTTTGTTTTGCTTATCAAACGGCTGTCAGTGTTTTGTTGTAATTTTTTTAATAATAATTAATTGATAATTGATAATCCTTGACCACAGCTAGCCTGTTGTTCTGAAGTTATTATATTCCAGGAACCTCCTAAATTATTCTAATTATAAGCTGCACAACTAATCCACCACTTTCTATGACAAAACAATAAACAAGAATAAACTTGTGTTTGTATATTAGACTGTATCTTCTTCCTTGTATTATGTCATTATACGCCACGTTTGTACTTACATTTGTATTCTACTGCTGTACTCATATTTCTATTCTTGTTTCCCATACTGTCATTGAGAGTACCAAGTACAGTAGAAAATGTTAGTAATCACTGTACTTTTGTGTGTAGCTTTTCTCGTCATGCCTTCACTGAAAGGGGTTTTCATACCCAGTCAGATTTTCACTGTAAACAAATGCAATAAACAAATACATACATAAATAATGAAAGTTCTACATTAAATCCAGATCTCCATGATCATTGTGAAAGCAAAGAAGAAAACAGTATGCACACTGACAGAGAGACAACCAAATAAAGGGATATTAGTATTAGGGGGATCTAGTCCATTACTCTGCCTATGACTCCATTTACCAATGCTCAGTCTCTGCTCTTATTGTTCATAAACTGAAAATGACTATTTAGTCTTATGCTCATACCCTATCATTTTGTTATTGTACCTTTTAAACCAAGTAAAGGAGCAGCACAGAAACACTGCATTGTTAAGTGACTTGCTTAAAGTCACACAGTAGTCAAGTGGAGGTAGAAAGAATCAGACCCTGTACTCTTAGTAGAAGCAGCTGGCTTAAGAGCTTAGAGCCTTAATCCTTTGCACTACCAGACCTTTGCCCTTCTCTCTATTTTCTGATAAATCATTGAGGGTTAAGAATTACTAACATTTATAGTCAGTCAGTAATTGCAGGTATTATAGTTTCATAGTTTTCGTTGTTCAAATGTTCAGAAAATGGATGCTGATGCAAAATCAATTTTTCTGTTAACTTTTTAAGTGAAATAGAGTAGTCTGCATCTTATCTGCATCTGATTTTGCAGAACATCACTGATTTTGCTTCATATTTATGCCCTGGCTCTTAACTTATTTTTTCCAGTAAATCACAGAGGATTACTCTCTGTCAATAATGCCAATCATTACAGTTCAATTGTTTTTATTCAGAGAATGCGCATCTATGCAACATGGATTGTTCTGTTAACATTTTAAGTAATTTGAAGTTGCCTGGCATAAATGTTAAGAAACTGCTTCCTGTAGTCAGATACATATAGATTTTGAATCCTTTCACCTTCATTTCTCTACTTTGTGTCTTTAAGCAAGTCACTTAACTAGAAAGGGTCACCCCTGAAAACAGACATGTTAACCTGCTTAACAAATACTTATTTAAAATGCATCCATTGTTGTTCCCCATTATTTTTGGCTTTGTCCAGAATTCTCGAGCAAAGATATTGAGATATATTTTGGTCTGCTCCTTATAAAATTTGTTACTTGTTATTTATTTTATTTGTTTACTGGGTAATGTCCGACTGGGCATGAGGCCCATTTTCACTGGAGGCCTGGGGAGAAAAGCTCCATACATACAGATAGACAGTATTAAACAATCAAACTGAACACGTATTAATCAACAATGTACAAAGCAAGTTAGTAAAAGAAATTAGTTATATAATAATTAGCAAATAATTAACAAATAAATTAACAAATTTAACAAAAAAATGGCACAGTTAGTGATAAAAACTGGCCGCATGAGTTAGTGAGAACAGTGTGATACAGTAACTGCAAGATACAGAAATGCAGTCTACATAACAGTTAAAGACAAAGCAGTATATGTGTATACATTGCTAACTGAATCTGAGTATAGAATCAAGATAGCCTTCAGCAGTTAAAAGTTGTAGCTGTGAGAATGAGCTAGTTTAGGGTAATGTAAGGGAGTAGTAGGTAGCTTAACTAGGAGTATGTCAGGTGCAGAACCAGTGTTTTGTTAGATGTTCCTTAAGGAGGATTTTAAACTCATGAATGCTGGGGTTTTTAGCCACAGGTTGAGGAAGAGTGTTCCACAGTTTGGCAATTTTATGGGAAAAAATGGCAGTGCCCTGTGTGTTGTGGGCTTGGGTAATCTTTAACAATAGTTTATTTGCGGATCTTAGAGCTCTAGGATTGCTGTTTGATTGGAGTAGATTGGTGAGTGCTGGTCAGTTGCTAGGTTTGTGAATTATATTGTGGGCTATGGACAGTTGGTTAAATGTTAGAAGGTTTAGTAGTTCTAACCATTTAAGTTGGGAGAGTACAGAACAGTGGTGGGTTCTGTAAGGGTGTGGCCTGTGGTAAACTTGGCGATTTTTGTTGTAGCATGATTCCAGATTATTTAGGTCAGATTTATGAATGTTTGTAAATACTAGGGAGCCATAGAGCAGGGTGGAGAGTAGATATGTGCGGGCAGTGGCTAGTCTGGCGTTGTCTGTAAGGTAAAGTTTAATTCTTTAATGGGCGCCAAGTTTGGAGTGGACTTTTTTGATGGTAAAGGAGATGTAGGTGTCAAACCTTAGGTTATCATCGATTGTGGTACCTAAAAGTTTGGCTTGGCTAGTGGGATCTATTTTGGTTCCGTTTGTGGAAAGGATAGAAAGTCGAGTCAGACATCTTTTGGGTTTATTGTAATTGAAGACATTTAACTTGGTTTTGTTGGGGTTAAGTACGAGTTGATGGCTAGTGAGGTAGTTTTCTATGTCCCGGAAAGATTTTTGCATTTTTGTTTGTAGGTCCTGGGGGGTGGAGGCTGTGCAGATTAATGTAGAGTTTTCAGTGTATTGGACTAGTTGGGTTGAAGAGCTGAGGCTGTTAGTAAAAACTGTAAAGAGAAGGGGGCCAAGTATGGATCCTTGGGGTACACCAATAGTGATGGGTAGAAGGGTGGACAGGGTGTTCTCCCATTTGGTGGCTTGCTGAAAGTTAGAGAGATAACTATGGAACCAGGACAAGTCTGTTGTGTTGAGGCCATGGAATGATAGTTTGTTTAGTAGGATTTAGTGGGAGACTGTGTCAAAGGCTTTTGACATGTCAAGGAATATGGAGAAGACCATTTGGCCTCTGTTTATAAGATCTTGAATGGTGTTTGTGAAAGACAGAAGGGCAGTATTGGTACTATGTTTTGGACAAAGCCATGTTGTGTGTGGGAGAGGAGTTTGTGATTAAGAAGGTGGTCCAGGAGTTGAGAGTGAATGCATTTTTCTAAGATTTTGGCTAGAGGGGAGAGTATGGCTATTGGACGGTAGTTAGTTAGATCCTTAGAGGGGCCACCTTTGTTTAGGGGAATGATGAGGGATATTTTTCATAGATGGGGTACATATTGTTCAGTGATAGAATGGTTGATGAGGACTGATATGGGATAGGCGATTGAGGGGGGAACCAATTTTAAGGAATTCATTAGGTAATTTATCAGCTGCTAGACAGCAGGGTTTGGGGTGAAAAAGAAGGGGATGGGGGAGCCAAAAGAGGGAAGGGTTACAGTGAGAAGTTGAGTAGTTGGATTACCGAGAAGAGATGTGATTGAGTTAATGAAGTGGGTATTAAATTGTGTAGCTATTGGGTCTGAAACCCTGGAGTTGGTGGGTGGGGGGTAGAGGTATAGCCTGGTTTGAGAAGATCGTTAATGTTTTGCCAACATTTTCTGGGGTTAAATTGGTGGGTTTGCTGATCTGAAAGGAAATAGTTTTGCTTGTCTATTTTTATCTGTCTCTTAGTCTGGTTACATAGCTGCTGATATATTGTGTGTTCTATGTTATTTCTGGTCATGTGGTAAGTGGACCATGCCCTGTCTCTTTGCTTCAGCAGTGCTAGGGTATCTTTAGATAGCCGAGGCATGTGCCTAGTTTTTGCTCTTAATTTCTTGCGGGTGCTAGATTGTTGAGTATTTTAAAAAAGGTATTGTTGAAGTAAAGGACTGCCTGATCAAGTGGGAGGGTTTTAAGAGGTGACCAGTTACTTTGCAGAGGATGGTTGAAAGTGGAGGGGGAAACATTTTTTTGTTCCTGACAAATTTATATATTGTGTTGGTTTGTGTCTGATCTCGTTTTCTGTACAGGAAGGTAGGTGACTGGTCACTGGGGGAGTCTCAAAGGCAGGCTACTAAATAACCTAGATTGGGTTTGTTAGTTAGTATCCAATCTAGTGTGGACTGCTTTTTAAAGTGTTTACCTAGCCAGGTTTGGACAGGATATGGTTTGGGTGAAATTGAAGAGATTTAGGAAAGTGGAGGGGCTGTCGGTGTTGCAGAAATGCCAATACAGGTTTAAATCATTCAGGATAATGGCTTATTGGCTGAAATTAGTTGATGTCCTGGCAAAAGATTCTCAATTATGGGTAGGTTGTTGCCGGGGGGGGGTAGGTGGTTTTGTTAATAATAGATTTGCTAGGGTTTATTACAGGTTCATAGGTAGGTACTAGGCTATCGGCCCTAGGGCCTATACAAGCCTAGCCATAACAATTCCCTGGATATTTCTTCCCACAATATTTACTTCTCTGGACCCCTGTCTAGCAGAGAGAATGACATGATCCCCGGGCTGAATTTCCTATCTCCCATCGAATCATCAAGGTTCCTTTTGAAGAGGGCCAAGGAGGTGCTCTGCTTGACATGTATGGGCAATCTACTCCAGAGTATGGGGAGTCTCTGGGTCAGGAACCTCTCCCTCCAGCATGTTTTGTTCATTGTGATGACAAGGTTTAGATCCCTGGAGCGTGTGGCTCTGAAGGACTGGGATTTCTTTAAGTGGAGCATGTCCAGCAGCTCAGGGTTTGACATGGCCTTGTATGTTAAGCAGAGATCGCCTCCGAGTAGACGATATGCCACAGAGTATATCTGGAGTTTTTTTAGACGGTCAGCATATGGCATCTGCTTTAGGCCTGTGATTCTTTTAGTGAGGTATTTCTGTGGCATTTCCAGCTGTTGCAGATGTCTTGTGAGGTACATACCATGGGTTTAATGAGGGATGAGTACAGTGGGACAATGACCTCCTTTTTTCTGGATGAAAAGCCCTTAGTGATGAGGTGTGCCACATAAAAGGATTTCCTGACTGTTGAGGCGATGTGGTTATCGAAAGTGAGACCACTGTCCACCTGTGTCCCTAAGTCTCTCATCACACTTTCGATGTTTAGTGTACTGCCATCTATGTGGTAATTTATGGGTACATGTTTTTTTTTCCAAAGGGGATAACTATACATTTCTTGGCATTTAGCTTGAGCCCATGGCTCTGGCACCAGACATCTGTTTCTGTAAGGCCCTTTTGTAGAATATCCAAATCATTTGGAGATTCAGTAATGGCTCCCAGTTTGCAGTCATCTGCGAACTTTCTTAGCCAGAGTCCCTTAGTGTTGGCCTGTACTTCAGAGAAGTAGATGCCAAACAAGAGTGGTCCTAGGACTGAACCCTGAGGTACTCCACTTGTCACTTGTCTGGAGCTGGATTTGGAGTCAGCTACTTTTACAGTCTGGGTTCTAACAGTAAGCCAGTTGGCAACCCATCGAGTGACGTAGGGATTTATGCCCAGCTTAGTAAGTTTATCTATGATTCCAGAGTGGGGGATGGTGTCGAAGGTCTTGGCGAGGTCCAGATAGGCTATATCTTACCCTATACCTTACCCTCGTCCACAGCTCTGGAGACTGATTCGAAGAAGTCAATCAGATTCAGGAGACAAGATCGGCCCTTCACAAACTCAAACTGGGTGGGGTCCAGTGTTTGAATGTTGCCAATGTCTTTGCTTATAGGTTCCATGATAATGAGTTCCATGCCCTTGCAGATCAGGCTTGTCAGACTGATGGGACAGTAGTTCCTGGGATCCAAGATGGATCCCCCCTTGTGGAGTGGGATAACTGCAGCTGTGCGCCACTCAGTGGGCACAAAGCCTGAGGTGAGGCTGTGATTAAACATGACACTTAGGTGAGGTGCCAGTTCAATTTGTAGTTCATGTAGTACACAGCCTGGGATGTCATCTGGTCCCATGGATGCTGTATTCTTAGCTTTGGAGAGTGCAGTTTCTACCTGTGTGGCCGTGATTACCGGAATTTGGCAATCTTTTGGTATTGAGATGGGTCCCTTAGGGGGTGAAGTTGGCACTAAATCGATCTGCTAGGATATTGGTAATATCCTTGGGATCAATATATTTAATGCCATTCTGTTGTAGCTCAGAGCAGATCTGAGCATTGCCATTTAGATTCCTGACATAACTATAGAATGCCTTGTGGTTGTCTTTGGAATCTTTGGCAATTTTATTTTTGTAACTAGCTTTTGAGGATTTTATGAGGGATCTCAGCTTCTTACTGAGGCTGGTGAGGGAGTTTTTTGCATCATGGGATTTTCCTCTTTTCTGCAACAGTTTCTTCCTTCTGTTGTATAGTTTGTTTATAGCAGGGGACCACCAGATTGGCTTCCTTTTTTGGAGAAGAGCATCTTGGTTTTCTTTTGGATGGCACGATTCATGCACGAGTGGATGTGCTCGTACAGTGCCTTAGCGTAGGATTCTGCAGTCAAACTTTCAGATCCCGTCTGCATGGGTGTCATGAAGTTTGTCACTTCTGACTTCAGTAGCATGAAGTTGGCTTTGGAGAGGTTTTTTAAGGAGGTTTCCGTACTGGAGGGTGGGGGTGGGATGTGGATGTCAAGGGTGATTTGCTTATGGTCAGACCTGACCAATGAGGGGGTGACCACTGGTGTGGAGCATCTATCTCCCATGTTGGTAATGGCCAGTTCTAGGATATTGGAGCCCTTGGTGGGACAATGGATTAGTTGATCCAGGATATTGGAATTTATGAATTCCAAGAACCGTTGGGAAAAGGAGTTGGTATCCGAGTAGTTTTCCCAGTTAATTTATTTTATTTTATTTTACATTTGTTGACCGGGCTAGTCTAACTGGATACATGTCCATTTTTAGTAGAGGCCCGGGGAGAAAAGCTCCAAACACCACAGTTATAACAAGGTTAAAGATTACATTAAATAGCTAACAAAATAGTAAGTAACTAGGTAGTAGATTACAATAAAATAGTAAATAGCAGTTATATCTAATGCACTGTATTGATCATAAAATGACAAAAAACAGAAAATAGGACATGAATCTTCAGAGGAGTAAAATGATTAAATGTTACAGTAGTTTTACTGTTCTCTTTTCATTTCTGCTAAATAATATTGTCTAGATTTGAGTAGAAACTGGGAAGTGGTAGAAATGGCAGGGTAGTTGAAATCACCCAGTATTAGGGTGTTTGGTTCTATTTTAATATTTTCCAGTATGTTTAGAAAGGTGTAGTGAGAATCTTGGGGCATGGTGGGGGATCTGTAGCAAGCTACAATTTGGATTGCAGTCTTACCAAGTGTTAGTTGCACCTGGAGAATTTCAGATGCATTGTGTTGGGCAACTAGCCTGGAGGTGTGAATATCCTTGGTGAATATGGACACTCCTCCACCTTTAGTGTTTTGGTCTTGGTTTTTTGGCCGAAAAGTGTGGTAAGAGTTGTAGCCTGATATTGTAGGGGTACTCTGTGGAGCCTTGAACCAGGTCTCAGTTACTGCACAGATATCAATGTTCTCCATTTTTGGGAGTGCCTCGAGAGAGTGCATTTTGAGGTTTAGACTTCTAGCATTGAGTAGCATTACCTTCAGATTTTGCATGCTTGTATCTGTTATGGTGGTGGTTTTATCCTCTGAACCTTGCCTAGAAAAGGCACTATAGGGGTGGCAAGAGCTTTAGCCAGTAACCTGAATCCCAGGGGTGACAGGTGCAGACCATCTCTCGCAAAGCATTGTGGTTTGTCGATCATGTCTTCCCAGGCAGACAGATACTGGATCCCCTTTGAATGACACCAGAAGCTTAGCCATTTGTTGAAGTCAATCATTTCCTCCTTATACGGTGGTATCATTCTGGGCGAAGGCAGGATGCTACTCAGGGCTAGGTTCATACCTGGACCACATGATCCAAGAGCTCTTCCATGTCTCTTTTCATGTAGTCCAGGGAGGTATGTCTCAAGTCATTCACTCCAGCATGGACAATGACAGAGTCGTATTTGTACTTGTTGTGGAGTGACTTGAGTGCATACCTTATGTGGTGGATCCTGTCACCCGACAGGCAGCTGACTGTAATTTTCTCCTTGTTCAGCCTGGTGAGTGGGACATCAGTGTGCCTGACTATAGAGTCACCTATGACTAATGTGTTGGGTACACTGTCTTGCCTTAGGGGCTGTTGTTGGGTGGCACACTGGTGTTGTGAGTTATGTGACACTTTGGTTGTGACTGCTGTTTGTTTGTTTCAGCTGTGGAGGTCCTTGTTGCTTGGGCAGGTTAATGTTAACGGCCTCTGCATATGTGGGTTTAGTGTTGCTATGTGTGGGTGTTGATGGTGTGGGTTTTGAAGGGCTATGAGTTGCTTGAGGTGTAGTGCAGGTGTTAACCTTCTCCTCTTGACTGTCCAGCACAATCTTGGCCGGAGAGAGCTTTGCTTCCAGTTTGGCTATGTAAGTGCATCTCTCGCAGGTTGTAGTGTTGGGTGGTAGGAGGAGAGGATTGTCTGTGTACATGAGGCAGTTGCCACATTGCCCCAGTATGCCCAGATTCACCAGGTGGACAGGAGAAATCACCGGAAGCTGACCCTTGGACATGCCTGTTTAGGTGCTTTTTTTGTAAAGTATAAGAGCTGTTTTCCCTTACCTTTGCAAGGTACTTTGCAATTATAGGCTGTTTAGTACCTACAATTAATTTCTCCTTATTGACAAGGTGAGATGAGTGCTTGTATCAGTTTCTGGATTCCTAGTGCTTTCCAGCAGGTTCTAGAGCAAGCGCTAGTCACAGGGGTTCATATTTCAGTGCTACTACTGAGAAACCAGCTAGTTCTAAGGGAAAATTTAAAGATTAGACTTTTTGGCACCTGGAATAGTTTAACTGTAGCCTTGCAGTGCTGAACGATGTGAAACATGTGCAAACACACACGTTTTTTAAGCCAGAAAGTTGAAACTGATAGAAATCAGCCCAAAAAGGCTAATAAAATTACAAGTTCAGAGCCGGAAACCACTCCTCTAGCATTAGATAGGCAGTACAATGCTCACCACTCCCACTGGTAAGCAGTAGGACTTTCCTCTACCACAGCAAGGTCTAGATAGCTCTGAACACAGAAAATAAAGTCCTGAGACAAGCAAAGTCTGGGATATGGACTGGCTAGGAAAGGTGGGAAACAAGCAAACAAGATAGTATTTTTTTTTTAAAACAGACTAAACAATGCAATAATACAGTAAATAAACACAGAAAAGGCTAACACACTTGAGTATGTAGTCCTAAACAGTAAATGCAATTAAAACTCTACAAAACTAGCAATTTAAAACTTTTTAAATGAAGCAAGACAAGTGCACAACTGAAAAAAAACATTTAAGAGGCAGTAATACAGCAGAATAAGTAGCTAGTCTATATATACAGAAAAAGCAGCTAAAAGACACAAACAATTCAGATGCAGTGCAACCTAGAGCACTTGAGTTGTAGCAATATTAAGGCAATTACAGTTATAATAAATGCTCTAAAATATACTCTATATTTCCAAAATGTTTGAGAATCACAGTCAGAACACAAAGAGAGTCAAGCAATTTTTTTTGAAAGGGAAAAAGGAGAAACAGAAGGCCTTCTCAGATGTTCTCTCTGTATTAGGTAGAATGAGCTCATGACAATAGACTGGGAGGAGTGACCCAGATCAAATCTACAGTAGGGGCAGGCGAACTGCAAAGTCACCAAGTATAACAAGACACCAACAGGGAGAGAGGGTGGGGACCAATACTAAAGCTATTAGCCTACACTCTTTAGACAGTAAACACTACAGAAAGCCACAAAATTAAAGTTTTTAAAAGGAAAAAAGAGCAAAGATACTCTACAAAATGCCTTTAACTGCACAGAAATCAGTTACCCATGCAGATTAGTTAATACCAATAAAATGCACTAAAGTATGCAGCAGGCAATAAAAAGTGCTATATATAAAGTACTATATATAAATTGCTAGAAACAATACTCAGTATAAATAATCCAAAAAAAAGGGATACTTATATATCTCCGATCAGAGTTGTAGTCAACACCCCTCCTCCACTATGCTCAGCGTGTATAGACAGAAATCCTCTCAAAGTTACGGCTTAAATACCAGAAGATACAACCTTAGACAACTTTAAAAAAAAAACGCAAAAGAACCAGCCCCCACCAGCCAGTAGCCAATTAACACAATCTAGCCAAGGTAAAAAAAAGGCTTCTGCTAATTCAAGATGGCCTGTTCATGTGCTTTGAACAATCACTGTAGAGACCAACAGGCCCATAGTCAGCAAATCTGAACTAGGATAATACTAAATCTATTAGTGTACACTCTTTAGACAGTAAACACTACAGAAAGCCACACAATGAAAGTTTCTAAAAAGATAAAGGAGTAAAAAGACTCTAAAGAATGCTTTTAACTGCACACAAATCACTTACCCATGCAGATTAGTTAATAGCAATAAAATGCACTAAAGTCTGCAGCAGGCAATACAAAGTGCTATATATAAATTGCTAGAAACAATAATCAGTATAAACAATCCAAAAAAAACAGGATACTTATATATCTCAGATCAGAGTTGTATTCAATGCCCCTCCACCACTCTGCTCAGTGTGTATAGACAGAAATCCTCTGAAAGTTAGGGCTTAAATACCAGAAGATACAACCTTAGACAACTTTTTTTTAAAAAAAAAGCACAAAAGACCCAGCCCCCACTAGCCAGCAGCCAATTTAACACAATCTAGCCAAGGTAAAAAAAAGGCTTCTGCTAATTCAAGATGGCCTGTTCATGTGTTTTGAATAATCACTGTAGAGACAAACAGGCCCAGAGACAGCAAATCTGAACTAGGACAATACTAAAGCTATTAGCCTACACTCTTTAGACATTAAACACTACAGAAAGCAACAAAATGAAAGTTTTTTTAAACAGATAAAGGAGCAAAGAGACTATACAGAATGCTTTTAACTACAAACAAATCAGTTACCCCTGCATATTAGTTAATAGCAATAAAATGCACTAAACTATGCAGCAGGCAATAAAAAGTGCTATATATCAATTGCTAGAAACAATAATCAGAATAAGTAATCCAAAAAAAGGATACTTATATATCTCAGATCAGAGTTGTAGTCAATGCCCCTCCTCCACTCTGCTCAGTGTGTATAGACAGAAATCATCTCAAAGTTAGGGCTTAAATACCAGAAGATGCAACCTTAGACAACTTTTTTTTTACAAAGAGCACAAAAGAACCTGCCCCCACTAGCCAGCAGCCAATTAACACAATCTAGCCAAGGTAAAGAAAGGCTCCTGCTAATTCAAGATGGCCTGTTCATGTGCTTTGAACAATCACTGTAGACACAAACAGGCCCAGAGCCAGCAAATCTGAACTAGGACAATACTAAAGCTTTTAGCATACACTCTTCAGACAGTAAACACTACAGAAAGCCAGAAAATGAAAGTTTTTAAACAGATAATGGAGAAAAGTGACTCTACAGAATGCTTTTAACTGCAAACAAGTCAGTTACCCGTGCAGATTAGTCAATAGCAATAAAATGCACTAAACTATGCAGCAGGCAATAAAAAGTGCTATATATAAATTGCTAGAAACAATAGTCTGTATAAATAATCCAAAAAAACAGGATACTTAAATATCTCATATCAGAGTTGTAGTCAATGCCCCTCCTCCACTCTGCTCATTGTGCATATACAGAAATCATGTGAAAGTTAGGGCTTAAATACCAAAAGATAGAACCTTAACTTTAGCGCTTAACGTTTTATGTGGTGATTAAACTCTACAAACTTTTTAAAGTTTCAGTGAGAATTCATGTTTTTTTGATGTTCCAAATACGATTCTAGTTGGCGAATCAGTATATTTTACATTTTGTGGATAATCGCATACTCTTGTGGATTGTTTGCTACAGTTCTGTGCCTTATACGAGTGTGAGCAGCGGTTTGTTCTGCTTCCCCTTTTTTTCCAAGTTTACAACAAATGCTGAGTTCAGGATTCGACTATGGATAACGCTCGTAGCCCTGGCAGCAATTCTCCCACTACCTGTAGCAGTGAAATAGCTGACATACGTGCTGAGGTGTCAGCGTTACGTGGTGAGATTTCAAAGCTGATGGAACTGTTTAACACTAGGGAGGAGTTGTTTCATCGTGAACCGACTAGGAATCTAGGGGATCACAACAACCTCTCTACCACTAAAGATAATGACATGGGGACTAGTTCCAAAGTACTTGCCAACAGTATGGAGATATTATCGTCGTCATCCCCAGGAGTCCCGAATGGGCAGATTTGCTGGACACAGAGAAGGGAAATGATCGATCTTTCCAATACAGCAGGCAAGGGAGACATCAATGTTACCGAACTTAATGATTTTACCTTTGATTTTTCTTTTGGGCGAATTACAGAGGAGGCCAGGCGGACTGGCGCACGTCCCAAAACAAGCCAAATGATTAAAACTTATGGTCAGGTTGCGGCCAAGGACAGCAAAGATGTAGGTACAAAAACTTTACCGGAAAGACTTAATACTAATGGTGCAGTCAAAAAGGCTGCCAATAAAGGTTATAATTTAAAAGACTTTGTTGACAGAGACTGCAATTTTGATGTTACTAATGAAATGACTTTTAATAAGAGAAGTCATTTTGTTAAAGGGACATTAAAAGAAAAGATTTTTTCTTTTGGTAAAAAACTAAACACTATTAATGCGATTAAGTTAGACAATGCGTATTTAAACCATTGTTTGTCCCTTAAAATAGTGCCTATGGGTCTAAGATTCTTTAAGGTCCCTATGGGGATAGAATTGTCTCATAGAGTTATTACTGAATTTAACTCATTGTTCGACATATTTGGTTTGGAATACATGAAGACACTCATTAAGTTTAATGATGAGAAACTATGTAAATGTATCGAAGACATAGAGAATTTAAATCAAGCTATAACACAAGATTCGACTTTTGCAGAATGGGACAGTTTATATTTTAAACAGTTTGAAATTGCCGATGATAGGGCAAAAAGGGCCTTTGAAAAGAAAAATAAAAAATTAAGTAGGGATAAGGAACAGTATGACTCATATAATGCATATAAATGGAATCTTAAAGAACAGGTACATAATGAGAAATGGAATGTTAATGAACAGACATATGACGGAAAAGGGTATTATAGGCAAGTCAATTCTACACATAGAGGCAATGGTAGAAAGGATGAGGATTTTTTTCAGATACCAAGGAAGGTATATTCAGCAAAATGGAATCAAGGGGGGAGATGGAAGAAAAAGTATTAAGTACACCTGTAGAGAACACAGAAATCCATCCCACCTCATTAGATACTTATACTCCTAGTGAGACTACAACACAGGGTATAATACAGGAAGGTGCAGTATACGAATTTAATAATTTTAAGATTTTTAATTACAGTAGTAAAAAATTAGTGACTGCACATTTTACTCTTTTGTCGAAAGGTTTAAAATTTATACCCACGACTAAATTTAATGTCGTAGATAGTATTAGTGAATTAAAACTATTCACTAGGAAATTAAATCTGGCTATGCAGTTCCAGCAGAATATGGATTCAACTGTGCAGCCCAACCCATTTAAGAAAAAAAGCTGTTACATCCCTACTAACCATTTATGTGTTCAGAGTTATGAAAAAAAGTCTGTAAGGGATTTGTATGCTTTAAATAAGAAAGTAAGTAAGATTAAAATCCAAAACAATCTAACATCTGAAGAAAATGCATTGTTAAGGGAGTTGAGGTGTGATAAAAGTATCCGTATCATGAAACCGGATAAAGGTGGAGGGATGGTTATCTACGATACCATTTCCTATAGTAGTATAATACATAACATCTTGCATAATTCAGGGAATTACACCGTCACTTCTTTGAACGAAGTGAATTTAGCATACAGAAGAATTGATATGTTCTTGGAAGACTACTTATTGGAGAATAGAATTAATGAGGAAATATATAATTATATGTTAGTCAAAGATCCGGTTATGGCCACCATTGTGGGCATTCCTAAAACTCATAAAGACACTACCAATCCCCCTTTTCGTCCCATAATTTCAAGAAGTAAATCGAAAACATTCCGCATTGGGGAGGTTATCGACAAGCTACTCAAACCCATATATTCCAAAATTTCTCATCTGACTAAGGACTCCTGGGAATTCTTAAAGAATTATCCTGTTACAACTGAGAAACACAATATCTTATTTTCATCAGTGGATGTAGTGGATCTCTTCTCAAGCATCCCATTGGAACAAGGACTACTGGCTTTGACCAATAGTTTAAGAAACACTCTGGGATGTCTTGGGATAGAATTTCCCTTCTAGTAGAGCTTACTAGTATAGTATTAGAATACAACTTCATTTACTCTGAGGGAGAGATCTTCAGGCAGACCAGAGGGGTAGCTATGGGGGCGGCTTGCGCCCCCATATATGCCAACTTGGTCTTATTGGACTGGGAGGAGACATTCATCTTCAGCAGCCCATCTTTTGCGAACATGAGTTACTATTCTCGTTTCTTAGACGACATATACATTTTATGGAAAGGTGACACCCATTCCTTTCTTGAGTTTGTGGACTATCTGAATCATACCAGTGATTTTTTGAAATTTACCTATGAATGCAGCACACATGGGGTTGCGTATTTAGACACTTTTGTTTACTTAGAGGATGAACATTTTAAATCTAAGATTAATAGGAAAATCACATTTTCCAACTCCTATTTGGACTACAACAGTAACCATCCTAAGAAACTCAAATACAACATTTATAAAGGGCAAGTCATTAGGGCCTTAAGAATGACATCTGACAAGAAAGACACTGAAGCAGAGTTGGAATTTATCACAGGGTTATTCAGAGAGAGGGGATACGATGAACGTATGATGCATGACACAGGAATTTATATTCTTAAAGAGTGGGGACAAAAATATACACCTCTCTTAGGATTAAAATATGTAGGTAGTGAGACTACATTAGGAATAGATGAAAGTAGTATTAAAGTGAATACCACACTTTTTAAGAGAGCATGTATAGTACAATATGGCTCGTTCTCACGCCAAGTAAAAAATGTACTAACAACTGGCAAATTATTTTAATGGATGACGATGCACAAAAAATTTTGGGAACTAGACCACATTTTGTTTACAAAATGGGGAAGAACTTGAAACATTTGTTAGAAAATAGCTGCACACAAATAACCACGAAAGAGAAACATACTAATAAATGTGGAGCATGCGGACAATGTAGATTTATTTGTGAGGAAAAGATGTTTTCTTTGGAAAATGTTAACAACACTATAATCAGACCTACACAAGGTAATTGTAAAACTAGTTTAATTGTTTACATAGCTAAGTGCAATGTCTGCCCTGCATACTACATAGGCAGGACTGAGAGACAATTTAGGAAAAGGATTTATTCACATATTTACAGCATTAGAACCAAAGATGTGAAAAATGCTTTATATAAACACATCAGTGCAGCAGGCACCGAACATTCTTTCAAGTTTGCAATCTTAGAAAGAATTATGGTAAATCCCAGAGGGGGTAATGTAAAAAATACCCTGGCATATAGGGAATATTGGTGGCAAATACACAATGATGCAATGACGTGGCCTGGAATAAATGATTATATTACTGTTAAGCCATTATTGATGCTAAGAAGTTAATGAAGGGTTGTGATTTTTTTGTTTCATATTTTTTTTATATTTTTTTGTTTCATATTTGTATTGTTCATATTGCTGATATGTTGTAATATTTACTATAAACAGCATCAATCATATGTCATATGGATGAGCATATGTCAAAGGAACTATATTTGTATTTTTATATTTATTGTTAAATAGGTTTTTTAACATACTTTTTAGGTCTATTTGATATATGGTGAAGTCTTAGATGCATACAAATTGTCAACAACTGCATACAGTGTTATGTAACTTCACATTTTATATTTTTAGTCTAATATTTTTTTGCATACAATAGTTGAATTTGTACTATAGATATTATATTCAAATTTACCAAAATTAGTGAATGAGCATTATCGCTTTAAGGAACTCGTTGCATTTGGCGCCAATTTGATGGTTTTAAAAATGAATGACAGGAAGTTCAATTTGTTCTGAGGAAGCTCGTGGTGTACGAGTGAAAGCGCTTAACGTTTTATGTGGTGATTAAACTCTACAAACTTTTTAAAGTTTCAGTGAGAATTCATGTTTTTTTGATGTTCCAAATACGATTCTAGTTGGCGAATCAGTATATTTTACATTTTGTGGATAATCGCATACTCTTGTGGATTGTTTGCTACAGTTCTGTGCCTTATACGAGTGTGAGCAGCGGTTTGTTCTGCTTCCCCTTTTTTTCCAAAAGACAGAACCTTAGACAACTTTTTTTTTTTTTACAAAGAGCACAAAAGAACCTGCCCCCACTAGCCAGCAGCCAATTAACACAACCAAGCCAAGGTAAAAAAAAGGCTTCGGCTAATTCAATATGGCCTGTTCCTGTGCTTTGAACAATCACTGTAGAGACAAACAGGCCCAGAGCCAGCAAATCTGAACTAGGACAATACTAAAGCTATCCGCCTACACTCTTTAGACAGTAAACACTACAGAAAGCCACAAAATTAAAGTTTTTAAACAGATAAAGGAGCAAAGAGACTCTACAGAATGCTTTTAACTGCAAACAAATCAGTTACCCATGCAGATTAGTCAAAAGCAATAAAATGCACTAAACTACGCAGCAGGCAATAAAAAGTGCAATATAAATTGCTATAAATAAAAATCAGTATAATTAATCCAAAAAACAGGATACTTATATATCTCAGATCAGAGTTGTAGTCAACGCCCCTCCTCCACTCTGCTCATTGTGTATAGACAGAAATCCTCTCAAAGTTAGGGCTTAAATACCAGACGATACAACCTTAGACAATTTTTTTTAAAAAAAGGACAAAAGAATCAGCTCCCACTAGCCAGGAGCCAATTAACACAATCTAGCAAAAGTAAAGAAAGGCTTCTGCTAATTCAAGACAGCATGTTCATGTGTTTTAAACAATCACTGTAGAGACAAACAGGCCCAGAGCCAGAAAACTGAACTACGACAATACTAAAGCTATTAGCCTACACTCTTTAGACATTAAACACTACAGAAAGCCACAAAATGAAAGTTTTTAAACAGATAAAGGAGAAAAGAGACTCTACAGAATGTTTTTAACTGCAAACAAATCAGTTACCCATGCAGATTAGTTAATAGCAATACAATGCACTAAACTATGCAGCAGGCAATAAAAAGTGCTATATATAAATTGCTAGAAACAATAATCAGTATAAATAATCCAAAAAAAACAGGATACTTAAATATCTCAGATCAGAGTTGCAGTCAACGCCCCTCCTCCACTCTGCTCAGTGTGTATAGACAGAAATCCTCTCAAAGTTAGGGCTTAAATACCAAAAGATACAGCTTTAGACAACTTTTTTTTAAAAAAAGCAGAAATGAACCAGCCCCCACTAGCCAGCAGCCAATTAACACAATCTAGCCAAGTTAAAGAAAGGCTTCTGCTAATTCAAAATGGCCTGTTAATGTGCTTTGAACAATCACTGCAGAGACAAATAGGCCCAGAGCCAGAAAATCTGAACTAGGACAATACTAAAGCTATTAGCCTACACTCTTTAGACAGTAAACTGTACAGAAAGAAACAAAATGAAAGTGTTTAAACAGATAAGGGAGCAAGGAGACTCTACAGAATGCTTTTAACTGCAAGCAAACCAGTTACCCGTGCAGATTAGTTAATAGCAATAAAATACACTAAACTATGCAGCAAGCAATAAAAAGTGCTATATAAATTGCTAGAAAGAATAATCAGTTTAAATAATAAAAAAAAAAACAGGATACTCAGATCAGAGTTGTAGTCCACGCTCCTCCTCCACTCTGCTCAGTGTGTATAGACAGAAATCCTCTCAAAGTTAGGGCTTAAATACAAAAAGATACAACCTTAGACAACTTTTTTTTAAAAAGCACAAAAGAACCAGCTCCCACTAGCCAGCAGCCAATTAACACAATCTAGCAAAGGTAAAGAAAAGCTACTGCTAATTCAAGATGGCCTTCTCATGTGTTTTGATATATCACTGTAGAGCCAAACAGGCCCAGAGCCAGGAAATCTGAACTAGGACAATACTAAAGCTATTAGCCTACACTCTTTAGGCATTAAACACTACAGAAAGCCACAAAAATGAAAGTTTTTAAACAGATAAAGGAGAAAAGAGACTCTACATAATGCTTTTAACTGCAAACAAATCAGCAGTTACCTGTGTAGATTAGTTAATAGCAATAAAATGCACTAAACTATGCAGCAGGCAATAAAAAGTGCTTTATATAAATTGATAGAAACAATAATCAGTATAAATAATCCAAAAAAACAGGATACTTAAATATCTCAGATCAGAGTTGTAAACGCCCCTCCTCCACTCTGGCTCAGTGTGTATAGACAGAAATCCTCTCAAAGTTAGGGCTTAAATACCAAAAGATACAGCCTTAGACAACTTTTATTTTTAAAAAGTAGAAATTAACCAGCCGCCACTAGCCAACAGCCAATTAACACAATCTAGCCAAGGTTAAGAAAGGCTTCTGCTAATTCAAGATGGCATGTTCATGTGCTTTGAACAATCACTGTAGAGACAAACTGGCCCAGAGCCAGCAAATCTGAACTATGACAATACTAAAGCTATTAGCCTACACTCTTTAGACATTAAACACTACACAAAGAAACAAAATGAAAGTTTTTAAACAGATAAAGGAGCAATGAGACTCTACAGAATGCCTTTAACTGCAAACAAATCAGTTACCAGTGCAGATTAGTTAATAGCAATAAAATGCACTAAACTATGCAGCTGGCAATAAAACATGCTATATAAATTGCTAAAAACAATAATCAGTATAAATAATCCAAAAACCAGGATACTTAAATATCTCAGATCAGAGTTGTAGTCAATGCCCATCCTCCACTCTGCTTAATGTGAATAGACAGAAATCCTCTCAAAGTTAGGGCTTAAATACCAGAAAATACAGCCTTAGACAACTTTTTTTTAAAAAAGCAGTAATGAACCAGCCCCCACTAGCCAGCAGCCAATTAACACAATCTAGCCAAGGTAAAGAAAGACTTCTGCTAATTCAAGATGGCCTGTTCATGCGCTTTGAACAACCACTATTGAGACAAACAGGCCCAAAGCCAGCAAATCTGAAAGAGGACAATACGAAAGTTATTCGCCTACACTCTTTAGACAGTAAACAATACAGAAAGCCACAAAATGAAAGTTTTTAAACAGATAAAGGAGCAAAGAGACTCTACAGAATACTTTTAACTGCAAACAAATCAGTTACCCATGCAGATTAGTTAATAGCAATAAAATGCACTAAACTATGCAGCAGGCAATGAAAAGGGCTGTATATAAATTGCTAGAAACAATAATCAGTATAAATAATCAAAAAACAATAGGATACTTAAATATCTCAAATCAGAGTTGTAGTCAATGCCCTTCCTCCACTCTGCTCAGTGCGTATAGACAGAAATCATCTCAAAGTTTGGGATTAAATACCAGAAGATACAACCTTAGACAACTTTTTTTTAAAAAAAGCACAAACGAACCAGCCCCCACTAGCCAGCAGCCAATTAACACAATCCATCTAAGGTAAAGAAAGGCTTCTGCTACTTCAAGATGGCCTGTTCACATGTTTTGAAAAATCACTATAGAGACAAACAGGCCCAGAGCCAGCAAATCTGAACTAGGACAATGTTAAAGCTATTAGCCTACACTCTTTAGACAGTAGACACTACAAAAAGCTACAAAATGAAAGTTTTTAAACAGATAAAGGAGGAAAGAATCTCTACAGAATGCTTTTAACTGCAAAATAAATCAGTTACCCGTGCAGATTATTTATTAGCAATAAAATACACTAAACTAGGCAGCAGGCAATACAAAGTGCTATATAAATTGCTAGAAACAATAAGCATAAATAATCCAAAAAAACAGGATACTTATATATCTCAGATGAGAGTTTTAGTCAACGTACCTCCTCCACTCTGCTCAGAGTGTATAGACAGAAATCCTCTCAAAGTTAGGGCTTAAATACCAGACGATACAACCTTAGACCACTTTTTTTTTAAAAAAAAGCAGAAAAGAACTAGCTCCCACTAGCCAAATAACACAATCTAGCAAAGGTAAAGAAAGGCTTCTGCTAATTCAAGATGACCTGTTCATGTGTTTTGAACAATCACGGTAGAGACAAACAGGACCAGTGCCAGCAAATCTGAACTAGGACAATACTAAAGCTATTAGCCTACACTCATTAGACAGTAAACACAACAGAAAGCCACAAAATGAAAGTTTTTAAAAAGATAAAGGAGCAATGAGACTCTACAGTATGCTTTTAACTGCAAACAAATCAGTTACCCATGCAGATTAGTTAATAGCAATAAAATGCACTAAACTATGCAGCCGGAAATAAAAAGTGCTATATATAAATTGCTAGAAACAATAATCAGTATAAATAATCCAAAAAACAGGATACTTAAATATCTCAGATCAGAGTTGTAGTCAACACCCCTATTCCACTTTGCTCAGTGTGTATAGACAGAAATCCTTTCAAAGTTAGGGCTTAAATACCAGAAAATACAGCCTTAGACAACTTTTTTTTTTAAAAAAGCAGAAATCAACCAGCCCCTACTAGCCAGCAGCCAATTAACACAATCTAGCCAAGGTAAAGAAAGGCCTCTGCTAATGCAAGATGGCCTGTTCATGTGCTTTGAACAATCACTGTAGAGACAAACAGGCCCAGAGCCAGCAAATCTAAACTAGGGCAATACTAAAGCTATTAACCTACAATTTGTAGACAGTAAACACTACAGAAAGCCACAAAATGAAAGTTTTTAAAAAGATAAAGGAGCAATCAGACTCTGCAGAATGCTTTTAACAGCAAACAAATACTTTACCCATGCAGATTAGTTAATAGCAATAAAATGCACTAAACTATTCAGCAGGAAACAAAAAGTGCTATAGATAAATTGTTAGAAACAATAATCAGTATAAATAATCCAAAAAACAGGATACTTATATAACTGAGATCAGAGTTGTAGTCAACACCCCTCCTCCACTCGGCTCAGTGTGTATAGACAGAAATCCTCACAAAGTTAGGGCTTAACTACCAGAAGATACAACCCTGGACAACTTTTTTTTTAAAAAAGCACAAAAGAACCAGCTCCCACTAGCCAGCAGCCAATTAACACAATCTAGCCAAGGTAAAGAAAGGCTTCTGCTAATTCAAGATGGCCTGTTCATGTGTTTTGAACAATCACTGTAGAGACAAACAGGCTCAGAGCCAGCATTTCTGAACTAGGACAATACTAAAGCTATCAGCTTACACTCTTTAGACATTAAACACTACAGAAAGCCTCAAAATGAAAGTTTTTAAACAGATAAAGGAGAAAAGAGACTCTACAGAATGCTTTTCACTGCAAACAAATCAGTTACCCGTGCAGATTAGTTAATAGCAATAAAATACACTAAACTATGCAGCAGGCAATAAAAAGTGCTATATAAATTGCCAGAAACAACAATCAGTATAAATAATCAAAAAAAACAGGAAACTTATACCTCTCAGATCAGAGTTGTAGTCAACTCCCCTCCTCCACTCTGCTCACTGTGTATAGACAGAAATCCTCTCAAAGTTAGGGCTTAAATACCAAAAGATTCAACCTTAGACAACTTTTTAAAAAAAAAAGCACAAAATAACCAGCTCCCATTACCTAGCAGCCAATTAACACAATCCATCCAAGGTAAAGAAAGGCTTCTGCTAATTCAAGATGGCCTGTTCGTGTGTTTTGAACGATCACTGTAGAGAGAAACAGGCCCAGAGCCAGCAAATCTGAACTACGACAATACTAAAACTATTAGACTACACTCTTTAGACATTAAACACTACATAAAGGCACAAAATGAAAGTTTTTAAACAGATAAAGGAGAAAAGAGACTCTACAGAATGCTTTTAACTGCAAACAAATCAGTTACCCATGCAGATTAGTTAATAGCAATAAAATGCACTAAACTATGCAGCAGGCAATAAAAAGTGCTATATATAAATTGCTAGAAGCAATAATCAGTATAAATAATCCAAAAAATAGGATACTTAAATATCTCAGATCAGAGTTGTAGTCAATGCCCCTCCTCCACTCTGCTCAGTGTGTATAGACAGAAATCATCTCAAAGTTAGGGCTTAAATACCAGAAGATACAGCCTTAGACAACTTTTTTTTAAAAAAAGCAGAAATGAACCAGCCCTCACTAGCCAGCAGCCAATTAACACAATCTAGCCAAGGTAAAGAAAGGGTTCTGCTAATTAAAGATGGCCTTGTTCATGTGCTTTGAACAACCACTGTAGAGACAAACAGGCCCAGAGCCAGCAAATCTGAACTAGGACAAGACTACAGCTATTAACCTACAGTCTTTAGATGGTAAACACTACAGAAAGCCACAAAATTAAAGTTTTTAAACGGATAAAGGAGCAATGAGACTCGACAGAATGCTTATAACTGCAAACAAATCAGTTAACCATGCAGATTAGTTAATAGCAATAAAATCCACTAAACTATGCAGCAGGAAATAAAAAGTGCTATATATAAATTGCTAGAAACAAAAATCAGTATAAATAATCCAAAAAAAGGGATCCTTATATAACTCAGAACAGAGTTGTAGTCAATGCCCCTCCTCTACTCTGCTCACTGTGTATAGACAGAAATCCTCTCAAAGTTAGAGCTTAAATACCAAACGATACAGCCTTTGACAACTTTTTTTTTTTTAAACACAGAAATGAACCAGCCCTTACTAGCCAGCAGCCAATTAACACAATCTAGCCAAGGTAAAGAAAGGCCTCTGCTAATTCAAAAAGGCCTGTTCATGTGCTTTGAACAATCATTGTAGAGACAAACAGGCCCAGAACCAGCAAATCTGAATTAGGACAATACTAAAGCTATTAGCCTACACTTTTTAGACAGTAAACACTACAAAAAGCCATAAAATGAAAGTTTTTAAAAGGATAAAGGAGCAATGAGACTCTAGAGAATGCTTTTAACTGCAAACAAATCAGTTACCCGTGCAGATTAGTTAATAGTAATAAAATGCACTAAACTACGCAGCAGGCAATAAAAAGTGCAATATAAATTGCTAGAAACAAAAATCAGTATAAATAATGCAAAAAAACAGGATATATATATATCTCAGATCAGAGTTGTAGTCAATGTCCCTCCTCCACTCTGCTCAGTGTGTATAGACAGAAAGCCTCTCAATGTAAGGGCTTAAATACCAGACGATACAGCCTTAGACAACTTTTTTTTTAAAAAAAGCAGAAATGAACCAGCCCCCACTAGCCAGCAGCCAATTAACACAATCTAGCCAAGGTAAAGAAAGGCTTCTGCTAATTCAAGATGGCCTGTTCATGTGTTTTGAACAATTTGAACAATCACTGTAGAGACAAACAGGCGCAGAGCCAGCAAATCTGAACTATGACAATACTAAAGCTATTACCCTACACTCTTTAGACACTAAACACTACAGAAAGCCACAAAATTAAAGTTTTTAAACAGATAAAGGAGCAAAGAGACTCTACAGAATGCTTTTAACTGCAAACAAATCAGTTACCCATGCAGATTAGTTAATAGCAATAAAATGCACTAAACTATGCAGTAGGCAATAAAAAGTGCTATATAAATTGCTAGAAACAAAAATCAGTATAAATAATCCAAAAAAACAGGATACTTATATATCTCAGATCAGAGTTGTAGTCAACGCGCCTCCTCCTCTCTGCTCAGTGTGTATAGACAGAAATCCTCTAAAATTTAGGGCTTAAATACCAGAAGATACAACCTTAGACAACTTCCTTTTTAAAAAAGCACAAAAGAACCAGCTCCCACTAGCCAGCAGCCAATTAACACAATCTAGCAAAGGTAAAGAAAGGCTTCTGCTAATTCAAGATGGCCTGTTCATGAGTTTTGAACAATCACTGTACAGACAAACAGGCCCACAACCAGCAAATCTTAACTAGGACAATACTAAAGCTATTAGCCTACACTCTTTAGACATTAAACACTACAGAAAGCCACAAAATGAAAGTTTTTAAACAGATAAAGGAGCAATGATACTCTACAGAATGCTTTTAACTTCAAACAAATCAGTTACCCATACAGATTAGTTAATAGCAATAAAATGCATTAAACTATGCAGCAGGAAATAAATAGTGCTATATATAAATTGCTAGAAACAAAAATCAGTATAAATAATCCAAAGAAAAGGATACTTGTATATCTCAGATAGGAGATGTAGTAAAGGCCCCTCCTCCACTCTGCTAAGTGTGTATAGACATAAATCCTCTCAAAGTTAGGGCTTAAATACCAGAAGATACAACCTTAGACAACTTTTTTTTAAAAAAAGCACAAAAGAACCAGCTCCCACTAGCCAGCAGACAATTAACACAATCTAGCAAAGGTAAAAAAAGGCTTCTGCTAATTCAAGATGGCCTGTTCATGCGTTTTGAACAATCACTGTACAGACAAACAGGCCCAATGCCAGCAAATCTGAACTAGGGCAATACTAAAGCTATTAGCCTACACTCTTTAGACATTAAACACTACAATAAGTCATAAAATGAAAGTTTTTAAACAGATAAAGGAGAAAAGAGACTCTACAGAATGCTTTTAACTGCAAACAAATCAGTTACCCATGCAGATTAGTTAATAGCAATAAAATGCACTAAACTATGCAGCAGGCAATAAAAAGTGCTATATATAAATTGCTAGAAACAATAATCAGTATAAATAATCCAAGAAAACAGGATACTTATATATCTCAGATAAGAGTTGTAGTCAATGGCCCTCCTCCACTCTGCTCAATGTGTATTGACAGAAATCCTCTCAAAGCTAGGGCTTAAATAACAGAAGATACAACCTTAGGCAGCTTTTTTTTAAAAAAGCACAAAAGAACCAGTCCCCACTAGCCAGCAGCCAATTAACACAATCTAGCCAAGGTAAAGTAAGGCTTCTGCTAATTCAAGATGGTCTGTTCATGTGCTTTGAACAATCACTGTAAAGACAAACAGGCCCAAAGCCAGCAAATCTCAACTAGGACACTACTAAAGCTATTCGTCTATACTCTTTAGACAGTAAACACTACAGAAAGCCACAAAATGAAAGTTTTAAACAGATAAAAGAGCAAAGAGACTCTACAGAATGCTTTTAGCTGCAAACAATTCAGATACCCATGCAGATTAGTTAATAGCAATAAAATGCACTAAACTATGCAGCAGGCAATAAAAAGTGCTATATATAAATTGCTAGAAACAATACTCAGTATAAATAATCCAAAAAAACAGGATACTTATATATCTCAGATCAGAGTTGTAGTCAACGCCCCTCCTCCACTCTGCTCAGTGTGTATAGACAGAAATTCTCTCAAAGTTAGGGCGTAAATACCAGAATATACAACCTTAGAGAATTTTTTTTTAAAAAAACACAAAAGAACCAGCCCCCCTCTAGCCAGCAGCCAATTAACACAATTTAGCCAAGGTAAAGAAAGGCTTCTGCTAATTCAAGATGGCCTGTTCATGTGCTTTGAACAATCACTGTAGAGACAAACAGGCCCAGAGCCAGCAAATCTGAACTAGGACAATACTAAAGCTATTAGCCTACACTCTTTATAAGTAAACACTACAGAAAGCCACAAAATGAAAGTTTTTAAACAGATAAAGAAGCAAAGAGACTCTACAGAATGCTTTTAACTGCAAACAAATCAGTTACCCATGCAGATTACTTAATATCAATAAAATGCACTAAACTATGCAGCAGGAAATAAAAAGTGCTATATATAAATTGCTAGAAACAATAATCAGTATAAATAATCCAAAAAAACAGGATACTTATAAATCTCAGATCAGAGTTGTAGTCAATGCCCCTCCTCCACTCTGCTCAGTGTGTATAGACAGAAATCTTCTCAAAGTTAGGGCTTAAATACCAGAAGATACAACCTTAGACAACTTTTTTTTTAAATAAAGCACAAAAGAACCAGCCCCCACTAGACAGCAGGCAGTTAACACAATCTACCAAGGTAAAGAAAGACTTCTGCTAATTCAAGATGGCCTGTTCATGTGTTTTGAACAATCACTGTAGAGACAGGCCCAAAGCCAGCAAATCTGAACTAGGACAATACTAAAGCTATTAGCCTACACTCTTTAGACAGTAAACACTACAGAAAGCCACAAAATTACAGTTTTTAAACAGATAAAGGAGCAAAGAGACTCTACAGAATGTTTTTAACTGCAAACAAATCAGTTACTCATGCAGATTAATTAATAGCAATAAAATGCACTAAACTATGCAGCAGGCAATAAAAAGTGCTATATATAAATTGCTAGAAACAATAATCAGTATAAATAATCCAAAAAAACAGGATACTTATATATCGCAGATCAGAGTTGTAGTCAACACCCCTCATCCACTCTGTACTTAGGATTTCGGAGTTAGGTAGGTCAGGAGAGGCACAGTTTAATAATTCTAGTTTGGGTGTGTCTTTATACATAATAGGACACCACCACACCTTTTGTTTGGTCTGTCTAATCGAATTATGTTATATCCATTTGTAATAATTTCCTTGTCTTTGATGTGGGCTTTAACCAGGTTTCAGTTATTGCTGCAATGTCAGGTAAGTAGGAGTTAAGGATTGTATGGAATTCAGTAATTTTATTTATGATACTACGGAGGTTAAAGTTTATAAAGACTAGGCCTGTGTTGTTGGTCTTTGGAAGTGGGGTAGGGAGTGGTGGTTAGTAGTATGTTGGGGACAGATTGGTGGAGGGCTGGGTGTGGAAATGGTTGGGTAATGAGGGGTGTGGGTGAGAGGGCCTGGGTTGTGGTAGATGTCAACCTGGAGTTTAATTTGTGTTATATTGTATAGAGTGAGTTGTCTGAATTTATTAGTACTTCTGGCAACTTCATGTGGACTGGGGGTCACTAAATAATGACAGGCATGTGAGTTCGTATTTTGTATCCTTTAGAAAATGCTTGATAATGCAAAATTAGAAGTTATGTACTCACCATAACGTTCCATCTGAGTAGGTGTATTCATTTGTCTGCAACCTGTGGGTTATGGATCCGATATCGGATCCGAACCGGCATGGTTTACCAGCTATGGATCCAAGCTCTCAGCTCCTCCCCTCACCCATAATGCCCTGCTCTACCCTCATGACCTCAGATCGAGTTTGCCAACAGCAAGAACACCCTGAAAAGGGTAACACATAATATGCAGGAAACTGAAAAGGCCAGGGGGATAGGAGGGCGGGATGGTTGCAGACAAATGAATACACCTACTCAGATGGAACGTTATGGTGAGTACATAACTTCTAAATCTGAAGTAGGAGATTCATTTGTCTGCAACCTGTGGGACAGAGTCCCCAGCTACCTGAATCTTGGGCGGCCATCATGGAAGGATATTCCGGAGCACCGCGGAGCCAAAGGATGCTCTACCCCTAGATGCAAGATCCAACTTCTAGTGGGAAATAAAAGTATGAGATGAAGCCCACGTGGCTGCTGCACAAATATCATCTAGAGGAATCCTAGCCTTAAAGGCTGCCGAGGTAGATACTGACCGGGTTGAATGGGCGTGTACACCCTCCGGTGTGGGCCTTCCTGAAGCTTGATAAGCCAATAGGATACATTGTGAAATCCAGCGAGACAGAGAGACTTTAGAAATTGGCTTGCCCAAATTAAATTTAGCAAAGGAAATGAACAACTGGTTGAATTGCCTATGACCAGCCGTTCTGTTTAGATAAAATCTAAGTTGCCTGTGAACATCTAAAGAATAAAGCTTGTATTCACCTTTGTTTTCATATTTAGGAAAGAAAACAGGGAGGTTAATGGATTGATTAATGTTTGCTTCAGAAGCTACTTTAGGAAGAAAGGACGGGTTGGTCCTGAGGTAAACACGGTCCGGATGAAAGACCAAGTAAGGAGGTTTAGCTGATAATGCTTGAAGCTCTGAAACTCTCTTGGCCGATGTAATGGCTACTAAAAAAGCAGTCTTGAAAGACAAGAATTTGAGATCTACCGTAGCCGCTGGTTCGAAGGGGGGGGGGCGGTCAAGGCCTGGAGAACTAAGGAAAGGTCCCAGGGAGGAACCGCTTGTTTTACAGGGGGCCTGAGAAGGAAAGTACCTTTAAGGAAAATTTTACACAACTTGGCTGACATAAGTGGACTAGAGTCATGACCAATGTGATAATGTGAAATTGCCGCAAGTTGTACTTTGACTGTGGAACTGCTGGCACCATCGTTAAAAAGAGTGGTTAAGAAATCAAGCACTAAAGGGAGAGGAACTGTGAAGGGATTCAGGCCTTGCCGCTCCGCCCACAAAGAAAACCGTTTCCACTTGCTGCGGTAGACTTTTCTAGTGGACGGTTTATGAGCTGCCACCAGGATCGCCTTAACAGGGGACGAAATACCGGGAGTCCTGATCAAGAGTGGAACTGGAGCAGCCAAGCGGTCAGCTTCAGGTTGTCCAGGTTCGGAGGAGATAGGCAGGATGGATGAGATATCAGATCCAGAATGGGATCTAGAATCCAAGGAGGATTCACTGAGTGAGACCTTAGGAAGGGGAACCAGATCTGCCGAGGCCAAAACGGAGCAATGAGAATCATTCTGCAACCCACCCGAGAGGCTTTCTGAAGAACTTGGAGCATCAGAGGCAAGGGTGGATAAGCATACAGAAGACTGGGTGGCCAAGCATGCACCAGAGCGTCTCTTGGGGAACCTCCTGGAGGAGGTATCAGAGCGAAAAAACTGTCGCACTTGGTGTTTGAGGGAGAGGCAAAAAGATCGCATGAAGGAGTTCCCCACCGTGCGAATATGCGTTCCGCTACTTGAAAATTGAGAGACCACTCGTAAGGGGTCAGAATGGTGCGACTGAGCTTGTCCGCCAGGATGTTGGACCGACCCGGAATGTGCGTTGCTATTAGAAAGCGGTTGGTGGAGATTGCCCATTCCCAAACTCTCATGGCTTCTCGACAAAGAGGGTAAGACCTCGTTCCCCCTTGCTTGTTGATGTACCAGACAACAGACATGTTGTCCGATTGAATCGCAATTGTTCCCAAGGGAAGAAAGTCCTGAAGTGCTAGCAACGCTAAGAGCACTGCTCTCATCTCTAGAACGTTGATATGCAGTAAGGTCTCTGAATCGTTCCACGTGCCTTGGACGGTCCGGCCCGCAAAATGCCCCCCCACCTGAGGCGGGAGGCATCCGTGGTCACCGTGGCGAGAGGGGGAGAAGCACAAAATGGGCGGCCTCCGTGGAGATCTGGGGAGTGAAGCCACCACAGGAGGGACCGCTTGCAAGCCTTGCTGATCGCAATGGGATGATGCATAGGAAGAGCAAGGTATGACCACTGTACTAAGAGAGTCCACTGGAGGATGCGCATATTGAGCCTGGTGAGAGGAAGAAGTGCTATAGCAGACGCCATGGACCCTAGAGCCCTCAGGACCAACTCCTTGGAACAGAACTTGAGTGGAGAATGGCCCGCACCTGGAGCTGCAGATTTTGAACTCTGTCCGCAGTGAGGAAGGCTTTTAAACTCCTTGTGTCTAACCTGGCCCCTATAAAATCTAAGAGCTGTGTGGGCGCCAGGTTGGATTTCTTTGTATTTATAGTAATGCCCAGATTGGGAGCAAGATGGAGAAAGGAGTCTCGCGCCAATAGTAGTAGATGCCTTGTTGGGGCGGTAAGGAGCCAGTCGTCCAGGTAGGGGAAGACCTGCACCCCCTGAAGCCTCAGGTGGGCCGCTACCACTGCTAATACTTTGGTGAACACCCTGGGGGCTGTGGTGAGACCAAAGGGAAGGACCCGGAACTGGTAGTGACTGGCTCCCAGCCGGAAGCGGAGGAACCTCCTGGAGCACCTGTCCATTAGGATGTGGTAGTACGCATCACTGAGGTCTATGGAACACATCCAGTGATTTTCTCCCAGAAGGGGGAGTATAGATTGCAGAGTGACCATTCGGAATTTTTCCTTGGGAACTGCCAGGTTCAAGAGAGAAAGGTCTAAAATTGGTCTTAGATCCCCTGTCTTTTTTGGCACTAAAAAGAACCTGGAGTAGAACCCTGATCCAATCTGGTCTGGGGGGACGGGCTGGATGGCTCTTTTCTTTAGCAGATGGCCAATTTCCGCCAAAGCGGCCTCCCGTTGACCGGGTGGAACGTCTGGGAGGGACTTCAATTTTGGTAAGTGATGAAAAGGGATGCGGTATCCTCTGGATATGATCTGGAGAACCCAGCGGTCTGATGTTATGGACTCCCATGCCGCTAGGTGCCCCGAAAAACGTCCTCCGACTGCCTCCAGAGTGGAGCAGCCGGGCAACCCCTCAGGGTTGCTGCGCGGGCCGTTCAGAGAAGGGTTCTCTGGACCCGAAGTTCCTGGGAGCCCCTCTGCCTCTAGGGCAGCGTCCTCCCTGTCCTCCTCTGCCACGGAAGGACTGGTTGTCCGGAGCAGGCTGGGATTGCTGCGACTTCCGGAACCACATCTTCTTCTGTCCCTTTTGGTTCCTAGAATAGGGCCTCTGGGGTGCAGAGAAGCAGATTCCGACGGCAGACAGCGTCTTCCCGTCCTTCTTGCTCTGGATCAAAGTGTCGCGAACGGTTTTGCCAAAGAGGGCAGAACCATCAAAGGGGGCGTTCGCAAATGACGCTTTGAAGGGCTCAGAGAAATCGCAATGACGGAGCCAGGCCTGACGTCTAGTGACTAGACCTGCCCCTGCGGCTCTAGCGGCGCCTTCCGTAGCATGGGAGAGTAGCCGCATAGAGGTATTGGTAACTGATCTAAGAATGGCCATGCGGGTGGAGTGCAGCACTTTGTCCTCCTCCGACATGGACTCTGGGGGAGATGCAGCGTATTCTTTAATGAGATCTCGCTGCATCCTAATAACGTGCCAGGTAGTTCAGCGCCCTTACCGAGAAGGTCGCTGAACTAAACATCCGCTTCCCAAGCGGTCCATCATCCGAGACTCCTTGCTCGGGATGGACTGAGGGACTCTCCTGAGCAAGTTCCTCTTGGTGGCCGCCGTCAACATGGCATCTACCGGAGGCCCCTTACTCCAATGGGCACGGTCAGACGGTGGGCTGAGGATCCTGTCGGGCCTCTTAGGGATTGGCTCCACGGTGTCCAGTTCCTTCCACGCCCTGGTGGTAATGAGGTCCACCAGGGGGTCGGCAGGAGGGGACACCCAAGAGGTAGACGGGCCCGCTTCAAATGCCTCCAAGAACACGGACTCATCCGAGGAAGACTTGGGGGCAGACCACCCCCCCCTTATACGGAGCATTTCCATGATGTCTCCAAATGAGACATCCTCGGGGGGTGACCGTGGGGAGCCTTCCCCTTCCTCCAAATCCGTGTCTTCCGTGAGAGACTCGGGGGAGTCAATGTGCCTCCTTTTGCACGTATGCTTGCGAGGAACATCCTCTGGGGGGCTGTCAGAGGACTCCTCGCAAGCAGCAACCTGTTCCAGGGGAACAGCTTGGGGCACAGAAGCGGGCTGTCCCAAGGGCCGGATGGTGGAAGCCTGACCCAGTGCAGAGGGAGCGCGGGACGGAGCCGAAACAAGTGCCGGGGGTCCGGAGACCCTCAACAGGGCCCTCTCCACTACATCAAAGGCCGAAGGGGAGCCGACCTCGACCAAAGGATTCGACAATCGGCTCCCCCTCGGATCCGAAGAGTGGATCGGAGCCGGCGCCGAAGCGCTCGGATCCGGAGGGACAGTGCGCTCCGACACAGACGGCGCCGAAGGAGCACTGATCCCCCCGGATCCGAGGCTCGGATCCAGGCTCCGAGAGGTCGGATCCGATGCACTCGAGGGCAGGGTCGGATCCGAAGTACCAAGTACTATCGGCGCCGACCCACCCCCGGCTCTGAAGCTGCTCGGCTCCAACTGCTCTGAACCCGGGTAGCGGGTCGGAGAAGGAGCAATCGGCTTGAAAAAGGGGGTCGAGCTCCCGGGAGGCAAGAGCACTCCCATCTGCATCTGGGCCTGGATGAACCTTCTCATCATCCGGTCCAGATCAGCATCCGATAGGCTGTACATTGATCTCGACGAGGCTACCGAGGTAGGCCTTGAGTGCCTCCAAGATAGCCTCGACGGAGATCGGGTCTCCTCCTCCTCAGGTCCCGGTGAAAACACACTGGAGACCGGGCCGAGGAGGAGGAGATCCAGCTGACAAGGAGCCGGAGAAGCCGCTTGGCTGGCGGGCCGAAACAGAGGTCTCGGCCGCCGCTTATGGTGCTTCTCCCTCCGGTCTCTTTCTAGCATCCCTCTCCTCCAACCAGAAGCGGGAGGTTGAGTCCCAGGAGGAGGAGGGAGCCGGAGAGGGAATAACCGTGGTGACGGTTACCCCCGAAGGAGCGGAGGTCGGAGCCGAGTCCGGCGGCAAAAGGCCCGCCAAAACAAGCTTGGACCTCCGCTCCTTCAATGCCCTGGGGTTGAACCCTGCACAAATGGAACATCCAGATGTGAGGTGTTCAACCCCCAGGCATCTAACACACCGAGTGTGGCCATCAGCTGGGGAAAGCTTATGGCCACACTCGGATTTAGAGAAAATAGCCTTGGGCTGCTCAGACATCCCAAGCTAACAAAAAAAGTTACAATAACTAAGGTAAAGTAACTAAACAAAACTCACTCACAGGCCCAACACACACACTACGCTACCAGCGAGGGGAGGGATATAAATTTTAGATTAAACTCTAAAAAAAAATAATAATACAAGAGGGAAACCTACACTTTCACACAAATTAACCAAAAATTTTACAAAATTTTACAATTTTAACACTGAATCTATCACTTAGCTGGAGAGCTGGAAAAAACAATCTGGTCACCATGCGCGGCAAACGAGATCTGAGGTCATGAGGGTAGAGCAGGGTATTATGGGTGAGGGGAGGAGCTGAGAGCTTGGATCCATAGCTGGTAAACCATGCCGGTTCGGATCCGATATCGGATCCATAACCCACAGGTTGCAGACAAATTAATCTCCTACTTCAGATCGTGTTATTCCATCAGCTTTGTAAGTACATAGCAGAAATTGTTAGAAGTTTTTACTGATTTTGTGTCATTGTTTCTTTTTCTTGAGCTAAGAAGCTGAGAGGATGGGAGAATTGCACTGCATGATTCTGATATCAGTGAGTTGAGATACATTTCTTGACCATTATTTATGAATATCTTAATTCACCTGATCTCAAAACAAATATCCAATATGAACAGTCATACAAATGGCTGTAATTGATGTGTGTGCATGTTTGTGTGTTCACGCACATGTATGTGTATGTGTCAAAGTTCAAAGTATTATCAGTATCGTGGATATAATGAACATGCATGTGTATGGGTCAAAGTTCAACGTATTATCAGTATAGTGGATATAATGAAGGAATAATAACTGAGACAGTAAGTTCCTTCTCAATGAGAATTTGTAACTAGAGATTCTAAGAGATAGAATAAGAGAATAATTTGTTTACATTGCGTGTGTGTCAAGCGGCTATTCTTTTGAAACTTATTGTCAAGCCTTAAATGTTTGAAGAACTGGGTGTGTGGGAAAACACAATGTATTCCAACTACTCTACAACTTTTGTCTTAAAAACAGTGTAAAAGGAAAAACTTACATTGTAACTAAGTGACTGTTCTGAAAAGCAAAGCCAGAAGGTGGTATGAAAAAATGTTATAAGTATGAAGTCCACAGTTTAATCATTGTGTGACCTTCCTTCCCAGTGTCACATTTTACACATCTGTTCCACATTGCTATTGTAGTAGTCCACATTTTGAAGATGGACAGTTGACTGTCTGTAGTTTCCTTAATTATTTTGCTTGTTGTTATTGTGGGTGGTATGGTATTCATGATGTTGCAAGTCTGCTTTTACATGTATAGCTCAATTGCTTCATGCTGACTGGGGATGATGGTGTTTTATTCTGGTGGGGATTGCTTGTCTTGTCCATCAGGGGCCTTTGACATTTGCAACTTGTTTTGTTTCTTTCAAGGGTCTTTAATGTTTGAAGAACTGGGTAAATGGTAAAACAAGTAAAAAGTAATGTGTTTGCCATGCTGTGAGCTCCTACCCTAATTGATAGCAAATGTTACTACATTTTTCCCATTTACACTACCTTATGATTGCTAGTATAATGTTTCGTATTTTGAAGATGGAAAGTTGACTATGGCTGAAGTTTCTTTAATTCTTTTGCTTGTTGGTGCCAAGGATGTTATGGTAATGTCAAATTATACTAAACTGTCTGAAAATGAAGAAGCCTCAGCTTAAGAATTTAAGGATATGTTTTTTTAATTATCTAATTTTTAAAAATGCAAATTCATAAAGTATATTGAAACTTATTCATAAACTGTAATACTAACATTCAGAAAATCATAACTGCATTATTTAAAATCCAGCACATGCAACAGGTATTCAAATATTGGAAAGGGTTACTATGACCACACATTCCCCTTTGAGTGCTACCCATACCTTTCAACTGTCCCTGTTTTGCAGAATGTCCCTGATTTTGCTTCAAATGTTTGTCCTGACCCTCATAATAATTTTGGTTTTCTGATAAATCACTCACGATTACAGCCAGTTCAAAAAAAATTTGTTGATGAAAACTTTTTGCTTTATTAACTTTTAAAGTTAATTACAGTAATATTTCAAAATTCTTCCTGATTTTTATCTCCCATTATTTTTGTGACTGAACAGAAAGTTGAGAGTTATGGTGCTACCTGAAAACATTCCAATCTAAATTATACCTATTCTTTCATCAATCTAGAAACAGAGTACTAGGTGGTTCATGTTGGGGCATTTGCCTGGTACAGTTTTGTCATTCTCGGTGCTGTTTAACTTTGAAAGGTCTGTAAAAATAACTTGGGTGCTTATAGTTGCCACTGTATCTCATTTATTTACTTACATCTGTGTACTCTGACTCTTTTAATGCACCAGAATCATTAGGATATCTATTAATTATCTATATATATTATTAAGATATATATTAAGATATATTAAGAAATCATCAGATATGCTCAGAATTAGTCCAAAATGACAAAAAATACACCGAACCCACAGACATTGCCAACATCCTAGCTGACAGGTTCAGCACAAACTTCTCCCTCCCCACCAAAAGGGCAAATATCTATCCCAGCAGAGTGCTGCCCCTGACATCTCAGATGCTCAGGTAAGAGCCGCCTCTCCAAAGCAAAAACACAGCATCAATGGGACCAGACGGTGTCCCGGGCTGCGTCCTACATGAACTCCAAGAAGAGCTAAACCCAAACATAAAACTACTGTTCAATCTCAGCCTTACTACAGGATATGTACCCAAAGAGTGGTGTACAGCAACAGTGGTCCCTCTCCACAAAGGTGGTGCCTCAACGGATCCTGGAAACTATCGCCCCATAAGCCTGACTAGCTTGGTCTGCAAAGCTATGGAAAGGATCATCATGGACCTCATAAATAAAGATATTGGGGACCTACAGACACTGGATTCTACCCAGTTCGGCTTTGTTAAGGGCAGATCCTGTCTCTTAAACCTGGTCGATTTCTTTCAAACAGTCATCAAGGCCATTGACGAGGGGAAGGTGGTCCACACAGCCTACCTGGACCTCGCAAAAGCCTTCGATACAATACCCCACTCGGGCATTATAGATAAGCTCACCAGCTTAAATATAAACCCCTATGTCACTAGATGGATTGCAAACTGGCTCAAGGACAGAACCCACATGGTTAGAATTGCTGGAGCCATGTCAGACTCCAAACCAGTTACAAGTGGTGTCCCACAAGGCTCAGTCCTGGGACCTCTCTTGTTCGGTATATATTTCTCGGAGGTACAGGCCAACACGGAAGGACTGTGGCTGACCAAGTTCGCAGATGACTGCAAACTGGGCCATAATCGACTCTCCAGCCGACACAAGCATCCTCCAAAAGGGCCTCATAGAAACAGACAACTGGTGCCAGAGCCATGGCCTCAAGCTAAACGCCAAAAGTGTATAGTCATCCCTTTGGCAAAAACAAAGTGCCACAAATTACCACATAGGTGGTAATCCATTAAGTACAGAAGAAGTAATTAGGGACCTGGGGACCCAAGTTGATAGCAATCTCTCATTTGACAACCACGTGGCCAAAGTGGTTAGAAAAACATTTTATATAGCCCACCTAATCATGAAGGGATTCACATCTAGATCAGGGGAGGTCATCGTGCCTCTTTACTCATCCCTCATCAGGCCCATAATTGAGTACAATGCCCCTTTTGAGATGTACCTTACCAGACACCTGCAGCAACTGGAAAGACCCCAAAAGTACCTCACCAAGAGGATCAAAGGGCTCAAACAGATGTCATATGCTGCCCGGTTAAAGAAACTCCAGCTCTACTCAGTGGCATACCGCCTGCTCAGAGGCGATCTGTGCCTGATGTATAAAGCCATGTCCAACCCGGAATTAATGGACATGCTGTACCTCAGAAAATCCAAATCCCAACGAGCTACGTGCTCGAGAGACTTGAACCTCAGCACTGACATAAATAGGACATGCTGGAGGGACAGATTCATAACCCAGAGGCTCCCTTCACTCTGGAATAAAATCCCAGTACAGGTTAGGCAGAGTCCCTCATTGACTCTCTTCAAGAGGAATCTTGATGAGTGGATGGGAGATTGTAGGTTTACCCCGGGTATCACTTCTGTGTCACTGTTAGACAGAGGCACAGTATACTAACCTCGAAAAAGGGCATAGCAAAATTAATTTAAAATGGGTGGCGAAAGCCAAACACACTCTGGCTAGGCTTATAAATGCCCTAGGGCAGATAGCCTAGTATGAACCTATGAACCTATAAGTGTTTATGGTTATTATATCTCAATGGATCTGTCTCTGTAAAGTGATCTTGGAGTTCCTTTTCTCAGAATCTGCTTCAAGCCCCCTTTATATGAGTTATGCTACACATAAGGCAATGATTTTTTTTTTCACTTCCATGTAAACAGAATGGCAGTGATGCGAGTCAAAGGCATCTTGAACAGCTTCAGGAACATATTTTAATTTTCACTTTTTTGGTTGAATTGCCTCGAATTGTTTTCTCAGAGCAGATTCTACACCTCTTTAACAATAGCTGTACGTGCTGAATGAAACAACCTAGAAAAACTGCATATTGTAAGGCTTCCATTTTTGAGTCCAAGTGCTGACAGACCCTCTCCTACATTGTGCCTGAGGTGTCAAAACTATCACTGTAATCCAGAAGCTGTTATCTGGCCACTCTTTCTTACAACTTCAAAGAACTTTTAAACAACTTTGCAATTCACCAGGGTCTGCGGTGAGATGATGCATTTTATCTTGAATGCTGGCAAAATGTAATGTATTTGTTTAAAAATATTTTCCTTACAAAACAGTACAAAACACGTCCAACTTTTTGTTCTTGAATTTGGGTTTCTTTTTGTTCTGCACAAATATCTTTACTGACGTCATTTCCCATTTCTCAGTATTAGTAGCTACACCACTGGCTTGCTGCACTGTCACATACCAACACTTCATCCAAACCATAATCCTTCAACACAACAAATTAGTAGTTTTTCTGTGTTGTGAACATTGCCATGATTTGTAAGATTAAGGCATTCAGTGTTTTTTCATAGGGAAATGGTCTTTCATTTTAACAGCAGATTATGGTTGAGCTGTTACTATATATCATGTATTCTATATTAGTATGGTGTGTTGGTGTTTTTTTTTTTTCAGAAACACCAAAAAACTGAGCGTGTGATCATGCAGCTCTATAAAAACTCAGAAAATACAAGAGAAGTTCATATTCGGAACCAAATAAGCACACTGCTTTTAAACCAGTTTGACTGTTAACAACAGTACCTTCCAAGAAAAACCTCCTATAGTAAAAAAAAACAAAACAAAAAAAAACACACATGCTGAATGTTGGAAGAACCAGGCTGGAGTTGTAGCAACGGCTTTACTTTATTTGAAATAAAATAAAAAAACTTGGTTTAGCACTTTTGTCCATGTAAACAGTAATGGGACTTCAGAACCAAGATTAGTTAAAAAAAAGAAGTTATGTACTCACCATAACATTCCATCTGAGTAGTTCTACTTCATTTGTCTTCAACCTGTGGGTCCTCGGATCTGACATGGCCGCATTTTCTAGCTACGGCTCTGAGCTCCATGCTCCTCCCCTTACCCATAATGCCCATCTCCCTTCTCCCTTCAGATTGAGTTTGCTGCCTAACATGTATCAGATATCTGACCAAATAACACTTTATCTGCCAACACAAGCATTACAAAAGAACTTTAGCCCTGACAGAACCAAAGATCCCAGCAATAATTGTTCGGTACAAAGGACATGTCATATCCCAAAGGATAAGGTTAGGGGGAAGGAGGAGGGGAATGGTTGAAGACAAATGAAGTAGAACTACTCAGCTGGAATGTTATGGTGAGTACATAACTTCTTTATTCGAAGTAGTTTACTTCATTTGTTCTTCAACCTGTGGGACAGAGTCCCCAGCTACTTAACTCTTGGGAGGCCCTCATGGAAGGATATTCCGGAGCACTGCAGGACCAAAGGATGCACTATTTCTAGAGACCAAATCCAGTTTATAATGAGAAATAAAGGTGTGAGATGAGGCCCAAGTAGCAGCTGAACAAATATCATCCAAAGAGACCCTAGACCAAAAGGCTGCTGACGTAGCCATAGATAGGGTCGAATGAGCCTTCACTCTTCCTGGAAGAGATAAACCTCTATCTGAGTAAGCCCGGCCAAAGCATTGTGAAATCCAGTGAGCAATAGTCACTTTTGAGACAGGTTTACCTAAGAAGGGCTTGACATAGGACACAAAAAGCTGATTAGACTTGCGGAAAGGTTTTGTCCTGTGCAGATAAAACCTCAACTGCCTATGTACTTCCAGTAAATGTACTGGTAAATTAATAATCTGATTAATATTGGCCTCTGAAGCTACCTTGGGAAGGAAGGATGGGTTAGTGCGTAGTGACATTCTATCCTTGTAAAAGATTATGTAAGGGACTTTGAAAGAAAAAGCTTGAAGCTCTGACAACCTTCTAGCGGATATAATGGCAACCAAGAAGGCAGTTTTCCAGGTCACACATTGTAGATCAACAGATGCCGCAGGCTCAAAGGGAAGAGAGACCAATGCCTGAAACAACAAAGTGAGGTCCCATGGAGGAATGGGGTCCTTAACCGGGGGTCTGAGAAGAAAGGCACCTTTGAGAAAAGATTTACAAAGTTTACAAGAAGCCAATGAAAACATGTCTACCCCAACATGAAAATTAGAAATGGCGGCTAGTTGGACTTTCACTGTTGAGGAACTAGTGCCCTGATGAAAAATGCTAGCTAGAAAATCTAAAATTGCCGAAAGCGGTGCAGTGAAAGAGTCCAAAGACCTCTGAATGGCACATATAGAAAAACGTTTCCATTTACTGTGATGAACTTTTCTGGTGGATGAGGTATGAGCTGCCACCTGAACGGACTTAACAGGAGATGGACCATGAGTCCCAAGAATCATGGGAACCAGAGCAACCAAGCGGTAAGCTTCAGACTGTCCAGATCTGGATGAGGAATCCCTGAGGGATGTGAAAGCAGATTCAGGACTGGATCCAAGGTCCATGGTGGAACAAATAGATGAGACTTGAGTAAGGGAAACCAAACCTGTTGAGGTCAGAAAAATGTGATGAGGATCACAGTGCTCCCCAGCCTCTGGGTTTTCTGTAGAAACTTTGACATGAGGGGAAGAGGAGGATATGCAGAAAGATGCCCGGGAGGCCAAGCATGAATCAGAGCACCTCTGGGGGCTTCCCCCGGTGGGAGATTCAGAGCAAAAAACTTGCTGCATTTCACGTTGGAAGGAGATGCAAAGAGATCTCAGTAAGGACGACCCCAATCTAGGAAGATCTTTTCTACTACTGAAGGCTTCAGAGACCACTCGTAAGGCATCAGGATAGATCTGCTGAGCCTGTTCGCTAAGATGTTGGACCGTCCCGGGATGTGCATTGCCACCAGAAAACTGCCGGTGGAGATCGCCCATTCCCACACTCTCATGGCCTCTCCACATAAGGGATAAGATCTAATTCCCCCCTGTTTGTTGATATACCAGACCACTGACATGCTGTCCATCTGAACTGCAATCGTTCCCAGAGGAAGATGAGCATGGAGGGCCTGCAACGCAAGAAGAACCACTCTCATCTCTAGAACACTGATGTGCAGATAGGTCTCGGAAGTGGACCACATGCCTTGGACTGTCCTTCCTGAGCAACCCCCCCCCCCCGCACGTAGGGAGGCATCCATGGTCACTATGGTTTGGGGTAAAAGAGATGGAAAAGTACATAATTTGAGGAGATCCGGGGACTGAATCCACCACCAAAGGGAGTCCCTACATGCTTTTGAAATTCTCAATGGAAAAGACAAAGGAAGATCTAACAGTGACCACTGAACCACTAGTGTCCAACTGCAGTACCCTCATATGAAGGTGTGCCATGGGAAGAAGATTTATCGTGGCCACCATAGAACCTAGAGCTCTTAACACTGCTTCGGCTGTTGGTAACCTCAAGCTGTGTTTCCTGTCTGAGGTAAGGAACACCTTCGATTGTATTGTGTCAAGCCATGCCCCAATGAAATCTAGAATCTGAACCAGGTGAAGAGCAGACTTGTTCATATTGACCATGATGCCCAACTTGTTAGCTAACTGAAGGAAGGAGTCCCTGACCTGACAAAGCAGATGCTCTGAGGGGGTGGCAAAGAGGCAATCCTTCGGGTACAGAAAGACCTAAATGCCCTGAGGCCTCAGGTGAGCCGCTACTACTGCCATTACCTTGGTAACACCCGGGGGGGCTGTGGTGAGACCGAAGGGGAGGGTTCAAAATTGGTAATGATTTCTCCCAGACGGAAGTGAAAGAACCTCCGGGAAAGCCTGTGCATCTTGATGTGATAGTAGGCATCCTGGAGGTCGATTGAGCACGTCCAGTCTCTCTCCTGCAGATAGGGCAGGATAGATTGAATCGTGACCATCCAGAATTTTGTCTTGGTTACTGACAGATTCAATTGGGACAGATCCAATACTGGTCCGAGGTTCCCCATCTTTTTTGGCACTACAAAGAACCTGGAATAAACCACGGATCCAGACTGGTCTAAAGGGATCGGTTGGATAACTCATTTTCTTAGCAGTGAGTCTACCTGCACTGCTGCTTCCTCCCGCTGTGTGGGTGGGACATCCAGGAGGGCTTTGTTGGATGGTGGAAGATCCTTAAAGGGGACGAAATATCCTCTGTATATGACTCGCAGCACCCATTGATCTGTAGTGATGGACTCCCATGCTAGTGGGTGAAGCGACAGACGACCCCCGACTGCCTCCAGTGATGGACAGCCGAGCAACCCCTCAGGGTTGCTGTCCGGGTTTATCCAAGAAAGGTTCTCAGGACCTGAAAGTCCTAGGACCCCCTCTGTTTCTAGGGGAAGGTGTGTCCTTAGCATCCCGGGAAAATGCCTGAGACTTGCAGAACCACATCTTCTTCTGGCCTTACTGGTTCCTGGAAAAGGACCTCTGAGGCGGTGAGAAGTGGACCCCGACAGCAGACAGTGTCTTCCCATCCTTCCTGATCTGGACCAAAGTCTCTCTGACCGTCTTCCCAAAAAGGGAAGAACCATCATAAGGGGCATTGGTAAAAGATGCCTTGAAGGGCTCCAAGAACTGACATAAGTGGAGCCAGGCTTGGTGCCGGATGGTAATGCCTGATCCCGCCGCATGTGCAACTCCCTCCGTGGCATGGGACAGCAACCACATACACATGTTGGCTACAGATTTTAGGCTGGCCATTTGTGCATTGAACATCTTCCTGTCTTCTGCCGACATGGACCCTGGGGTTGACTCCATGACTTCCTTGACCAGATCTCTCTGGAGTCGAATAACGTGCACCATGTAGTTCAGCGCCCTCACGCAGAAGTTAGCTGAAGCATAAACTCACTTCCCAAAATGATCCAATGTTCTAGACTCTCGGTCAGGCGGATGGACTGTGGAACTCTCCTGGGTGAGTTCCTTCTTAGTGGCCACCACCACCAGCATAGCATTTACAGGGGATATCTTGTGCCAGTGTAATTTGTCCATGGGAGGGCTTAAGACCTTGTCTGGGCACTTGGGTATTGGTTCTACAGTGTCTGGCTCCTTCCATGCCCTAGATGTTGTCAAATACACAAGTGGATCAATAGGAGGGGACACCCAAGAGGTAGACGGGCCCGAGCCGAATGCCTCCAGAAGCACAGACTCATCAGAGATTGGTTTTGGGGAGGACCACCCCCCTCTTTGGTGGAGGATCTCCATGATGTCTCCAAAGGAGACATCCTTGGGGGGGGTGATCTGGGGAACCTTCCACTTCATCCAGGTCCGTGTCTTCTGTGAGGGACTCTGGGGGAGTGTCCAAGTGCCTCCTTGTACACATATGCTTGCGGGGGGGCTACTCAGGGGGACTATTTGGGGAGGTCTTGTGTCAAAGGAAAAACAACTTCAAAAAGATCAACACATGGCAGGTTCAGGTTAAGGCACTTTAATCTTGCAGCAAGGAGACAAAAACGTGCTAAAACAGAGTTTGTCTAACTAGAATCAGGAAGTGAAGCATAGCAGCTGTTTGTCCATGATTTTCTGCTGGCATATCAAGTTTACAAAAAAACTTCCTAAGAACAACAATGTGGCCTTGATGACCACCGGTCAGATACAACTTCTCACTATGCAATGTTACCATTCAAGGTACTATGGCTAATTCGAGCACAAAGCAAGTACAGATTATAGTTCATTTCTTCAAGCAGTCTTTGTTCAACTGTATCTATCTTTTCTGCAGCTGTGCATGTTCTCATAACACAAACAAAGCTGATTGTTCAAGTTCAATAACATTATAGAAAACAGTATTGTTCTATTCATTATTTTCCTGACCTAGCAGATAATCACCTGCTTCTCAGTAAATTTCCAAAAGGCATAAACATGAATTTTGCTGTGCTAGCAAATACTAGGTCAGAGAGCATCTTGCAGTTTCAGAAAGCATATTGCAGTTTGAAAAGCATCTGTAGTGTCATACAAAACTAAGCTGTACATAAAATAAAATGAAATGTGTTAACCCTTTTAGCTTCTAATAAGCACTAAACATATACATTAATACATATTTTACTAACATTTCCCCCATGTTAATACTTTTTATTCTATTTTCAAAAGCATAAACAGTTTGCTTCTTCTCCTAACCTCTTTCTGTTCAGAATTTGCAGTTAAGTGAGTCATTCAGTTTAGACTTATAAAAGTGTTTCATTTAAAAAAAAAGTTCTTCAATTTCAGTACTTTGATACAAAGTCTCAGAAATTGACATGCCTATAAAATCTTTGATTAATCTTTTCATGCAGGGAATACCACAACAAACACACACACTCCTAATAGGAGTAATCCCACACAAATGTCAATCAGGATGTTCATTAGGATGCTACCCCACCCCCCAAACAAATTCTGGAAAAAACTCGTCTGTGGGTTTGGGCCTGGTTTGGTCATGGCTGACACCTGCTGAATCACCTCAAGATGGTTGTTTATCTCATGCTGGTTGTCAGGAATATACGAACAGTAGTCCTCTTTTATTAAAGCGCAAGTACCACCTTTCGCCGCTAGGGTGAAGTCGGGAGCCATGCGGTTTTGAAGCACCACAGTTCTCATAGCGTTCAGTTCATCAGTTACTAATTCGAGAGCAGAAAAAGTTGCATTGCTCATTACTTCGAGAAGTTTGGACAGTTTTCTCAGCTCCCAAATCGATTTCACTGCGCCATATGCAGGGGCTATACCTGCCCACAATATAATAGTGTCACTCAAGTCCATGTATGTCAGTTTATCTTTGTTTTTCATGGAGTTATGGTTTCTCCAGCCTGCTTCAATTCGTCCCATTGGATTCTCAGGTCTCTTGATTGGATTCCCAGGCTTCTTAGTGACCTCTCTGACATTTCGAATTCTTCCCTGAGGCAAAACTGCAGTGTGTCGTATGGCCGGAACCAGGTAACCCAAAAAACAACCGCCGGACCAATTCTCAGGTAACCATTTGTATGCCTTTTTCCCACACACAAAATAACAATTCTCTACTTTAGTATTAATATATACTTGCCCTGCATGAAACATTTTCTTATCAATGATAGATAGTTGTTTAAAAAGAACAGGATTATGTTGTACTTCATCAACCGTTTTGTGCATTGATTCTAAATATGAGTCATAGATTGTATCACAAATATAACCTGCATTATTAGCTTTGGTATAACATTTGTAAGGAACAGTCACATTACAAATGCTCCAACCTACCTGAACAGTATCATTTTTGTAAAAACATACAATTCCCTTTTGTGTAACAGGCAGGTACAATGCTATTTTGTCTTGTGATTTCACAGTTGTAGTATCAAAAATCAAATTTTCCCAGGTCTCATTGACCCCTAGGGGGACAGCAGTCATTAACAATCCCCCGTATGCTGTTGGTATAGCTGTGCAAATCCAGCAATTCGAAACATTAAAAGTTTCAGCATACATATATTTAATTGCTTGGTAAGTGTTAAAGTTCAGATGCCAGTCTATGAGTAATGCATCTCATTTATTCAGTTCAGCTCGTGTGGCTAGAAAAAGGAAAGGCCACAACAAAAAGATCAATGTTATCAGTATGGTTAACAGAATGATCATGCAATACTTTTGAGGTTGTTCTGTATTTCTATTTGCTCCGTATCTGGTCATTTTGTTCTTGTGTAACAGTAACAAGTTTTTTGTCCAATTCAAAGTTTTTTACCAATTTACAGTGTGTCAGATGAATCCAGGACACTCGCTCTGCGATCTTGACTGCAGTGGGTGTTGACAGTAGCACTTGGTATGGCCCTTCCCACTTCGGTGATGTCAAATTCTTTCACTTGATGACTTTCACCCAGACCCACGTGCCTGGGACTACTGCTGCTTCCGATGGTCTGGCTTGTTCTTTATCTGAAACAGAATTTAACTGCAAAAGTTGTTTATTACTTAAAAGTCATCTAATGTATTCTGCGAATGAACTGTTGGCCTCCTAGTCTGCAGGCATGAGAGGTTTCCACTGAGGTATATAGTATGCCCTCCCAAATAATTTTTCAAAAGGAGTTAACCCCTTTGCATTCAGAACAGTTCTCATGCTCAACAATGCCAGAGGCAGGCAGTGCACCTAGTTCTTTTGTGCCTCACTAATTAATTTCCTAAGTTTATTTTTCAAAACCCCATTATGCCTCTCTACTAGTCCTGCGGATTGTGGGTGGTATGCACAATGGTTCTTTAAGGAAATTCCGAAATATCAGCTCAACTGTTGTATAGTTTAATTTACAAAGTGTGTGCCATTGTCACTATAGATCTTTTCCGGTATGCCAAATCCAGGAATAACTTCTTTAACAAGGATTTTTGCAACAGAAGCTGCATCTGGATTTTTGGTCGGAAAAGCTTCCACCCATTTGGAAAACATCTCTATAATGACAAGACAATACTTCTTATTTTCGCATTTGTTCAGTTCTATGAAATCCATACAGATAGTATGGAACAGGTACGGTGGTGCAGGGAAACTCCCTTGTTTAGGCTTCAACGCCCCTTGTGCATGATGCTTGTTACAAACATGGCATGCTGCACAAAAATTTTTTGTGTAGTTTGTAAATCCATATGCTGTGAACACTCGGTTCACTAACTGTACCACCCCCCCTGTTGAGACATGGCACTGCCCATGGCTCAACAAAGCTGCATATCTAAACAAATTAGACGACAAAATCGGTTTTCCTTCTTTGGAGATATACAGCCCTTTCTCAAGAATTGCTCCTCGTTTTATCCATTTCTGTTTTTATACTTTCGTAGTAAGTGTCTGCATTGTTTTCAACATTCCTAAATCTAAAATCTCAGAAGGTTGTAATTCCTCACTCAAAAGAAATACTTCTGAAGCTGAAGCTGCCTGCTTTGCACCTGTATCAGCTCTCTCATTACATTTTGAAATCCTATCCTGTTGCTTGGTATAGTTTCATAGTTTCATAGTATAGTACTAGGCTATCTGCCCTAGGGCATTTATAAGCCTAGCCAAAGTGTATGTGGCTTTTGCCACCCCATGTAATGATACAAAAGTGTGCAATTTAAATTAAATTTAGTTTACTGTGCCTCTATCTAGCAATGACACAGAGATGACCCCCGGGGTAAACCTACGATCACCCATCCATTCGTCCAGATTTCTCTTGAAGAGAGTCAGTGAGGGGCTCTGCCTAACATGGACAGGTATCCTGTTCCAGAGTGCGGGAAGCCTCTGGGTTACGAATCTGTCCCTCCAATATGTCCTATTCATATTTATGCTGAGGTTTAGATCTTTATTTATTTATTTATTTATTTTATTTATTTATTAATTTGCAATTGGTTTACCAGGATAGTCCATTGGGCCAAGATGAACCCGTTTTCAATGGAGTCCTGGGGAGAAAAGCTCCAGTAACAAGTTACACTGGGTTATACATTAAAAATGACAAAGTTTATAGTAAAAAAGTTACACTAGGTTATACATATATATAGATTACAAAGTTTACAAGTGACAACAAGTAAGTGTAGTTCTAGAAACCAGGTTAAAATAGGCTTTTGGTTAAAATATAAAAATTTACAAGTGATACAATTTAGTGTGAGACAAGAGTTCTAGTATCAGATTACAAATGGTTTTTAGTTTGAGTACAATTATTTCAACTGTCTAATATAGATTTAATGGTGTTATTAGTTTTAATGAAGTTCAAAAAAATGGCATATAAAGGTACAATTTAGAGAGGGTGTAAAGTTAGTACAAGCTTGAGAGAGATGTTAGTACAAGCCAAGAGAGATTGTGGTAGGAGAGGTAGGATGGATGTGACCAGAGAGGTGGACAATGTTTAGTTGTGGAGATTATGTTGGGAGAGAACAGGAGCATTCCCACTGAGATAAAAGGTAAGAGTGAAGAGATTTTTTGAATGTTGAGTGATTGGAGATGGTATGAATGAGTGGTGGGAGAGAGTTCCATAGACGAGCTAGACTGTAGGATAGGAGTTTCTTCCCAGAGGGACGACTTGGTTTGTATAATTCTATTAGATTTTGGTTTTTAGATCTTAGTGTTCGGTTAGGTAGATGCATTTTAAAAGTAGAGGATAGGGATGGACAAAGTGAGGGGTTGAAAATGAGTTTATGTGCAAGAGTTAGTTGAGTGTAGGTGAGATGGTTGGATAGTTCTAGCTATTTTAGTTTGTGGAGGGAAGAACAGTGGTGACTAGAGGACTTGTGGCTAGTAGCGAATTTAGCTATTTTGTTGTAGCATGTGGAGAGTTGAGTTTTAAGGGAAGATTGAAGGTTAGTTAAGAGTGGCTCTGATGGATATGAATCTTTTGAGGTGGAGCATGTCCCTTAATTCTGAATTGGACATGGCCTTGTACATAAGGCACAAATCACCTCTGAGCAGGCGGTATGCTACTGAATAGAGCTGGAGCTTTTTCAGTCTGGCAGCATATGACATATGCTGGAGACCCTTGATCCTCTTGGTAAGGTACTTTTGGGGTCTCTCCAGCTGCTGTAGGTGCCGGGTGAGGTACATACCAAATGGGGCATTGTACTCAATCATAGGCCTGATAAGGGAGGAATATAAGGGTACAATGACATCCTTTGATCTGGATGTGAATCCCTTCATGATAAGGTGGGCAAGGTAGAAGGTCTTTCTAACCACTTTGGCGACGTGGGTGTCAAATGAGAGGTCACTGTCAACTTGGGTCCCCAGGTCTCTGATTACTTTTTCCGTACTTAATGGATTACCAACTATGTGGTAATTTGTGGGTACTTTGTTTTTTTCAAAGGGGATGACTATACATTTTTTGGCATTTAGTTTAAGGCCATGACACTGGCACCAGTCGTCTGTTTCTGTGAGGCCCTTCTGGAGGATGCATGTGTCAGCTGGTGTGTCGACTATGGTGTCTAGTTTGCAGTCGTCTGCGAACTTTGTCAGCCACAACCCCCCTATGTTTGCCTGCACATCTGAGAAATAAATGCCGAAGAGGGGTCCCAAGATAGAGCCCTGTGGGGCTCCACTTGTGACTGGCTTAGAGTCTGACATAGCTCCAGCTATTCTGACTTTGTGGGATCTGTACTTTAGCCAGTTTGCAACCCATCTTGTGACAAACGGGTTTACATTTAAGCTGTTGAGCTTATCTATGATGCCTGAGTGGTGTATTGTGTCGAAGGCTTTTGCCAGATCCATGTAGGCTGTATGAAGTGCTTTGCCTTCATCAATGGCTCTAGTGACTGTTTCAAAAAAGTTCACCAGGTTTAAAAGACAGGATCTGCCTTTTACAAAGCCGAACCGGGTAGGGTCAATTGTCTGTAGGTTCCCGATGTCTTTGTTTATGAGTTCCATAATGATCCTTTCCATAGCTTTGCAGACCAGGCTGGTCAAGCTTATGGGGCGGTAGTTTCCAGGGTCTGTAGAGGTGCCACCTTTGTGGAGTGGGACCACTGTAGCTGTACACCAGTGTTTAGGGACATATCCTGTAGCAAGGCTAAGATTACACAGCGTTCTTATGTGCGGGTTTAGCTCCTCTAGCAGTTCACGTAGCACGCAACCCGGGACACCGTCAGGTCCCATGGGTGCTGTATTTTTAGCTTTGCTGAGGGCAGCTCTCACCTGGACATCTGAGATTTCAGGGAGGTTGCATTCAGCTGAGATATTTATTTAGTCTTTTGGGGGAGAGGGAGGGGAGAAATTTGTACTGAACCTGTCTGCCAGTATGTTGGCAATATCTGTGGGTTCAGTGTATTTTTTGCCGTTATGAACTAACTTTGTGCATATCTGAGGGTTTCCGCCCAGGTTTCTACCATAAATGAAAAAGGCCTTGTGATTATCTTTAGTGTCCTTAGCGATTTTTCTCTCGAAGTTCGCCTTTGATGATTTTATTAGCAAATGTAGCTTTTTGCTAGTGCTGATCAGGAATGCCTTCCCTTTATGGGATCTTGCTCTGTCTTGCAGTAGCTTCCTTCTCTTGTTATAAAGTTTGTTTATGGCTGGGGTCCACCAGATAGGATGCCTGCCTTTGGTGGAAAGGGTCTTGGTTTTATTTGGGATTGCATGATCCATGCATTCTTGGAGATGCCTGTAGAAAGCATTTGTAAAGGATTCAGCAGTGTGGGATGTGGTTTCCACTGGCCCAGGGGGCTTGAAGGATACCATTTCAGTTCTAAGGAGTGTAAAGTCAGCTTTTGAGAAGTTTCTCACTGTGGTCTTTTGTGCTGGGGGTGGAGGTGGGATATGAATATCTAGGGTTATTAGTTTATGGTCTGATCTCACTACTTCCGGTGTTGAGCATTTTGTCCCCATGTTTGTGATGATCAGGTCAAGTATATTATTTCCCCTTGTGGGGGAGGTGACTAGTTGTTCTATCGCATTTGAGTTGATGAATTCCAGGAACCTTTGGGCTTGGGTGTTGGGGCTTGAGTAATGCACCCAGTCTATGTTTGGGTAGTTGAAGTCTCCCAATATGATGGTATCTGGTGAGACATTCATATCCTCCAGTGTCTTCAGGAAGGCTGAATGGAGTTCCTGAGATTGCGAGGGTGGTCTGTAACATGCTACAAGTTGTATAGCAGTTTTGCCTATGGTTAGTTGCACATGGATGGTCTCCGATGCTTCGTGCGTTGCCACTAACCTGGAGGTGTGGGTGTCTTTAATGAATATGGACACTCCCCCTCCTTTTGTGGTACGGCCCAGGTTTTGGGGCCGAAATGCATGATACGAGGTATAACCTGGTAGGGCTGGGATGCTCTCAGGAGCCTTGAACCAGGTTTTAGTTACTGCACAGACATTAATGCTCTCCATACTGAGGAGTGCTTCGAGAGCCTGCATCTTCAGATTTAGACTTCTAGCGTTGAGCAGCATTACCCTTAGTTTTTTTCCTTTATTGTTTTCTAAGGTGGTGGGTTTGTCTTTTGAGCCTTGCCTAAAAAAGGCACTATGGGGGTGGCAAGAGCCTTAGCCAATATCCGGTGATGACAGGTGCAAGCCGTCCCTTGCGAAGCAGCGTGGCCTGTCCAGCATGTCATCCCAAGCAGACAGACATTGGATCCCCCTAGATTGACACCAGTAATTGAGCCAATTATTAAAGCTGATCATCTTGTCTTTGTATTGTGGCATCATTCTTGGTGAGGGCAAGATGCTGCTCAGGGTCAGGGTCATACCAGCCTGGGCTACATAATCAGAGAGCTCCTCTATGTCTCTTTTCATGTAGTCCAAGGAGGTACATCTCAGGTCATTCACGCCGGCATGGACAATGACGGAGTCATATTTGTACTTGTTTTGGAGTGACCTGAGTGCTTGTGTTATGTGGCGGATCCTAGCTCCTGACAGGCAGTTCACCGTTACCCTCTCTTTGTTCAGCCTGGTAAGTGGGACGTCAGTGTGTCTGACTATAGAGTCACCTATTACTAGTGTATCAGGCATGGTGTTTCACCTTAAGGGCTGTGATTGTTTGGCACACTGACTTTGTGTACTATGTGTTGCTTGTGCAGAGTTTTGAGGTGGTGTTTTCTTGGATGTCTGCTTTGGAAGCCTCTGTTGTTTCGGTATGTTTTTTATTAGAGCCTCCGAGTATGTCTTTGTGTTACTATGTGTTTGGTTTGCAGTTGTGGTTGGTATGAGCTATACATTTACAATCTACTTTCTGAGGTAACTGAATAGATTCTAACAAATCTAAAATAAACTGCGCATGGTCAATCGGTTTACCAGTAGATGTTATCATTCCTCTATTCTTCCACTGTTGTGCAAAAACATGTACAGTAGAAAAAGCGTACTGGCTGTCAGTAAAAATGTTCACACATTTACCCTTTGCCAAGGTACATGCCCTTGTCAAGGCAATCAATTCTGCTGCTTGTGCAGATAAGTTGTGTGGTAAAGACTTTGCTTCTAAAATCTCAGTATCAGAAACTACTGCATACCACACTAGGTCCTTCCAAGGGAACATCCGTTAGATCTTTTCTAGGCAGTGTCTTTTGCTCAATCTCCTGCAGGCAGCTGTGTGGTGTGCCATCTGCAGGGGTCGGGAGCAAGGTAGACGGATTTAAAGTTGTACATCGTTCAATTGTCATATGAGGCTGGCTCAAGAGTATAGTCATACAGGAAAGATGTCTAGCAGGAGAAAGATATGCTACTTTTTCTTGCAGTAAAATAATCGCGACTGCATGAGGCACTCTCAATGTGAGAGGGTGGAACAACACTACTGAGGCCGAAGCCTGTACTGCCATTGCAGCTGCGACTACTGCTTGTACACAGTGGGGCAGGGATCGCGCCACTGGGTCCAGCTGTGATGAATAGTAAGCTATGGGGCGTTGCTTGTCCCCATGTTGCTGTGTTAACACTGATGTCATATAACCTTACTTACAATCTACAGTTTGGAAAAAACGTTTATGATAGTTTGGTAATCCTAAAACTAATGAAGATGCTATCAATTGTTTCAGTTTGCAGAAAGCTGATTCTGCTTCTGGTGTCCATTGTAATAAATCTTGTGCTGCCATAGGCTTCTTGTATATCAAGTTGGTGAGTGGAGCAGACTCCAAGGCATAGTTTGGAATCCAACTACGACAGAAATCAGTCGTACCCAGGAAGGACATCATTTCCTTCTTGGTAGTTGGTTTGGGTGCTTGTAAAATTGCTATTTTCCTATTTTCATTTAATGTTCTGCCTTCTTTGGATATTACATATCCCAGGTATTTAACCTGCTTTCTCCAAAGCTGCAACTTGTTTTTGTTTACTTTATGTCCTTGAGTGGCTAAAAATTGTAGTAATGCTATGGTATCTTCTCTTCTTTCTTGCAGGGTGGGGGCTGCCAGCAGGATTTCGTCTAGATAAAGGAAAATCTGACTGCCTCTCGGTGGGTTAAATCCCGCCAAGTTGTTTGCCATCTCTTGTGCGAATATTGTTGGACTTTCACAATACCCCTGTGGTAGTCGCGTGTATGTATACCTTTTCCCCTGAAATGTGAATGCAAATCAATGTTGGCTGTCAGAGTGTATCGGTATCGAAAAGAACGCATTGCTAATATCTACCACAGAAAAATACTTCTGTTGAGACTTCAAATCATTCAATAGGGTGTGTGGATCTGGCACCGTAGGTGCTCTAGGTATTACTGTGTCATTTACAGCTTGTAAATCTTGGACCATATGCCATTCTCCATTTGCTTTCCTGACAGGAAATAAGGGTGTGTTACATGGTGAATCGGGAGATTCTACCAGTACTCCTTCCTTAAGTAAAGCTGCTATTATAGGTTTGATTCCTACTTCTGCATCTTTCCTTAAGGGATACTGTCTCTTTTCATAGGTTCATAGGTTCATACTAGGCTATCTGCCCAAGGGCATTTACAAGCCTAGGCCAGGAGTGAACAAGGCCAGCGATGTGCCGGGATTTTTGTTCCACAGCATGGCAAGTCTTTGGGTGATGAATTGAATCCTCCATGTCCTAGCATCTGAGCCGTAGGTCGAGGAGGTTTAGTCCTTCCCCTTGTGGCTGGCTCTGATGGATCTTTTTTTTGGTGGAAAAGCATCATCAAAAATCTGGGTTTTTGACATGGTTTGTTGTGCAGGGCAAAGGTCACCTCTGGTAATGATGGCACTGAATAGAGCTGGAGTTCTTTCAGTCGGGTGCAATCATTTGGTATAGATATTCTCCTTGGGGGAGAGGGTTTGCACTGAACCTGTCAGCCAGTATGTTGGCAATGTCCGTAGGATCAGTAATCTCACATCATTTTGAACTAGTTCTGAGTATCTGGTGCTTTAGAGCTCTTAGTTTTTGTCAGAGCAGTGACTAAAAGTGTTTCTTACCTTTTAAGGATTTTGCTCTATCTTGTAGTAGCTTCTTCTTTTTGGTGGTAGCTTGTTTATGGCTGGGGTCCACCAGACTGACGCTTGCCTTTGGCCTCAGAGAGTCTCTTTGTTTTGTTTGGGATTGCCTAAAAGGCGGGGCAAGAGTGGCAAGAGCCTTCCCGAATCCCAGGGCAGGTGCAAGGCGCCCTAAGCATGCGGCTTGTGGGTTTGTTCATCCCCAGGCAAGATGACACTGGATCCCCTGATCCTTGAATCTTTTCCAGTAGTAAGCCAATTGTTAAAGCTGATCATCTTGTATTCTGTATGTGTGCATCACATCATGGTGAAGGTAGGATACTTACGCTGAATTAGTAAGTATAGTAAGGAAGGTAGCAAAGGGAATTTGAAGAGTGGAATTTTGGTAGCTAAAGTAGCCCAAATAGTTTAAATGCCGCTGCCCTCGCTGCCTGCTAGTAGCAGCAGCGGAATCAACTGTAAACGGCGCAAAAAATGCTGCACGCCGCTTTTTTTATATCAGGGGGCTAAATGCTGATTTTGGCGTAATAGTAACTGGTCCTGCTGTACGAATTAGTCCTACATCTGACTTCCCTGTTGACCAGAGAGTTTCTGGCATTTTCTTCCTCTTCTAGTAAGAGTGCTAATCAGCTGTCCTCGCTAGACTGCAAGTGTACAGCTGGGTGTGTCTGTGTTATCCAATTTAACTTCTGCTTCTGTATTCCCTGTTCTGACAATTCTAACTCCGTCTGTTTTTCCCACTTTGTGACTTTTTCTCCTTGGTCTGCCCATTTCACATTCTTGTCCTTAGTTTAACTAACATGTGGTAATCGATTAGATTTATAGAGGGCAAAGAATTCCTGGGGCAATGAACAGCTAACTACATTGTTTCCTTCTGTGTCCCAGTACAGATTACGTAATACTAATCTGTTTGCATGGTTTTTAAACAGTTCTTGCTCATATTCATTATCAGGTCCTGGTGTACTACAATAATACAGAGTACAGTGCAACAAATGCTGTTTATCAGTGTGAAGGGAGGGAGACGTACTGATGGCTAATTTCATCAGTTCATCGGTTACTGCCCCTGGACCAGTCGTGACCAAGTCCTGGCTGTACCAATAAAATGTTTTGCCCTCCGGTCGCACCACAAAAGTATCCATTTGTCGCTGTGCTTCCATACCCTGCATAGTCAGAACTACTGCTATGCCAAATATCTGCATAAGATCTCTGCCCAAAAGGTTTACTGAGCATTTTGCAGAAACAACAATTTTACTTTTCTTGGTCATCCCTGAAACAGGGTCAGTTATTGCTATGTTATGGGAGAGTGGCTCCCGATACAGCTGTCCATTAGCTGCTTTCACTAATATGTAATCAAATGATTCTGAATTTTCTGGTAGTTTGGAAGGATGTATCAGGGTCCGTGAAGCCCCTGAGTCGCACAGGAATTTAACTTCCCTCCCCTCTACCAGAAGTGTAACTTCCAGTTTTGTGTCTACTAAATAGAGCTCTAGGCTCAATAATGCTAAGTCTAAAATTTCACTTTCTTCACCACCTGCACTTCCTCTGTTTCTTCTATCACATTCTCTACTCCCTCTATCACATTTGCATTTGTCTTTTCTTGGTTACTCCCTTCTAGTGATTCTTGACTATCATATAGTCAGTCCTCACCCTCCTTATCTTCCATGGCCACCTTCTTGTTTTGCTTGCAATCCCTTGCTAAATGTCCCTTTTTTCTGCACTTAAAACATTCACCCCTTTTCTTTCTCTCTTCAAACTCCTCTGATTGCTTATCAGATTGTTTGTTTCCTTGGGCATTTTTCTTGCCCTTTTTCCCGGACTGTACTACATAAACTTCTGCTCCATCTTCTACAGAAAATACTTGGGCTTTCTTTTTCTTTTTACTGTTAAAATGCCTTTCAGCATGTCTAGCATATTCAAGTAGTGACTGTAATCTACTTGTACGATGGTCTACCATGTGCTTTGTAATAAAGCTGCTTATAGGCAAAATACTGCATTTCAAAAATGCATTCTTTAGCTGCTGCTCATACGGGGAATAGTGTTTGGTCTTCAGGTACCTGCATTCCACAATGGTTATTAAAACATTCTAATAATCTAGCGTAACCTTCCTGTTGGATGCATTGATTAATGCAAGTCCAGTCTGCCCTAGGCTTCCACTTCTCAGAGATTTGGTCTGTTAGACCTTTCACTCTGTTATCTAGTTCCACGTTGCTATGTGGGAGTGGCTTGTGTTCTGCGTCACGGGGATTCCAGGTTGCCACTGATCATGTGCCAATCTGGACCTACGATTTTTCTAACTACTTTTTCTACTTCTTCTCCATTTAAATAACTTAACCTCATGCCCTGTAAGTCTTCTAAGAATTTTCTAAAATTAACTTTTGGATGGGGAATTCCCTCTGCGGCTTTCCGGATGTCTTCCGGTGTCCACTGTCTATATACTAGGAGAGTCGGTTCCTGCCCTGCCTGTCCTGCCTGAGGATTTGATACTTCTATGAGCGGACATATCTCTTCTTCACTCATAGCTCGTGAATTTTTGTTCATTTGATATAACTCAGTACCCCCTCTTAAGTTACGTGTTCGAGAACTAGTCTCGATGGGATCTCTGACATACGGTCTTGGCTTCGTGGTGACAGCCGGGTATAGCGGAGGTGGACCAGCTTGTCCACTCACTTCATATTCTGGTACAGGAAGCGGAGGGGCTGATGCTATTATCAAATTATTGTCTTCTTTATCTAGAAACATAGCTTTTGAATTATTACTTTTTTGTTCCCTACGGTTTGCTTCCTCAATCCACCTGTGTGCCTAAGGAATGCCTAATTGACGTTGCTTTTTTACCTGACCTTTTGCGTCGGTTTTAAGTTGTTTGACAAGTTTAATAAGTAAGGATTTTTCTAATTTGCCATCAAATTCATATTTATTAACCCATTTTGTATAGTACCTAACATTGTCGGCATGCTGTAATTGAATATATTTTGCATCTTCAGTTAATGGTGGATCTTGGGAACTTTTTGTGCACTTATTACCCATATTGTTCTGACTGTTAAAAATGGTACGTAACCCTTCTTATTTTCACGTGGTACCACGATTTTTCTTTTTCACAGTTTATCTAGAATAACTGTCTTACCTATTCTGTTTCCCTGATCTACGACAAGATTGCAATCTTCCTGTCCCTGACTTGTATAAAACAAATCTCCTGACAGATGATACAAATCAAGTCCCTGATCTAAAACAGAAAAAAGGTAAATCTCACCTTACCTGAGCCTCCGTGATTGATCGCCTGGTTCAATGGAAAACTGTTAACTCGTCCTCCAGTCACAGATCAGGAAAGTGGCTGGCCTCTTTTGAACGACAATTCAGTTGGAGGTCTTTCAGAGCAGAAGAACCGATGTGGTCTCTTCCCCATACGGTTTCATGCCACCTGGCCCATCTGACCTGAGGCGAAGTGAGAGTTTCCGATCCGAAGGACCAATCTGTCAAAGGAAAAACAACTTAAAAAAGATCAACACACGGCAGGTTCAAGTTAAGGCACTTTAATCTTGCAGCAAGGAGACAAAAACGTGCTAATACAGAGTTTGTCTAACTAGAATCAGGAAGTGAAGCTATTCTTATACATTTCTTACAAGACATTGCCTACTAAGCTGACGTAATAAATCACAAGTTCTTTCAATATTATTTCATAGCAGCTGTTTGTCCACGATTTTCTGCTGGCATATCAAGTTTACAAAAAAACTTCCTAAGAAAAACAACGTGGCCTTGATGACCACCGGTCAGATACAACTTCTCACTGTGCAATGTTACCATTCAAGGTACTATGGCTAATTTGAGCACAAAGCAAGTACAGATTACAGTTCATTTCTTCAAGCAGTCTTTGTTCAACTGTATCTATCTTTTCTGCAGCTGTGCATGTTCTCATAACACGAACAGAGCTGATTGTTCAAGTTCAATAACATTATAGAAAACAGTATTGTTCTATTCATTATTTTCCTGATCTAGCAGATAATAACCTGCTTTTCAGTAAATTTCCAAAAGGCATAAACATGAATTTTGCTGTGCTAGCAAATACTAGGTCAGAGAGCATCTTGCAGTTTCAGAAAGCATATTGCAGTTTGAAAAGCATCTGTAGTTTCATACAAAACTAAGCTGTACATAAAATAGAATAAAATGTGTTAACCTTTTTAGCTTCTAATAAGCACTAAACATATACATTAATACATATGTTTCTAACATCTTGCAAGCGGGTTGTTCCAAGGCTGGAACTACAGCTACGGGCTGTCCCTGAGACAGCAAGATGGTTGGACCTGCACTCAAGGCCAGGGGGGGTATGCACGGACTCCGAAGATGAAATAGACAGAGGCCACAACCCTGCGAGAACCCTCTCCACCACGTTGATTGCCGAGGGAGAAACGGACCTCCTGGGCTGAACTAGCGGAAGCCGCTCCCCCCGATCCAACCAGGGAGTCACAGCCGAGAAGCCAAGGGGAATGCTTCTCTCTGTCAAGCTCAGACCAGAGAGCACTCCCTCAGATCTGAACCCGAGGCTACAGCTCTGAGAGTTTGGATCTGATCTAGTCGGATATGACACACTCAAGGCACTGGCCTGCATCGAAGTACAGGGTACCATCGGCACTGACCCCTTGACTTCAACCGTCCTCGGATTCAACAACTCCAAAACCACAGGTTAGATCAGAGAAGGAGTGATAGGACTAAATACTGGCTGGAAGGTGCCCGCTCTGGTGGGAGAAGGCCCTGGCAAGACCCCCATCTGAATTTGAGTTCAGATAAATCTCCACATCATTTTGTCCATCTGCACTTCAGATAGGCTCCGGGTAGAGCAGGAGGACGCTGCTGAAGTGCGCTGGGAGAGCGGGTGGGGAGAAGGCCTAGGGGGCGACTGGCTAACTAGAACCTTAGGCTCAGGGGAGAACCTTAGGGACCTGAGCTGAGGTGTAACTGGCCTGGAAACAGGCTTAAACTTCAGCGGGGGGCCAGACTCTGACTAGCGCTGTCAGGAGACTGCTTGCGAGGCCTATCCTTCTTGACCTTATCCCATTCCCCAGGCCTCTTGGTGGGAGAGTGAGTCCCAGAGGCCTAGGAAGAGAAAGATGAAGCAGCAGCCACTGCTTTCTTAGCGGGGGAAGGTGGGATGTCCATCCCAGCACCGGAGGACAACAGGCCCTTAACAATCAGTTTGTCCTGCCTGTCCTTAAGTGCTCTGGGGTTAAACCCAGCGCAAATAGGACAGGAGAACTGGAGGTGAGCCATCCCCAAACAAACCGTGCACAGAGTGTGGCCATCTGCTGGGAAAAGCTTATGGCCACACTCTGTGCACCTTTTGAAACTAGACTTCGGGGCATCCGCAATGCCTCAGTAAAAGAAACACACATGCGCTACCACAAGGAAAGAAAAGATGCGAGGAAGATAGAAAAGCCTACAAGAAAACAAGCTATGAAGAACCCTGAGAAGGTATAGATAGGTTAGGAGTGAAACAGACAGGTAGAAAAAGTCAAAAAACGTCAAAATTTACTTTTTAAACACCACTACAACAATGGAGCTCAGACCACGTTGCTTCCTCTCAGGTGACAAATGAGATCTGAAGGGAGAAGGGAGACAGGGGCATTATGGGTAAGGGGAGGAGCATGGAGTTTGGAGAAGTAGTTGGAAAATGCAGCCGTGTTAGATCCGATATGGACCCGATGACCCACAGGTTGAAGAACAAATGAAGTAAACTATTCCAGATTGCACAGTTTAAGTATCTAAAAAGACTGCCATGTGACAATGAAAACCACCAATATGATGAAAAAAATTTACATAAATGATAAATTTCTAAATGAAACTTTCTGTGAGGTCTAATGGAGTCTGAAACAAACTTGTGAAGTAAACCAATAGAAGCTTGTGCAAGCGCAATTTAAAAAGTAAAATATCTAGAAATGCTATGAATTATATAATGAATTCAAAAAAATAAATAAAAAACAAGTAATCTCCGTGGTATCCCCGAAGTCTCAAAACAACCCACTAAAGTGTAGTGGGTCTAAAAACAAAACAGTGTAAGAAACTTCTCTGTGTGGAAGATTTTCAGTCCATATATTTCTAGTTAATCACTGTATATTAATCAGATCAGACAATAGTAGTAGAAGTAGCGAATGTAAACTCGTCAAGTCAAAAAGTAATAATTGAAAATATATAATTCTACAGCATTACTAAGTATTCTAAAGTAATTCAAGCAAGGCAGGCAGTCTGTTTCCAGTCGAAAATCCTTTATTAAGTACACAGACAAGCGATCCAAGTAAAACAAAAATAGAGTAATAATTTCCTCACAAGCTTTCTAAATATATATATAAGTTTTATCAGGCATGGGAGTGGTTTATTGTGCTGTAAAACAAAGTGTTATTGGTACACATGTTAAATTCACATCCCTTCCCCCATCAGTGTGACATTCGAGCTGGTCCTGCCCTACCTATTAGCTGTCATAATAATATATAGCCCTAATGTACTTTAATGGTACATCTTATTTAACCAAATTATTAAGTCTGTGATTTTATATAAGGCAATATACTACATGGCTGGAAATATATCAACCTTAGTTCATTTTGCGATCAAAAATTATATATAAATATACACATATACATTTTGCATGTAAAAATCAGTTTCTATTTTCATAACCTATTGCTAACAAAGATCGCTTTCGTCCTTCTAGACTTCTTCAGGTCTGCGTACAAGAACCCAAAAAATCTATATAATTGTATAATTAGTTAGTACTGTTATTACCATCATTTTGAATAAAGTGGAAAAAAGAGAACCAGAAAAAAATAAAAAAATATATATGTACGATGATGGAAACAGAATATACACTTAAATTTCAAATGATTTAAAATGGTATTTAAAACCAATTTGTAAAAAAAAGCTGTAAAAAGGAATCTAAAATGAAAAGCAAAGCAAAAAATGTATGTGTGTGATTAATTTAAAAACAAGTAAACAAGTTTAAGCTGATAAAATGACTAAACCAAGATTTTACTTTATTTCAAATAAAGTAAAGCCATTGCTACAATGCAGCCTTGTTCTTCCAACATTCAGCAGCCTGTTTTTTACTACAGGAGGTTATTCTTTGAAGGTGGTGTTGTTGTGAATTTAACACTCAATCTGATTTAAAGGCTGTGTGCTTGTTTTGTTCCGACTACATTACATGAGCTTCCCTTGCATTTTTGATTTTTTTTTTTGTTTGTTGTTTTTTTATTACATGTCCTATGTGCTCCACCAACTAGCTACAACGCCCCTATTGTGTCCTGGCAAGAAAAGGAACTTGGAGCCACTGCTGCTCAAAATGCTGTCCCTTTACTATGAAAATTAGAGAATCTGACAGGGAGAGCTATGCCTTACATTCTGAGCCTCAATGAGCACCCATCCTCCTTGATTTACTGAATTTAAGAAAATTGAAGAGCTCTGTTAACACTAAAATAAGAGATCTAAGTCTCCACCATCAGATAAATAAAATTCAGTGGATGGTCAGATTTACTACATAACATCTACATCATCTGCGGAACACACTATCTGTTCCAGTTAAACACTGTGACATCCCAGCATCTTTCATATCTAGCATGGATGATATACCCCTGGATTGACCTTCTTTGTCCTTCTTGAGAAGGAGTGTACAGCAAAACTGGGTGTTGGAAAAATGAACATGACTTGCTGACTCAGGTGCCTTTCAACTCCCATGAGCCTTTAAAAGGCTTGTTGCACCCATTCAGTAGAAGAAAGGAAGAATGAAGGAGGGGCAGCAGAGGTACAGAATTAAAACAGGAGAAAGTCGATGGTATAGAAGGTATAAAAGGGACAAAAATGCGGTCCTTGTACAAGAATAAAACGGATCCTTTTAGATATATATATATATATATATATATATATATATATATATATATATACACATATATATATATATATATATATATATATATATATAGACGTATATATAGAAGTTTGTAAGAGCAATATTTAAAATCTGTCCCTATTTCACCCCCCCATCATTTTAGGTTTTGTCCAGATTTTTTGCTCTCTGATCAACATTAGCAGAGAACTACGTTCTATCATAAAAACATCCAAGGCAAACTTTGACAGAAAAATCGCTAAGGACACTAAAGATAACCACAAAGCCTTCTTCAGCTATGTTAGAAACCTGGGCGGAAACCCTCAGATATGCTCAGAGTTGGTTCACAACAACAAAAAATACACTGAACACACAGATATTGCTAACATTCTGGCTGACAGGTTCAGTGCAAATTTCTCCCCTCCTTCACCCCCAAAAGAAGAAATACTTATCCCAGCTGAATGTAATCTCCCTGTCATCTCAGATGCCAAAGTGAGAACCGCCCTAAACAAAGCAAAAAACACAGCATCAATGGGACCTGACGGTATCCCGGGGTGCGTGTTACGTGAACTCCAAGAGGAGCTAAACCCACACATAAAAATGCTATTTAAACTTAGCCTTACTTCGGGATATGTACCTGAACACTGGCGTACAGCAACAGTGGTCCCACTCCACAGGGGGGGTGCCTCTACAGACCCTGGAAACTACCGTCCCATAAGCTTAACTAGCCTGGTCTGCAAAGTTATGGAAAGAATCATTATGGAACTCATAAACAGAGACATAGGGGACCTACAGACAGTTGACCCCACCCAATTTGGCTTTGTAAAGGGCAGATCCTGCCTTTTAAACCTGGTTGACTTTTTCAAAACAGTCACTAGAGCCATTGGTGAGGGCAAAGCAGTCCATACAGCATACCTGGACTTGGCTAAGGCCTTCGACACAATACCCCACTCAGGCATCATAGATAAGCTAAACAGCTTAAAAGTAAACCCTTATGTCACTAGATGGGTTGAAAACTGGCTAAAGGACAGAACCCATAAAGTTAAAATCGCTGGAGCAATGTCAGACTCAAAGCCAGTCACAAGTGGTGTCCCACAGGGATCTGTCCTGGGACCCCTCTTGTTCGGCATTTATTTCTCAGATGTTAAAGCAAACATGGGAGGGGTGTGGCTGACAAAGTTCGCAGATGACTGCAAACTAGGCGCCATAGTCGATACACCAGCAGACACACACATCCTACAAAAAGGCCTCACTGAAATGGACAACTGGTGCCGTAATCACGGCCTTAAACTAAATGCCAAAAAATGTATAGTCATCCCTTTTGGAAAAAACAAAGTACCCACAAATTATCACATAGACAGCAACCCACTGAGTACGGAAAAAGTAATCAGAGACCTAGGGACCCAAGTAGACAGCGACCTTTCATTTGACACCCACGTTGCCAAAGTGGTTAGAAAAACATTCTACCTTGCACACCTCATCATGAAGGGATTCACATCCAGATCCAAGGATGTCATTGTACCCCTATAATTCCTCCCTCATCAGACCCATGATTGAGTACAATGCCCCATTTGGTATGTACATCACCCGGCATTTGCAACAGCTGGAGAGACCACAAAAGTACCTCACCAAAAGGATCAAGGGTCTCCAACATATGTCTTATTCTGCCAGACTAAAGAAACTTCAGCTGTATTCAGTAGCATACCGCCTGCTCAGAGGTGATCTCTGCCTGACGTACAAGGCCATGTCCAATCAGGATCTGATGGACATGCTCCACCTCAAAAAATCCAAATCCATCAGGACCACGAGAGCTAAAGACTTAAACCTCGGCACAAGTATGAATAGGACATGCTGGAGGGATAGATTCATAACCCAGAGGCTTCCCATGCTTTGGAACAGGATCCCAGTTCGTATTAGGCAGAGCCCCTCACTGACTCTCTTCAAGAGAAATCTTGATGAGTGAATGGGAGATCGTAAGTTTACCCCAGGGGTCACATCTGTGTCACTGCTAGACAGGGGCACAGTAAACTAATTCTATTATATAAGGAGACCTTCATTGTGTCAACTACTAGACAGAGGCACAGTATTCTAGATTTATTCTGTACATTTTTGTACCATTTCATGGGGTGGCAAAAGCCACATCACTATGGCTAGGCTTACAAATGCCCCAGGGCAGATAGCCTAGTACTATACTATGAAACTATGAAACTAAGAGGTTGAGAGGTATAACCCTAACTCTATCTGTGCCACTGCCCCTAACCCCCATCTTTACACAGCATCTTTCCACAAACACTTTCTATTCTGAAAACCATAGATACAGATCCAGCAGTCTTGACAGGTTTGACTACTACACAAGACACACACACACTTAAGATACACCATCACACAAACACAATGCTAACGCTATCTCAATAACCCTGTAGCTTAACCCTAACTTGAGAAAACGCTTGTATTCCAAAGACACCACTCCACGAACCAGCTCACCAACTCTTGTATCCACACACACTCAAATTACATCATACACAGAATCACATACATATGCCACTAAGTCTATCCCCTTCCCTATTCTTTACTCAAACCCTAACGCTGACACAGTCACACCATACTCATACAACTTATCTTTGCCTAAACCACCAGTTCCGATCTATCTTCATTTGTATACTTACCACTACCAAAATGTAATCCGCGCAACATAGTTTTTGTAAATATGTCCTACAAACATAACCATTCTGTATGTATATAACACACACACATATATATTCTAGCTTATCAGTGGGAGTGGTAAGCACTAGGTAACCTATATACCACAAGAGTGGTTTCTGGTCCTGAAATTGTAGTTTATTGGCTGTTTGGGCAGTTTTTCCATCTCTTTCAACTTTCTCATTTAAAAGCCTGTGTTTGGGCTTGCTTCCCGCCTTTCCTGTAACTAGTCTAGTCCAGATACAGATTTTCTGTATCCATGACTGTTAATAAGCTTCGGAGCCCCCCAAGCCTTTCTGTGTCAGAGGGAAGCCTTCTAGCTTGTCAGTGGGAGTGGTAAGAACTAGGTAGCCTATCTACCACAAGAGGAGTGGTTTCTGGCCCAGAAATTGTATTATGTTGGCCGTTTGGGCAGTCTTTCCATTTCTTTCAACTTTCTGGTTTAAAAGCCCATGTTTGCACTTGTTTCCTGCCTTTCCTGTAACTAGTTTAGTCCAGATACAGATGTGCTGTATCCAGGACTGTTGTAAGCTACTGAGCAGTGCCAAAGTCTGCTCTTCAACTTTCCCCTTAGAACTGCTAGTTCCCTCCTCTACTGCACTTTTACTAGCTTATTAGTTTAGCACTTACCAGACTTCTTGTAGCAATTATTGTAGCACACAAAAGTGCTACCAGCACTAAACGTTCTACAAGGAAACAGCTCCAGTACTTATTATTAATGCCCACCCCTCCAGGCATGTCTAAAGGTCAGTTCTCTGTACTTTCTCCTATTAACCTGGTGAACTTGGGCATCCTGAGGCAATGTAGCAACTGCCTCATGTACACAGACAACTCTCTCCACTTCCCTCCAAACACTCAGACTTGCGAGAGGTGCACTTATATATCCAAATTGGAAGCCACGCACTTGCCAGCCAAGACCAGAATAGCTGGTTAAGAGGAGAAGGTCAACACTTGCACCACGCCACATGGAACACATAGCCCTCCAGAACACACATCAGCACTGCCTTCACATAAAAACACAAACCACACACCCACCTTCATGGAAGCTCTCAATAAAAATCTATCCAAACAGCAGAGACCTCCAAGACAGAAATGCGCTCGACCACCACAACACAACACTAATCATGAGACACATAACTCTCTTAAACAGTGTGCCAATCAACCAAAGCCCCTAAGGCAAAACAGCATGCCCAACTTGCTAGTCATAGGTGACTCGATAGTGAGGCACACTGATGTCCCACTCACTAGGCTGAATAAGGAGAAAGTAACAGTCAGCTGTCTGTCAGGTGCCAGGATCCGCCACATAACGCATGCACTCATGTTCCTCAATAACAGGTACAAATATGATTCTATCATTGTACATGTGGGTGTGAATGACCTGAGACATACCTCCCTGGACTACATGAAAAGAGACATGGAGAAGCTCTCGGATTATGTAGCACAGATGGGTATGACCCTAGCCCTAAGCAGCATCCTCCCATCACCCAGAATGATACCAAAGTACAAGTAGAAAATGACTGATTTCAACTACTGGTAAAGTTTCTGCTGTCATTCTAAGGGGATCCATTATCTGTCTGCCTGGGATGACATGATTGACAGACCTCGATGCTTTGTCAGAGATGGCCTGCATCTGTCATCCCTGGACTTCCGGATACTGGCCAAGGCTATTGCCACCCCTATAGTGCCTTTTTTAGGCAGTGTTCAAAAGACCAAATTACCACTGTAACAGGTACAAACAAATGCAATCTGAGGGTCATGCTGCTCAAAGCAAGAAGTCTAAATTTCAAAATGCACTCACTCGAAGCACTCCTTAAAATGGAGAACATCGACACTTGTGCTGTAATAGAGACCTGGTTCAAGGCAGCAGAAAGCACCCCTGTACTACCAAGATATACCTCATTCCACACTTTTTGGCCCCAGAACTTGGACTGAAGCTCCAAAGGCAGTGGTGTTTCCATATTCATAAAGGATGAGCACACCTCCAGACTGGTAGCCCAACATAATGTATCAGAAATACTTCAGGTGCAGCTAACATTAGGTAAAACAGTGATACAGGTCGCAGCCTGCTATAGGTACCCAACCATGTCCCAAGTCTCAGACTCCACATTCCCAAGCACTCTGGAGAATATTATGGTCTAACCTAACACTCTCATACTGGGCGACTTCAACTACCCCTCCATTAACTGGGAAAACTACTAATGTACCAATAAACTTGCTCAACGTTTCTGGGAATTCATTAATTCCAATGCCCTCAGCTTGTTCTTACCCCCACTAGAGATAGCAACATCCTTTACCTGGTCATTACTAACACGGGCACCTTTTGCTCTACACCAATAGTCATCTCCTCCTTGGTTAGATCCACCCACAAACTAATCACCTTGGAAATCCACATGCCTCCCATCCACCCCCACCTCCGCATAGGTAACTACCATGAAAAACTTCTCCAAAGCTAACTTTGGGCTCCTAAAAACAGAGGTGGCTAACTTCATGGCACCCATGCAAATGGAGAATAGTTACATGACCGCCAAATCATTCACCAATGCACTGTACAAACACATACACAAATGCATGGATCTTTCCATACCCAATAGAGCCAAGACATTCTCCTCCAAAAATAGGAAGCCAATCTGGTGGTCCCCTGCCATAAACAAGCTCTAAAACAGGAGGAGGAAACTGATGCAGAATAAGGTGAAGTCCCAAGAATGGAAAAGCTCCCTTATCAGCCTCAACAAAAAGTTGAGATCCCTCATCAAATCCTCTAAAGCTAGCTATGAAAACAGAATTGTGGCAGATAGTAAAGACAACCACAAGGCCTTCTATAGTTATGTAAAGAATTTCCATGGCAATACCCAGATTTGCTCTGAGCTACTGCACAATGGTACCTCCTATACCAAGCCAACATATATTGCCAATATACTGGCCAACAGATTCAGTCCCAACTTTACCCCTCTCTCCCCCCTCCCAAAGGTCCTATCACATTAACAGTAGATTGCCAGGCACCCAGTATTACTGCTGTACAGGTTACAACAGCACTGTCCAAGGCCAAGAATACAGCTCCTATGGGACCTGACAATATCTCTGTCTGTGTCCTACATGAACTACAGAGTGAACTGGCACCTCACCTGTGTGCCCTGTTTAATCACAGCCTCACCTCAGGCTTTGACCCTGGGAACTATCACCCCATTAGCCTAATGAGTCTGATATGCAAAGTAATGGAACACATCATCATGGACCTAATAAACAAGGATATAGGGAATCTCCAAACTCTGGATCCCAAACAGTTTGGTTTTGTGAAGGGTAGATCATGCCTGCTCAACTTGGTCAACTTCTTTGAGTCAGTCACCAGAGCAGTGGATGAAGGCAAGGTGGTTCACACAGGCTACCTTGATCTGGCTAAGGCCTTTGATACCATTCCCCACTCAGGAATCATAGAAAAACGCACTAAGCTAGGCATGAACCCCTACATCACTAGGTGGGATGCAAACTGGTTCACAGGTAGAACTCACAGTGTGAAAGTAGCTGACTCCATGTCAGACTGCTGACCAGTCAGTCACGAGTGGAGTCCCACAGGGTTCAGTCCTGGGTCTCCTCCTGTTTGGTATCTACTTCTCTGATGTCCAGGCCAACACGAAGGGACTCTGGCTGACAAAGTTTGCAGACGATTGCAAGTTGGGACCTATTATTAACTCCCCAAGTGATGTTGACATCCATTACTTCAGTTTTGAAACTAAGGGCTGCTAAACTGTGATTTGAGGTATAGCCACAAGACGGCAATAAACACAATGGTTTTAGGTATATGTTTAACATTAAGTAATACAAAAGGTAGTTTTTTTAAATGAAAAAGTAATAAATGCAACTTTATGTTATATGAATTTAAAGCCAAAGTATAAAATGTTGAATTGTAATACTTATATTTATATTTATAATTATTTCATGGATAGCATTTTAACAATGATTTTAAAAAAATTTTTTAAATGGGAAACTTTTATTATACATTTTACCTTTAAATCATTTGTTCAATTAAGGTGTGTTAATGATCAATTATCATTGTATTTTGCACAGGTTGAATGGTATAAAATGATGTAAGGTCTACTGTGATTTGTTCATCTCTGATGAAGACTTGGATTCTATGTCGAAAACGTATTCTTTTGTATTGCAGCGTTAAGGAAATAAAGTGCTTGTGCTTATCTAAGGAGTTTGGTTTTTGACCTTCATTTGGGCACTCGTGCAAGTCCTGTTTTTTGGTTTTAGTCTACTTCAGACTTGCACACATCTTTTGATTTGGTTTTGTGTCTTTACTGATGGCTGAGAGTCCAGAAGGTGAAACCACCCTTGAAATTGCATGTTCACAGGACAGGGGTGAACTACGCAAAGTAATTGGGCAGCTCACTCAGCTGGTAGACCTCCTGACACCAGCATGTTCGTCTCTCGTTACTCTTTCAGCAGCGCTTACCAACAGAGGTAATTTCAATTTAAATCCAGTGCACGGAAATGCTGATGGCTCGCAAACAACCAGGGAAGGTTTTAAGCATACTAATGGACCTAATTGGTTATAATTCTAACCATAACCAGATACCCGGAAGTCGCGATGGTTCGCAAACTGTCAGGGAAGGCTCTAAGCGTACTGTAGGACCTACTACCATCAATCTTTCCAGTAACCATTCGGCGCATACGGACAATGAATTCGAGGATTTTCCTCGTCTTTTGCGTAGTACAACTACCAGGGAAGGATCCAGGGCATCACGCCCAGAGGTACATTCTGTTTCTACTTTAAACAACCCAGGGGAACCAAGTTCTGCCAGGGGCAGTTTTGACTTTAATTCATTCATAGCAAAAGAATTTTCTGTTACAGAACTACTAGGTGTAGGCAAACACCAAGACATTGATGCTTTATCATACAGAGAGCAATTAGATGAACTCTATTATTTCTTGAAAAACTATAAAAGGCTTGGGTGTGATTGTGTGTACTTGAAGGAATGTTTGAACAAAGAAATTGTGCCTAAGGGCTTGCGGATTACAAAGTTTCCTAACAATGTGGTGGAGGGTTCTGTTTTCCACAAGGAATTAGTTACAATTTTTGACAAGTGTGGTCTTGAAATTGTGGGTACTATATTGAAAGAAAATGAAAGGATTAGAATGGATTTACTTGAAAAAATTGAAAACATGAACACTTGTATTACTAATGATTTATTGTTTCAAGGTGAAAATGAAAAGAAAAAGTATAGGGATATTTTTTCTGGCATAGAGGCAAAATGTGTGGCCAATTCAAAAAGGAAACATTCTAAACTAGAAAGGGATTTGAAAGACTACAGAGAAGGTAGGGCTTATCCGAAACCTAAACCAACAACTTTTAGATACAATACAGCCCACAATTACAATGAAAATGCAGCTGGGAGTTTTGTTCAGCAAGAAGCTGAGTATGAAGGGCAAGACAATCATTCCAATTCTTTTGAAATTCCCCCTTTACGGAGGTCGGACAGGATTCGGAACCAGAATCCTGTCCGTCTCCCACAGTACAAACCCAACTTCAGACGGAACTATCATTAATTCTCAAAAGGACAAAATAATACAACTATTCTCAGACAAGGTAATATTTTTACACTAGATGATTTTAAGATTTTTAACTACAGCAATATAGAACTAAATGAAGAGCATTTTCATCTTTTGTCAAAAGGTTTTAAATTCATTCCTACTAGAAAAGCTAGTCTACCTAGATCTATTTTAGATTTAAAAATGTTTCTCAGGAAAATGAATTTTTCTTTAATATTTCAGGATAATAACACACCATTTAGGCAAACAGCCCCACTAAAGAGGAAAAGTACGATGAACCCACTATTACACCCACAGTTGAAAAATCTTGACATTATATTAGAAAGAGAAATCAGGAAGGTTGTATCTGAACATAGGATTTTTCCTAACCTTACTGAAGCGGAAAGGGGAATACTAAATGAACTAAGAAATAATAAGGATATTAGAATTATGCACCCGGACAAAGGGGGTGGCACAGTATTAATGGATTATATTTTGTATGAATCTAAAATGAAGGATTTACTAAATGACACAGACAAATATTCACGAGCTTCTATCAATGAGGTCAATATAGCAAATTCAAAGGTTAAACTATTACTTTATGATTTATTGCTTGAGGGGTCCATTGACAAAGATACCTACAATTTTCTTTTGAGCTCACAGCCAAGGGTTCCATCAGTCTTTGGAATTCCAAAGGTACATAAGGACCCAAATAATCCACCACTTAGGTTTATTGTGGCATCTGAGGGTTCAGTTACATCCTCTTTAGCTAAATTTGTGGATGAAAAATTTAAAAAGTTGTCATACGATAGCCCACTGGTTCTGAAAGACTCATGGGATTTTCTCAGATGTGTCAAACCAGAATTACATTCTGCAGACTTGGCTTTTGTTACTCTTGATGTTGATCTGTTTGGATCAATCCCCCATGACATAGGGCTTCAGTGGTTTGAAGATATCATGAGAGATAGTAAAATGTTTACGTCAAATGACTTTAGGAATTGTTTAACTTTTATGGATGTAATTCTTCAGAACAACTTCATGTTTTTCCAGGGGGAATTTTTTCAACAGAAAAGAGGAGTAGCAATGGGGGCCAAATGTGCCCCCACATATACAAATTTAGTTTTGTCAAGATGGGAACAACTTTACATTTTAAACTGTCCTTTCATAGGCTGTTGGTCCTTATACAAAAGATTCTTGGACGACATAGTGATTTTCTGGACAGACACTCATGAGAAATTTATGGAGTTTTTGCATTATATTAAAAATACCACAAACTTTTTGGATTTTACTTATACTTATAATACTGATAATCTTACTTATTTGGATGTTAACATTAAGAAAGAATCAGGTGGTTTTGCATCATGCATCCATCGAAAGGAAACATTTTCCAACTCTTATCTACATTTTCAAAGTAGTCACCCTTATTTTCAGAAAAAGAACTTGGTTAAAGGACAGTTGGTCAGGGTGAGTAGGATGAAATCTGGTGAAGAAGATTTTACAACTGAGTGTGTAAAATTAATGGATATGTTTAGTAAACGTGGTTACCCAAATTCTTTACTACAAGAAACAACGGAGTCAGTGGTTTTGGAAAGGAAAAACAGGTTTGCTCCCATTCTTGGAAAATCTATTCATGAGCTTACTAAAGCCAACACTCACACCCAAGAAGAGAATAAATGGGATGATGCATACATTATGGATTTTTCAGGAGATGCAGGGGCAATGAAACAGATTATAACTAGAGAATGGAACAGGTTTACAGAGATTTCTGACCTTGAGACACTTAAAAATAAAAATTTGACATTTATTTTCCGTAAGGATGTAAATTTTAAACAATTTTTTTGAGTTTGGGAAAGCAAACACTTCTTCAAAAAGACCAGGTACTTTTAAATGTGGTAGTTGTCCACAATGCCCTTTAATACACAACAGGGGTAGTATTCTAATTACATCAAGAAATAGGGAGATTACCAGCAAATGTTTTTCCAACTGTAATACCAATGGTGTGGTATATATTGCTACTTGTAAGGTTTGTACTTCATTTTACATAGGCAAAACAGAGAGAAAATTAAGAAATCGTATTTATGAACACAGTTATGAAATTAGGAAGCAAAATAATAAAAATGCCCTTTACAGACACACTTTGATTTGTCCGCAAGCAATTTTTCTTTTTTATGTTTTGGAAATAGTACCCAAGGAATTGAGAGGGGGTATGTGGGAGGCAAAACTCGAATATAGGGAGTTATTTTGGCAGATTATTTTAGATTCCACAAAACCCCCAGGTTTAAATGATATGACTTCCATTACTTCAGTTTTGAAACTAAGGGCTGCTAAACTGTGATTTGAGGTATAGCCACAAGATGGCAATAAACACAATGGTTTTAGGTATATGTTTAACATTAAGTAATACAAAAGGTAGTTTTTTTAAATGAAAATGTAATAAATGCAACTTTATGTTATATGAATTTAAAGCCAAAGTATAAAATGTTGAATTGTAATACTTATATTTATATTTATAATTATTTCATGGATAGCATTTTAACAATGATTTTAAAAAATTTTTTTAAATGGGAAACTTTTATTATACATTTTACCTTTAAATCATTTGTTCAATTAAGGTGTGTTAATGATCAATTATCATTGTATTTTGCACAGGTTGAATGGTATAAAATGATGTAAGGTCTACTGTGATTTGTTCATCTCTGATGAAGACTTGGATTCTATGTCGAAAACGTATTCTTTTGTGTTGCAGTGTTAAGGAAATAAAGTGCTTGTGCTTATCTAAGGAGTTTGGTTTTTGACCTTCATTTGGGCACTCGTGCAAGTCCTGTATTTTGGTTTTTATCCTACAGAAAGGCCTCACTGAGACCAACGACTGGTGTCAGAACCATGGCCTTACACTCAATGCCAAAAAATGTGTCAACATCCCCTTTGGGAAAAACCCAGCTCCCATGAATTACCACGTCGATGGTAGTCCACTGAACACAGAAGGCGTTATAAGAGATCTGGGAACACATGTTGACAGCAACCTCTCTTTTGACCACCACATTGCCAGTGTTGGCAGAAAGTCCTTCTATGTGGCACATTTCATTACTAAGAGAATTGCATCCAAGAAGAAAGAGGTCATTGTTTCCTTCTACTCTTCCCTCATTAGGCCAATCATCGAATACAATGCCCCATTTGGCATGTACCTCACTAGACATCTGTAACAACTGGAGAGTCTGCAAAAGTACCTCACAAAGAAGACACTAGGCCTTAAACACTTGTCCTATATGGACAGACTCAAAAAACTCCAACTATTCTCTGTCTCATATCGCCTGCTTAGAGGCGATCTCTGCTTGACTTACAAAGCCATGTCTGACCCAGCACTGTTAGAAATGCTACATCTAAAGAAATCCCAATCCCTCCGCACCACATGCTCCAGAGACCTCAATCTCATTACCACAATCAACAGAATGTGCTGGAGGGACAGGTTCACAACCCAGAGACTGCCCATGCTATGGAATAGACTTTCCATACATGTCAAACAGAGCACCTCCCTGGCCCTCTTCAAGAGAAATCTTGATGAGTGGATGGTAAATAGAAAATTCACCCAGGGGATCAGTCAAGTAGCTCTATTTGACAAAGGCACTGGGAACTATGGTCGAGTGGTACAATGCCAGGGTAATCCTATGGGCTAGGCTTGTAAAGGCTCCAGGGCCATTAACCTATGAACCTATATATACATATCAATAGTTATTTGTATATGAGATATATATATATATATATATATATATGAAAACTTTCCATGCAGGAACAGTGTAGCCGCTCCTGCATGGAAAATGGCCACCTCGTGTTTTGACATGCACGAGCACTCTAATACTGTTCCTGCACAGAAACACGTGCAGGATGCTAATCACCACATTTGCTGGTGAAAAACATGCAAATGAGGTGAATTAGCAATTCACTAACTTGCCAGGTCTCTGTGCAGGAACAGTGTTAGTTGCAGAAATGTATTCGGTTACAAACCGAATAAATTTCTGTAAAAAACACAACGGAGGCATGTCAGCTCTCAATAAAGCATGTATTAGAGCGGTTATGCATGCCAATGGCCATTGGTATGCAAAACTGCTCTCTATGAATAAAAAATAAACTTTTATTTTTGTTGGCCAATCTCAGCCATTGAATGTGTGGGAAGTGGCACGCAAACAGGAGTGGGCAGAAAATACAAAAGGGGGGGGAAACATAAGTATTACGGAAAACTGCATTCTGCCATTATAGTCAATGGCATGCAGAAAGTAAACAATGGCAGGGAACAGTGGTTGCTCAGGGGGAAGGCTTGTGTGTAGTGCAGTAACTAGGGATTAAGGCAGTGAGGTATGTTAATGAGGAGACTTATACTGAATCACAAATTTCTTCTAAGTGTCACACTGCACCTAACCATGTAGGTACTCTAACACCACCATGTAGACACAGGGTTGCCACCTTTTCAAATGCCCAAAGTGGGAAATTTTTGGTACAAACGTCAGATTTTGCCAGCAGAATCATACCCACGGCCATTACAAAGGACAGAACTTCACTTGTTTGCCTAAATAAAAGCTTATTCTTGTAGCATTTTAGTTGCTTATTCTGTTTCTTATAACATTTAGGTGTTTCAGGTATAGAATAACTATTTTATGCAACTATTACATAAAATATAGGAAATAATTGTGTCTTAAAATCTCAGGACATTTGCCATTTTTACAATTTGTTTTTGCAGGACACAACAGCCCAAAGAGGGACTGTCCCTCGCAAAGTGGGACAGGTGGTAACCCTATGTAGACAGAAGGAGCAACTAACATGAAAAGGGGGTGTGTCATGCTTGCTGTAACCACACTGAAGCTCTGTTGGCCAGGTCTGTGCTTAGCTAAGCACAGCTAAGTGAGGGGGTGTGTTTGAGGCTTTATAGTCTTATTCCATGAACTGAGGAGCATGTTCCCAGCTAGGAGAGGGACATTTCTTTCTGTTTGCACTAGCTAAACAGGTCTGGGCGGCGTGCCAGGGATTAAACAGGAAGGACATAGGAAAAGTAAAAGGAAATAGCAGAACAAGGGAAATGCAGTAGAAACATCAATATGGGATATTGCAACACATAATGGGCCATTGAAAGCACTCATTAATACAGCTGGCAGGTGGCTGCATAGCTGAAAATGGGAGGAGATGTAAAAAATAAATAAATAAATAAAGGGCAACAGCACAATAAAGGAGAAATGAAATAGAAATCACTAATATGAGACTCTTGCAACTTACAATGGGCAGGCAAAGCACATAATAATACAGCTGGCAGGTGGCTGCATAGCTGAAAGTGGGAGGAGACGCAAGTAAAAAATAATAAAAAAAAAAAAAAGGCAACAGCAGAATAAAGGCAATCATGCACATATTACCAGTAATGCCTCTAATACTCATAGTGGGAGCTGGAATGTATCATAGTCAGCCAATCATACAGGCAGCATCTGCAGCACCACAGTGTAAAGTATAGAAACACCTTACAGTCTGTTTTTTCCCACAAACTGCACCATTGGTGTATACATGGGGGAAATTTTAACTGGAAAAATGTTAGGAGCTGCCATTGCTTTGATCCATCATTATGTGCTAGAGGCTGAGGGCGGAGAGGAAGATAATGATGACAACTGTCACAGACCAAGGAGGAGAAGAACAGTGTTCAGACCCAGGGTAACTTACCAGGGGCAACATGATCTGGAGATAGAGCGCTACAGAGTGGACAGAGACATACTTCAGCAACTCACTGAGCTGTGCTGGCCTCAACTCAGAGTTAGAACCAACAGAGGGGAACCCATCCCAGTGGATACCAAGGTATGTGTAGCCTTAAGAATTCTAGCTACAGGTACTTTCCAAAGACCTATTGGGGACATCATGGAAATCTCACAGGCATCTGCATCCAGTGTACTCCACCAGTTCCTGGATGCCATGCTACCACATGCTGGTGGGCATATTTACTTCCCCAATACCCATGAGGAGAGGACCAGCAATATGCGTCTCTTCCACCATGTAGCAGAATACCTGGAGGTACTGGGTGCCATAGACTGCACACAGATCCACATCAAAGCACCTGGTGAACAGGGTAGGGTCTACATAAACCGCAAGGGCTTCCCCTCCATCAACTGTCAGGTTGTGTGCAATGCCCAAGGCATTAACATGAATGTGTTTACTGGCAGCCCTGGAAGCTATCACCACATCTGGCATTGGGGCATCCGGTATTGCCATCTGGTAGGGAATGCTGGCTATGCACTGGAACCGTGGATGATGACACCCATCAGAAATGCACCCACACCCACACAAGAATGCCATAATGAGGCACACGCACAAACCAGGATCATGATAGAGCATGTGTTTGGGATGCTCAATTCATGGTTCTGCTGCCTTGACATATCTGGTGGAGCCTTGCAGTACTCTCCAGCCACATGTGCACACATGTTCATAGTATGTGCCATGCTATGCAATATGATCCTGCGGAAGCAGCTGCAGCAGGAACAGCATGGGGAAGGGTCACACAGCCCACCACCATTGCCAAGGTCCCCACAGGCACAGAGGGACTCACAGGAGGAGGCCCCTGAGTCTGCTGCCATAGGCAGATGGAGGCATGCCCAGTATGCTCAAGCCTTGGCAAAGAGGCAATGCATAGCACACACACTGACACTGTAGGGACCCCAGGGACTGACACCTCTCTCTAACACACACAGTAAAATGGATGACACGCACATCACATCACATTACCTGTAACTTGCCATGTAAAGGCAGTGTACTGTGTGCATCAAACACAGGCAGCCCTCATGTACTGTCCTCATAACTGCCACAAGCACAAGGTATGTCAGTCTTCTTAACAATAAATTAATGGAATAATATGTTCTGATAGCATATCTATGGTAATGCTGCATGCATGCAAGAGAATGGGATGGCCTACTGGGATAGCAGCACACAACAGACAGCTATGTAGGCCACCAGGAAATATCTGACCAAAACCAGCCTCCACACACTATGCAGTAGTACCCAAGGTGGAAATCCCACTGCAGTATAGGTGTGGGGACATCTAAGTGGGAGGGTCATAGGTCTCAGGCAAGGATGTCAGGGTGGGGGTTCCATAACCACCCTTCACACCCACACAGCAAGTCAGCTGTAGAAAAGCACAGAGAAATGTCTGGTAAAGGCACACAAATGGTGGCAATGTTGAATTAACCCCCTACAGACTCGCACAGTGATAGCATACAGCAGGACCCGCAGTTGCAGTAAGGCTATGAAGGGTAAGAAGTCTGAAACTCAAATGTATGCCAGTACAATCTGACCCGGGCTCTTTACTGTTATACCTCCAGTCCCCAAGGCAGGGCACAATAGTATGGTAAATAGAACCAAAATGTAAAGCAAACACCAGCACAGTCTGTGCAAATGTGTACAGTGGACAAGTGTGCCCCACCATAAACCCACACAAATGCAGTAACATACATGTTTGCATGGAAAGAGCAGCACAGCACACACTGGCAGGGCCGTACAAATACACATGAAAACGTGTTGCCTGTCCATAATATGCAGGGGTCAATAAGCTATGTGTATGTGTGGTTAATACTGTCTGGATCTAGCCAGCATGTTCTCCTGGCAGTCGTCTTGTACTGCCCTAGGTACAGTGCTGCCTTTGACAGGGCCATGTGCAGATAACTGCAGTGACAACTGTTATGCATGTCAGTGACACCCACCGCTCTATGACTGACATATCTGGAGTCACAGTGCTATGTGGAATATGCTACACATATTACTGACATCCTGAAGGATGTGTAGCAGAGGTGCCAAGGCTTTTGTGAATATAAGTGCTGTGTGGTACTGTTGCCAATGGTCATTCTCAATAATCCTTTTTCTCATGTTTGCTTTTACAAATAATGGACATGTCTGCACAGATGAATGCACTCTGTACCTACACCCAAAACTCCCAACCTCTGACAGCAATATGTCTGGACAAAGGCAGAAAGAAAAGTGGAACAAAGGTACAATGAAAGCCATTACATACCAAAAAGGTTGGTAGGGTGAGGGGTTTGCAGTAGCAGGAATGGTCTGAAGGTTATGTAGTCTGAAAAAGCAATGTCTGTATTATTTTGTAACATCACAATTCAATTATATGTAACTAACTTGCCATAAAAACACGTGTAAGTAGAAAGGATGAAACTTCTAGCCAAACACCTGGACAACCTGCCAAAAAATGTAGAGGTCAGAGGTATGCACACACAAGGATATAACATCTCAGGTTAGAAAGATACCACACAAGCAGGAAATCCCCAGCCAGTATATCACCAGGTTGATGGACTGTTTACACAGCTGTGTGTCATTACTACACTGCCTGTAGCCACACCTCCAAATGGCCCTGTTGGGCAAGAATTTATATAGCTGCCCTCATAATATTGGTCTATGCATCATACAACTAGTACTCCTCTGGTAAAGCCCTGAGATGATTTGAGGATGTTTTACACTAGGTAATGACACAATACATTGCAGTTACAGACTACAGATCTGTCAGAAAATGTCTGCTAAACAAAACAAGTATCTTGGGGAAACTCCTGCGTACTCCTGAGAGGTATGGTTGTAGCACACAAAAACCCTGGACTGGAGTACACCTATCTCTGGAATGGACTCACACCCTAAGTATAGAAGGTCTCACTGGGCATGCTCCTACACTTAGAGAATCACATGACATGTTGGAACCCACATCGGAATATATGACTGTATTGTGTATATATGTCTGTGCATACAGACAGCTATGTACACCTCAATTGTCCACACACACACATCAGACAGGATTACCCTCAGCTAGCTGTAGCAGAGCCACTGCCCCGGGGTGAATTTTCTATTTCCCTTTCATTCATCAAGATTTCTCTTGAAGAGGGCCAGTGAGGTGCTCTGTTTGACATGTATGGGAAATCTATTCCATAGCATGAGCAGTCTCTGGGTTATAAGCCTGTCCCTCCAGCATGTTCTGTTGATTGTGGTAGTGAGGTTGAGGTCTCTGGAGGGTATGGTGCAGAAGGATTGGGATTTCTTTAGATGTACCATTTCTAATAGAGCTGGGTCAGAATGGCTTTGTAAGTCAAGCAGAGATCGCCACTAAGTAGGCGATATGAGACAGAGAATAGCTGGAGTTTTTTGAGTCTGTCCATATAGGACAACTGTTTAAGGCTTAGGATCATCTTTGTGAGGTACTTTTGCGGCCTCTCCAGTTGTTGCAGCTGTCTAATGAGGTACATGCCAAATGGGGCACTGTACTCGATGATGATTGGCCTAATGAGGGAAGAGTTGAGGGAGACAATGACCCCTTTCTTCTTAGATGCAAAACCCTTAGTAATGAGATGTGCCACAGAGAAGGACTTTCTGACCACAGTGGCAATGTGGATGTCAAAAGAGAGGTTGCTGTCAACCTGTGTTCCCAGATCTCTTATAACGCCTTCTGTGTTCAGTGGACTACCATCAATCTGGTAATTTATGGGAACCGAGTTTTTCCCAAAGGGGATGTTGACACACTTTTTGGCATTGAGCGTAAGGCCATGGTTCTGACACCAGTCGTTGGTCTCATTGAGGCCTTTCTGTAGGATGTCAATATCACTTGGGGAGTTAATAATAGCTCCCAACTTGCAAGTATCTGTGAACTTCATCAACCAGAGTCCCTTCATGTTGGCCTGGACTTCAGAGAAGTAGATTCCAAACAGGAGAGGACCCAAGACCGAACCCTGTGGGACGCCACTCATGACTGGTCGGCAGTCTTTCTTGGATTCAGCTACTTTCACACTGTGGGTTCTATCTGTGAGACAGTTTGCAACCCACCTAGTGATATAGGGGTTGATGCCTAGCTTAGTGAGTTTTTCTATGATTCCTGCATGAGGAATGGTAACAGGTGTGGTGCCAGTTCACTCTGTAGTTCATGTAAAACACAGCCAGGGATACTGTCAGGTCCAATAGAGGCTGTATTCTTGGCCTTGGACAGTGCTGTCTTAACCTGTACAGCAGCAATACTGGGTGCCTGGCAATCTACTGGTATTGTGATTGGTCCTTGGGGAGAAGGGGTAAAGCTGGCACTGAATCTGTCAGCCAGTATATTGGCAATATATGTTGGCTCGGTATAGGAGGTTCCATTGTGCAGTAGCTCAGAGCAAATCTGGGTATTGTCGTGGAGATTCTTTACATAACTATAGAAGGTCTTGTGGTTGTCTTTACTATCTGCTGCAATTCTGTTTTCATAGCTAGCTTTAGAGGATTTGATGAGGGATCTCAACCTTTTTTTGAGGCTGATAAAGGAGTGTTTCCAGTCTTGGGACTTCATCTTATTCTGCATCAGTTTCTTTTTCTGTTGTAGAGTTTGTTTATGGCAGGGGACCACCAGATTGGCTTCATTTTTTTGGAGGAGAGCATCTTGGTTCTATTGGTTATGGCAATATTCATGCATTTGTGTACATGTTCATACAGAGCATTGGAGTATGATTCGACAGTCATGCAACTATTCTTCATTTGCATGGGTGCCATGAAGTTAGCCACCTCTGTTTTTAGGAGCACAAAGTTAGCTTTGGAGATGTTTGTCATTATGGTTACCTTTTCAGGGGGGTGGGAGGGATGTAGATTTCCAAGGTGAGTAGTTTGTCGTTGGATCTAACCAGGGAGGAGTTGACTACTGGTGTAGAGCAACGGTCGCCCATGTTTGTGCAATGACCAGGTTAAGGATGTTGCTACGAATAGCTGTGGTACAAACGAGCTGTTCCAGAGCATTGGAATTAATGAATTCCAGGAAACATTGGGCAAGTGTATTGCTACATGAGTAGTTCTCCCAGTTAATGGAGGGGTAGATGAAGTTGCCCAGTATGAGAGTGTTAGGTTGGACCCTAATATTCTCCAGGGTGCTTACGAACGTGGAGTGAGAGTCTTGGGACATGGTTTGGGACCAATAGCAGGCTATGAACTGAATCTCTGTCTTACCCAATGTTAGCTGCACCTGAAGTATCTCTGATGCATTATGTTGGGCTACCAGTCTGGAGGCGTGCGCATCCTTTATGAATATGGAAACACTACTGCCTTTGGAGTTTTGGTCAAAGTTCTTGGGCCAAAAGGTGTGGAATGAGGTATAGCCTGGTAGTGCAGGGTTACTTTCTGCTGCTTTGAACCAGGTCTCTGTTACAGCACAAATGTTTATGGTCTCCATTTTAAGGGGTGCTTCATGCGAGTGCATTTTGATATTTACACTTCTAGCATTGAGCAACATGACCCTCAGATTGCAGTTGTTTTTAGCTGTTATGGTGGTAATTTGGTCTTTGGAACACAGCTTAAAAAAGGCACTATAAGGGTGGCAAGAGCCTTGGCCAGTATCTGGAAGCCAAGGGGTGACAGATGCAGGCCATCTCTGGCAAAGCATTGAGGTCTGTCAATCATGTCATCCCAGGCAGACAGACACTGGATGGATCCCCTTGGAATGACACCAGAAACTTAGCCAATTGTTGAAATCAATCATTTTCTGCTTGTACTGTGGTATAATTCTGGGTGATGGTAGGATGCTGCTTAGGGCTAGGGTCATAACCACCTTGGCTACATAATCCAAGTGCTACTCCATGTCTCTTTTCATGTAGTCCAGGAAGGTACATCTCAGGTAATTCACACCTACATGTACAATGACAGAGTCATATTTGTACCTCTTGTTGAGGGACCTGAGTGCGTGCATTATGTGGCAGATCCTGGCACCTGACAGGCAGCTGAATTTTTCTTTCTCCTTATTCAGCCTAGTGAGTGGGACATCAGTGTGCCCCTCACCATCGAGTCACCTATGACTAGTATGTTGGGCATGCTATTTTGCCGTAGGGTGTTTGGTTGAGTGGCACACTGTTTAGGAGAGTTGTGTGTCTCGTGATTGGTCTTGTGTTGTGGTGGTCGAGTGCATTTCTGCCTTGGAGGCCTCTGCTGTTTGGGTAGATTTTTACTGAGATTCTCTGTGAAGGTGGGTGTGTGGTTTGTGTTTTTATGTGAAGCCAGTGCTGGTGTGTGTTTTGGAGGGCTATGTGTTCCATGTGGTGTGGTGCAAGTATTGACCTTCTCCTCTTGACCAGCTATTCTGGTCTTGGCTGGAGAGAGGGTGGCTTCCAATCTGGATATATAGGTGCATCTCTCGCAAGTCTGAGTGTTGGGAGGTAAGAGGAGAGGGCGGTCAGTGTACATGAAACAGTTGCTACATTGTCTCAGGATGCCCACGTTCACCAGGCTAATAGGAGAAACCACAAGGAACTGACCTTTAGACATGCCTGGAGGGGTGGGCATTAATAACAACTACTAGGCTGTTTCATTGTAGAATGTTTAGTGCTGGTAGCACTTTTGTGTGCTACAATAATTGCTACAAGAAGACTAGTAAAGGGGTAGACTAATAAGCTAGTAAAAGTACAGCAGAGGAGAGAACTAGCAGATCTAAGGGAACAATTGAAGAGCAGACTTTTTGGCACCGCTCAGAAGCTTACAATCTTGGATACATCAAAGTTGTATCTGGATTAGACTAGTTACAATAAAGGCAGGAAACAAGCTTAGACCTTTTCTTTTTTTGGCAATGTATATGTGGTCTTTGTCCCTTAAAAATGCCCATGTATGTGATATTGTTGCCAAATTGACCACAGTGAGGGTAGTGACACACAAGTCAGCATCATGCATCATACCTGACTGAAACATCATGCTGATACAACGTCTGGGGTCTATATTAAACAGCAACCCCATGTAAGCGAAAGCTTACAATCCCAAATACTTGGAACAGAGATTTTTTTTCCCCAGGGAAAAAAATCGCTTTTCCACAAAAAAAAATAAATAAATAAAAATAAAAACTTCAAAACATTACATAAAATGGGGGGCTTCGCCCACCACACCCCCTACTTAATTATACCAACTCCGAGACCGCACTACAGTGAGGAAAATGACAAAATAATGGAGGTGGCCAAGCGATTTCTTTCCCAGGGCAAGAAATTGCTTATATGCCATTTCACTATTTTGATGTTTCGTGTGTTCAAGTTCAGTCAAGATGCATTCGAAGAATTGCACCTTCGATTAAATAATAGGAGCCCAACGTCTGCTACACTATCACTTGTCCAGGCTTGTAGGAGCAATACATGATTCCACATCCTAAGTCTGGTGGGTTATCTCACCATCCATGGAGGCATTCAGAACATTACATGATGTAAGAGGTAGTGTGTTATGTCCCATGCACATAATCTATGTGGGGCATGTCATGTGTATGTAGTAGTACAGTAGATAATGGTGGAAGTGTAGGTTTATTAATCTGTGTATTGCCAACTATGTTTATGTTACTGTGTGCACATCCTGTGTGTCAGTCCTTACTGTGTGTATGCAAAGGATATGTAAAAAAGTACAACACGTGTAATCACAGCATCAACAATTTAATGATAAAGCTTTCAGATAAAATCCTTTGTATGATTTTATCTGAAATCTTTATCATTAAATTGTTGATGCTGTGATTACACGTGTTGTACTTTTTTGCTGTTTCTTCATCTTATCGCTTTACCATGTTCTTTAGTTGTTTTGGCTTGTATGCAAAGGATATACCATTTTATCTCCCTGTTCCAACCAGTGGACTCAGGAATATATACCACAGACCTGTCATACACAGTATTGTGCATGCCCTCATCAACTGCATCAGGGTTGAGTGTATCGTAAAGAAATGGCAGGGCCAACAGGTAGTGACAGGTGAATCAGTTGCAATTAATGTAATGGCTACACTTGTGACTTGTTGACAGTACTGCAGTAACCTGTTCTGTATGTATGAGCCTATGGTAGTACACAAAACTGAGCTGACATGCTTGAAGGCCGTCTGTGACAAGGGGTATGTATGCAAGGTCACACTGTCTGACAACAGTGTCTGTCACAAACTGTTGCATGCATACACACCTGGTACATGTACATATATAGCTGTACCTTGCCTATGACACGGTCAGTGTATTCCCAGTCTGCCATACTCCCTCTTGGGAAGGTCCATAGCCTGCAGACACACAGACACCTGGAACACAAACAGAATACAGCATGTCAGACTACATTCAGTCAGTGGTACTAACAGCAATACTGCATTCTGGCTAATAAGGTACATACACCTGTATGTGTACCCATAACAAATACAAGCAGACAGCACCTTACATAGTATTACATAGCTACACTGTACTATATTCACCCTGTGCACCAGACCCATATTACCATGTCCCTGCATTAATGGTATGGATGACGGGGATGTGGCACAGGTATCATCATATGCACAGGATGTGGCATAGGTTTGCCCGAAGCCTAGGCTAGGCCATACAGTTGACATCATGTGCGTGCGTTTGGAGGGGTATCCAATAGATGAGCTGTGTAGAGGTGCTGTGTGTGTCTGGAGGTGACCTGCCTGTACTATAGATATGTGTGTATGTATGCACACAGTCACGCCATGTGACTGCCCTTCACAGGGGTACATTGGACTGCTATGTACCGTACATGACAGGGAGCCCAGTTCATTGTCTCCAGGGCACAGACACGGGAACCGGTTCTGCCAGGGGTATCACTGGCACCACTAGGCCCAAGGCTAGATGCAGTACTCCTTCTTGATGGTGACTGCTGTCTGCTGGATCCGTGCCTCTGACAGGACTGGACAGGACCATGTGGCCATGGCCTGCCCAAGTGTGATGTGGACAGCAACTCCCCTTCGGTAGTGCTGGTGTCGCTGCCACTAAGGGAGTGTGAAGATGCATGGCCTCACAGACTCTCAGCTGTTGTTGGTGATGGCCTACATCCACATGGCCGATGCCCATCTCCCACCACATGCTCTAGCACAGACATTCCGCAGTCGAGAATTGCCAAAGTCTCACCCCACCGTCTATTCTTGACCTCAGTATTTTGATGTATGGCCTCAACTAGGTCATGTATGTCACCACATAAATCAGGGACAGTTGCATCCAGCAAACTGAGTATTTGTGTGTTGTGGCATTCACTATGTGCCTGTGCGTCCATGACAGCCCAGAATATACATCTGGTGACTCTTTCTGTGGCACTTGCAACAGTGGCTGATGAGCAACGTTCATCCTGCAAGCATCCCTGTCCAACCGTCTGTGTGGGACCTCACCTGCACTCTGGCTATGGACAGTGTTTACACTCACACCTGCCATAGTCACCACACTAGCCTGTTCAATGCCACCACCTGCCAACTGTCCATCATCTGTGGCCATTGGTGAAGGGGTATGTGTGGGCATTGTTACTGTGTGTGGGGATGGTGTGGGCAAGAGTGGGATACCAATCAATGGCACAGATTCAGCCCCTGACAACACCTCCTACCTCTATCTCTATCACTGACATAGTCTGCAGAGATAATGACATCAGTTTCCAAAAGGGGGGACCCCAAACCCCATTGCCATATGTGAGGGGAAAACATACCTGCACTTTGATGTTGGCTTATATATATATATATATATATATATATATATATATATATATATATATATATATATGGATCTACCTGACATGGTCGACAGTTCATATAATCGACACTCATTTGGTCGACAGTTCATTTGGTCGACAAGCAGATTTGCCCCCTTCCCCAATGTTGTGCAACCCTGGAGTTGATATATATAGTTAGGGGTGGGGTGGGGGTGGGGGGCGAAGACCCCACCTAAAATGCTTGTCGATCAAATGAACTGTCGACCAAATAAACTGTCGACTATATGAATTGTCGACCATGTCAGGTAGATCCATATATATATATATATATATATATATATATATATATATATATATATATATATATATATACATATATACATACACACACACACACACACACACACACACACACACATACTTACAGGTGAGGTGGCACAAATCTGTTACACAGACCACACATTACCCAAATTATGATGTGCATGACACACGGCCCTCAACATCATGCAATGCAACCAGTTTTACTACATGTAACTAACAATATAGACCTATGGGATACATGATTAGTGTTAGTATGTGATGGTTGTTTCCCAGCACAGACTGCACCCATGTACACATCATTGCTGTTCACCTGTATAGCACAGTGGCAAGTACTACAGAACATACTTCACAAGTGGTACAGATCTTCACAGGATGTGTAGACGTCTGGCTCATATGTTTGCTCTATTTCTCATAACCCCTGTGTTTCTCTGATACATAAGTGGGATGATCTGGGGAGTGACATCACCGATTAATGACAAACATTTGAGTGTCAGACCTCCAAACCACCAGTTAATGTATGGTCACAGAATTCCTGTTAAACCACCAACCGTCTAAGCTTACAGTAGATATGATAAGTGTACACAACCCTGTTAACATGTCTTGTTCTTGTAATATACAAGATGAGACTGCAATAATGCATGCAAATATGTTACTCACCATTCTTGTGACATATGACTTGTGCAATCCAATCAATAACAAACACATGTTATGTGTAAAATATAATGACTGCAATAAGTACAATACGGTGAATGCATAAGTGTGCACAACCTTAAAATGATACTTTGTTGAAAAACCTTTTAAGTGACTTACAGCATTCACTCTTCTTATGAAGGTGTCTATTAGCATGGCACATCTTGACTTGGCATTATTTGGCCACTCCTCCAAGCAAAGGTCACCCAACTCTGTCAGATTGCAAGGGCAGCTCATGTGCACAGCCTTCATGAGGTCACACTGGTGTTTTTCTATCTGTTGTAGGTTTAGGCTCTGGATGGTCCAATGCATAACCATGAGTGTGTTCAGGTAGAGCCATTCTTAGGTAGCTTTGAATATATGCTTTGGGTCTTTTGTCATGTTGAAGGTTGACACACCTCCCCATCCTCAGCGTTCTTGCAGACACCTGATGGATTTTGGGCAGACGTGGGTGTTATTTGGAAATGTTCAGAATTCACACCACCGTGACTACATGCCCTGTTCTGGGTTGGAATGGCATCCCCACAGCGGGACACTGCCATCAGTGTGATTCACCATGGGGATGTTGGTCTTCAGGTTATGAAAGGTGTTTCTTATGCACCACACATACCTTTTGGTATTGTGGCCGTGAGGTCGAGCCATAATCTCAATACACCATAACACATTTTCACACATGCCTTTGGGAGAAGTGATGTGCTGTATTGCAATCTGTATCCACCCCTGGATGTTTTTAGTGTGGGGAAATGCTTCCATATTCTGACACTACCTCATAGGCCAGACTTATGCAGAATACGGGAGAGTGTTCCCACAGGTAGTACTCAACACCAGTACTAGCAAAGGATTCCTGCAACTTCCTCAGTGTGGTTGTATGTCCCATGCCAGCCTCCCTGACCAGGTCTTGGCATGTCTTGTCATCAATTTAGGAGGGATGTCAGGTTCCTTTCAACAGCACTGTTGTCCCATATTCAATCCACCTTTTGATAAATGTCTTCACTGTGTTCCATAGTGTATGCAATGCTGTGGTAATGTTGTTGTACCCTACTCTTGACAGATACCTTTCAAATATGAGATCCCTTTGCTGCTTTGTAAGCTGTCTGCCAGCCATGGCTGTTGCTGTTGCAGGCAACTGAGCAAATGTCATGATTATCCCACTTGGACAGCAGACTGTTATTTTGTGTTACTCAGAGTGCATTTACTTGATGGCAGGTGTAAGCAGAAGTAATGCTGTCAGTAAATCACTAGCTGCTGCAATAACATATTATTTGAAGGGTGTGCACACACATGCATCCAGTGTATTGTCAGGTTTGTATACTCCATATTTGGTGCCCAACAGATTGACTGGTTTTACAGGTGAATTGTTCATGTCACAGGTCACATTACAGTTTGGAAAAGGTGTGGACTGACATATTGTGGTCTCAGTTTGTATATGCATCACAAACAACTGGCATTTTAACAGAGGTGTGTACACTGTTTATATCCACTATATGACAGTAATGTTTCACACATGTCCCTACAGTAGGACGTTTGTCCTCCCATTTTCTTGGTCTCTGTCCAGAAATCTTGCACTGACGGGTTGTGAGGTATGCTACAGCGATGTTACATTCTCATCACAACCCCGACACAAGTTAACATACACATAAAGCAATATGGCTATGAGTGACAGTTGTGTGCATGGTACATTACATGGCCTTCACATGCCTGGGGTATTGGCAAACCACAACAGAACAATTGCATACTCATCAGCTGCAGGCTGCCATCCCACATGCAGACCAGAGGGACCTAGGTACTTTTGGGAGGGAAGTATTGTCAACAGATCCACATGTGGCATTGGTACAGGATATATGCAGCATGTCTGCACATTTACAGTACAACCCCCATTACTACACAATTTGCTGTCCTTCACCATAGTGTGCATTAAAATACCCCATCCACATCTGCAATCTGACCTGACACATGCACGTAGATTCTTTAATAGACTAGTGTAGCAGACATATATGTAATTGTAATCTATACTGGGGCCTTACCTACACAGTCTGGGTGCCACCCACCACCAGTATGTGGGGGGTCTGTACTCTGATGTTGTACTGGTATGGGTGCCCCAAGGTACTTGAGGAGCTTCCCAGTGAGTGTCAGTGGGGTTGCATGGCCAGGCCCACACCTGTGGCTGTGCGGTCCCTGGCCACTGCAGTAGCCCTTTGCCGGGCATGGCGTATGAGGTCACTTTCACGATGCGGGACCTGCTCGTATGTACATGCATGCAAGCCGACATCATTTACCCTGTGGACAAGGTTGTTCCACAGGCCGGTCCTCTCCTGCAGATGTTGCTGGCTGCAGACAAACATTATGGCATGGTTCTGTAGTATGGCTTCTATGATTATATTTGTCTCAGCCGCTGAGAAAATTGACCTTTGCCGATGCGACATTGCACCTGGAAGACATAAAAAGGGAGAAACTTCACAGGACCTCATACATTTGACAATAGTATGTACAGAACCTGCACAGCTACACTGAATACCTGTAGCCACCACTCACAATCACACCATACCCCTGTAATCTATCAGCACTGTATCTGCTTGCATTGCACTGCTGGTCCTGAAGCGTCATATCCCCCGCCCAATAAGGACTAGTTAATTTTGTATTCCTATACTCCTCATTCATGTCTGCGTAGAGGGATAACATTGGCCATCTTCCATGCGGATGGGGTGTTGATGGTGCCAAGGCTTGGTGCGACTACAGTCTGTAATGGAGCTGGGAGAACATGCCTGATTTCATGTAGGATGCAGACAGGGATGTCATCAGGTCCCATGGATACTTACATTTGCTGCCTTTCAGTAGGCAAGATGTACCTGCTCACTGGTGATGAGGGGAGGGGTGTGGGTGCTGTGCATATCAACCTATAGTGATGCTGAGCCAGGGAGTGATGTTTGCCCTAAACCTATCTTCAACAGGTTGGCTATAGCTATGCTGTGCGTGTATGTGGTTGGATTGGCCACCATTACAGGGTGGGTTCATTTGTTGCCTCAGAGATTGCAGACATATGTGAAGATGGCCTTGTGATTGGCCTTGGTGGATGTGTCCAATTTGTACTCATAGTTAACCTTGCAGTACTCAACCTGTGACCTTATATGCTTGATCAGATAAAGGCTGACTTGATGGCAAGTTGGTGTGTACTCCTGACTTGCTTTGTACAACCAATATAGGGACCGAGTCTGCGGTTTGTGTATTGCTGCTGTCCACCACAAAAGTGTTCAGCCTACCTTGAGGGGGGGTTAATGTTGTCCTGTTGGGTATTGCTAGGGCTATAAAGCTATGTAGGTGCCCACATAGTACTGTGTTGTGGGCCTGGACCCAGCTGCTAGTTCCAACATATGGGATGCCGTTCATGTGGGCCTTGCCCATTTCCCTTGCCTGGGCGGGGAACATTACAGAGGTGTGGAGGCTACAGCTTCACAGACAGTAGGTGGAAATACCTCACAAGATAGGACATGTGGAGACAGCCCAACAATATGAGGGACACAGCTCCTGATTTTGGTATAGATTGTATGTCATTAGTGCTGTTATACAAATGGAGGGTGGCTACATTGACAGGGTTTGTCTAGACATGCATTTACTGGGTAACTTGACATCTGACAGTGATATGCCTCTGACATACCTCTCAACTGGCATGTTGTCCACAGACTGGCCGGATGTTTGCCTATTATGCTTGGTCTGTTCCTCAAACATCTGTTTTTGTGGGGTTGGTAGGATAATGTGAGGACTGTAGTCAGTAAATTTTGACATCCATTGGTGTTCCAGACATCATATCTATCAGGGATGTTACGTTACAACAACACTTGTAACACCAGCTACTGTTTCAGTTTGTAACACTATTATGTGTGATATGTCCCTCTTTCCAGCCCCCTGTCCCACAAGTATGTCATGTGTTGTCCAGATGTTCTGCACTCTGAGGTGCAGAGTAATGGTATATCATTAATTACCAACTGCACTGCAGTTGTCATGCCAATGACCTGGCAGACTCCTGGCCATAGTATGCAGCAGTGGCCAGGGTTGTGGGTACACAAAACGAAAACAGTCCTTGAACCAAATAAGGAATCAGATGCAAAAACCAGAGAATACAAGAAAAAGAAAAAATAATCTGGTTCCACACAGCAGTGAAAATCAATATGTCCTTTATTGTAGTAGGTAAGCGCTTTCTCGGAATAACATCAGCTTCATCAGACAAACAAAGATAGAATAGCAGTTACATTTTTAAACACTAAAACATCCAATCAAAAATCAGATAAAATGTGCATCATAGCTAACAGCCATGTGATAAAATACATCTGTAGAATATATAGAGCGTTAAAAAATTGAATAAAACAAACTAAATGAACAATATGTACTTAAAACTGTAAATACAATAGTAAAAAATAATAAAAGATGGACTATTGAAATATACATGATAAAATATTAAAAGAGAGATCAATGCTTTAATGGTCGTGCTTTAAGGCAGGGTTTCAGGGAAACTCTGTTGTTTAAACCAGGAGGTTTATCAGCTTGAAAGTGCAAAATCCATTTCTGTTCACTAGCAGCTACAAGAGTTTCTTTTATACTTAAGTCAGTTGAATACTTTTTTGAGATTTACCTTTGAGTATTCTGATAAAGAAGTAGAGTTTTTGGATGTTAAAGCTACTAAAAATAATTTATCCACTGTGTCTACTACTTTGTATAAGAAAACTGTTAGAAAGAATAATGTTCTACACTATGGCAGTATGCATCCGAATCATACGAAATTCAATGTGTTGAAAGGACAGATATTTTGAACTATGAGACTTTTTAATGATGATGATAGTCTCATTGTTGCATTACAAACACTTAAACAAGAATTTTTAGAAAGAGGCTATAGTAGTAAACTTATTGATTCTCAAATAGCAGAAGGATGGCGGCACAGATCAGGTAAGTGCCAGCCATACCCCCCCCCCTCCCCACTAGTATTAACAACAGGGATATTATTGACAATACTTTCTCAAGTGATGCTTCCACTGATACCTCTAGGAATAAACTAAGGATGCCATTGACCTTTGCCAGTAATGTACATGTAGCATGTGATATTATTAAAAAGAACTGGGATATTCTGTCTACTGTACATGAGTTGAATGGGGTCATTGGCACACAGGCAGATTTTGCTTTTAGAAATAATAGATCACTTAAGAGTCAGCTCTGTTATCGATCCTTTAACACTAAATCAGCTATAATATCTGATAGACTTGGTACATATACGTGTAGGAATTGTATGGCCTGTATACATATACATATTGGTAATCATTTCACACATCCCACTTTGGGTTTTAAGATAGATACTGCTTTTTATGCAGATTGTCGAACAAAAAAATGTTGCTTATTTTTGCTATTGTACTACCTGCTTCTCATTTTACATAGGGAAAACGAACAGGGTGTTTAAGGATAGAATACTTGAACACCTTAGGTATATCAGGAATGTTAAAGAAACCAGTGCACTATCACTACATGTAGCTAAAGAGGGTAAAGAACATAAATTTAGCTTTATGGTACTAGAGATTCTGCATAGGACCAAGAGAGGAGGTGACATAAATAATAAAACAGAATCTAGTGAACAGAAATGGATTTTGCGCTTTCAAGCTGATAAACCTCCTGGTTTAAACAACAGAGTTTCCCTGAAACCCTTCCTTAATGCACGGCCATTAAAGCATTGATCTCTCTTTTAATATTTTATCATGTATATTTCAATAGTCCATCTTTTATTATTTTTTACTATTGTACTTACAGTTTTAAGTACATATTGTTAATTTAGTTTGTTTTATTCAATTTTTAACGCTCTATATATTCTACAGATGTATTTTATCACATGGCTGTTAGCTATGATGCACATTTTATCTGATTCTGGTACGGGAAGCGGAGGGGGTGGAGGGGCTGATGCTATTATCAAATTATTGTCTTCATCATAAAATACGCACAGGTTTTAAGTTCCAGATCCCAGATCACATAGACATGGGTGATCTTGAAGGAGACATCCCGAATATTCTGGAGAAACAGGAACTCATGTGGCAATTAAAGCTGAACTCTTTTAGAAAGCCTGGACTAAACTACTACTGTTCAATTAAAAGTGCACTGGAACTTAGAAAATTGCCACATTGTTTACATGATTAATTGTTATTTTATTTATTTATTTATTTTCTACAAATTGGTTTTAAATACCATTTTAAATCATTTGAAATTTAAGTGTATATTTTGTTTCCATCATCATACAAATATATATATTTTTTTCTGGTTCTCTTTTTTGCACTTTATTCAAAATGATGGTAATAACAATACTAACTAATTATACAATTATATAGGTTTTTAGGGTTCTTGTACACAGACCTGAAGAAGTCTAGAAGGACGAAAGCGATCTTTGTTAACAATAGGTTATGAAAATAGAAAACTGATTTTTACATGCAAAATGTATATGTGTATATTTATATATAATTTTTGATCGCAAAATGAACATTCGCTAGTATGTCCAAACATGGTTTTAAAATTTTTGGTGTTAGAACAGGTCACACAGAACCCTAGAGGTGGGGAATGGGAAGCATCACTTGAGTATAAAGAACTATTATGGCAAATCAAGTAAAATGCGGCCAAACCCCCAGGGTTGAATGACACCATTAGTATTAGGAGTGTTCTAAAGATCAGGCGAGCTAAACTGTAATGGGAATACTAATACTGAATAATTAATAATTAATTTTTAGTGATGCATTATTTTTTAGGTCAATATGTATAGGCACATGCACTTTAGTTGTTACTCCATTGTTCACACAATTGATTTTCAATGATGTGAAGAAAATGCATTATTATTTTATGGACACAAGCCATAAAAAATCTATATTAGTGGCATGCAAGTTTTGATGATTAATGGTTGATAATTGTATTTCCTTTATTGCATTTTGTTTTAATATTTAAGATTTAATATTTTTAGTATATGAACTACTATTTATGGGGTTTTTAATGATATAATATGAATATTTACTTATTTATTTTATTCATTCAAATTTTATGTAAGGAGATTTTAGAGCTAAAAAGTTATATTATACCCTGTGTTTATAATATTAAAATGTACAAAACAGTACTAGATGACAACAATATATTCATGGACTTTATAGGTTATATGGCTTACATTTAGGTTATATGAAACTACAGCAGTTCCGTAAAAAGTGTTTATATAAATAAGATTGTTGCATAGTTAAATTTAAGGTCAATGAATGTAGGTATATATTTATTCTAGTTTTAAAAGGTTAATTCATTTTGATTGGAAGCATCAATTGGTTGCTGATTAACGAATTAATTGTTAACCGGAAATTATTGTACTATTTAAAGTACAGCACATCCTTCAAAGAAGTATCTTGATAAAGCCTGATATTATCAGGCAAAAGCGCTTGATTTATTGTGTTTTAAATATTATGTTTGGCATCAAATAAAAGTTTTTTAAGGATTATTTGGCTGGATCCACTGTTCGTGGTGTTTTCTTCTTCTTTGAACATTTGGAACTCAGTTCGTGTTTTTGATCGCAAAATGAACTAAGGTTGATATATTTCCAGCCATGTAGTATATTGCCTTATATAAAATCACAGACTTAATAATTTGGTTAAATAAGATGTACCATTAAAGTACATTAGGGCTATATATTATTATTATGACAGCTACTAGGTAGGGCAGGACCAGCTCGAATGTCACACTGATGGGGGAAGGGATGTGAATTTAACATGTGTACCAATAACACTTTGTTTTACAGCACAATAAACCACTCCCATGCCTGATAAAAAGTATATATATATTTAGAAAGCTTGTGAGGAAATTATTACTCTATTTTTGATTTACTTGGATCGCTTGTCTGTGTACTTAATAAAGGATTTTCGACTGGAAACAGACTGCCTGCCTTGCTTGGATTACTTTCGAATACGTAGTAATGCTGTAGAATTATATATTTTCAATTATTACTTTTTGACTTGACGAGTTTAAATTCGCTACTTCTACTACTATTGTCTGATCTGATTAATATACAGTGATTTTCTAGAAATATATGGACTGAAAATCTTCCACACAAAAAAATAAATAAATATAAAAAACTCATAGAACAAGTAATACATGTTTAAAGCTCCATCTTTTTACACATAATGAAAAAGCAGTGCAGTAAAAAGGAATCTAAAATGAAAAGCAAAGCAAAAATGTATGTGTGTGATTAATTTAAAAACAAGTAAACAAGTTTAAGCTGATAAAATGACTAAACCAAGATTTTACTCTATTTCAAATAAAGTAAAGCCATTGCTACAATGCAGCCTTGTTCTTCCAACATTCAGCAGCCTGTTTTTTACTACAGGAGGTTATTCTTTGAAGGTGGTGTTGTTGTGAATTTAACACTCAATCTGATTTAAAGGCTGTGTGCTTGTTTTGTTCCGACTACATTACATGAGCTTCCCTTGCATTTTTGATTTTTTTTTTTGTTTGTTGTTTTTTTATTACATGTCCTATGTGCTCCACCAACTAGCTACAATGCCCCTGTTGTGTCCTGGCAAGAAAAGGAACTTGGAGCCACTGCTGCTCAAAATGCTGTCCCTTTACTATGAAAATTAGAGAATCTGACAGGGAGAGCTATGCCTTACATTCTGAGCCTCAATGAGCACCCATCCTCCTTGATTTACTGAATTTCAGCAAATTGAAGAGCTCTGTTAACACTAAAATAAGAGATCTAAGTCTCCACCATCAGATAAATAAAATTCAGTGGATGGTCAGATTTACTACATAGCATCTACATCATCTGTGGAACACACTATCTGTTCCAGTTAAACACTGTGACATACCAGCATCTTTCATATCTAGCCTGGTTGATATACCCCTGGATTGACCTTCTTTGTCCTTCTTGAGAAGGAGTGTACAGCATAACTGGGTGTTGGAAAGATGAACATGACTTACTGACTCAGGTGCGTTGCAACTCCCATGAGCCTTTAAAAGGCTTGTTGCACCCATTCAGTAGAAGAAAGGAAGAATGAAGGAGGGGCAGCAGAGGTACAGAATTAAAACAGGAGAAAGGCGATGGTATAGAAGGTATAAAAGGGACAAAAATGCGGTCCTTGTACAAGAATAAAATGGATCATTTTATATATATAGGAACAATAGTACCAATTTTCAAACCATTAAATTGTAGCATAAACCTGTTGTTATTTAAATCCACAATAAATTGATGTACAGCAGAAAGACTACCGTCCACTAGGAATATTAAATCATCCACATATCTGAAATATTTAATGACGTGTGTGGAAAAAACTATGTCTGTAAATCACTTCCAGTTCAAACAACCCCATAACAAGGTTAGCATACATGGGTGCAAAAGCAGCCCCCATGGCAGTCCCCTGTAATTGATGGTATATACCATTGCTTTGATCCATCAGTATGTGCTAGAGGCTGAGGGCAAAGAGGAAGATAATGATGACGACAACTGTCACAGACCAAGGAGGAGAAGAACAGTGTTCAGACCCAGGGTAACTTACCAGGGGCAACATGATCTGGAGATAGTAGAGCACTACAGGGTGGACAGAGACATACTTCAGCAACTCACTGAGCTGTGCTGGCCTCAACTCAGAGTTAGAACCAACAGAGGGGAACCCATCCCAGTGGATACCAAGGTATGTGTAGCCTTAAGAATTCTAGCTACAGGTACTTTCCAAAGACCTACTGGGGACATCATGGAAATCTCACAGGCATCTGCATCCAGTGTACTCCACCAGTTCCTGGATGCCATGCTACCACATGCTGGTGGGCACATTTACTTCCCCAATACCCATGAGGAGAGGACCAGCAATATGTGTCTCTTCCACCATGTAGCAGAATACCTGGAGGTACTGGGTGCCATAGACTGCACGCAGATCCACATCAAAGCACCTGGTGAACAGGGTAGGGTCTACATAAACCGCAAGGGCTTCCCCTCCATCAACTGTCAGGTTGTGTGCAATGCCCAAGGCATTAACATGAATGTGTGTACTGGCAGCCCTGGAAGCTATCACCACATCTGGCATTGGGGCATCCGGTATTGCCATCTGGTAGGGAATGCTGGCTATGCACTGGAACCGTGGATGATGACACCTGTCAGAAATGCACCCACACCCACACAAGAATGCCATAATGAGGCACACACACAAACCAGGATCATGATAGAGCGTGTGTTTGGGATGCTCAATTCATGGTTCTGCTGCCTTGACATATCTGGTGGAGCCTTGCAGTACTCTCCAGCCACATGTGCACACATGTTCATAGTATGTGCCATGCTATGCAATATGATCCTGTGGAAGCAGCTGCAGCAGGAACAGCATGGGGAAGGGTCACACAGCCCACCACCATTGCCAAGGTCCCCACAGGCACAGAGGGACTCACAGGAGGAGGCCCCTGAGCCTGCTCCCATAGGCAGATGGAGGCATGCCCAGTATGCTCAAGCCTTGGCAAAGAGGCAATGCATAGCACACACACTGACACTGTAGGGACCCCAGGGACTGACACCTCTCTCTAACACACACAGTAAAATGTATGACACGCACATCACATTACCTGTAACTTGCCATGTAAAGGCAGTGTACTGTGTGCATCAAACACAGGCAGCCCTCAAGTACTGTCCTCATAACTGCCACAAATACAAGGTAAGTCAGTCTTCTTAACAATAAATTAATGGAATAGTATGTTCTGATAGCATATCTATGGTAATGCTGAATGCATGCAAGAGAATGGGGTGGCCTACTGGGATAGCAGCACACAACAGACAGCTATGTAGGCCACCAGGAAATATCTGACCAAAACCAGCCTCCACACACTATGCAGTAGAACCCAAGGTGGAAATCCCACTGCAGTATAGGTGTGGGGGCATCTAAGTGGGAGGGTCATAGGTCACAGGCAAGGATGTCAGGGTGGGGGTTCATTAACCACCCTTCACACTCACACAGCAAGTCAGCTGTAGAAAAGCACAGAGAAATGTCTGGTAAAGGCACACAAATGGTGGCAATGTTGAATTAACCCCCTACAGACTCGCACAGTGATAGCACACAGCAGGACCCGCAGTTGCAGTAAGGCTATGAAGGGTAAGAAGTCTGAAACTCAAATGTATGCCAGTACAATCTGACCTGGGCTCTTTACTGTTATACCTCCAGTCCCCAAGGCAGGGCACAATAGTATGGTAAATAGAACCAAAATGTAAAGCAAACACCAGCACAGTCTGTGCAAATGTGTACAGTGGACAAGTGTGCCCCCCCATAAACCCACACAAATGCAGTAACATACATGTTTGCATGGAAATAGCAGCATAGCACACACTGGCAGGGCCGTACAAATACACATGAAAACGTGTTGCCTGTCCACAATATGCAGGGGTCAATAAGCTACGTGTATGTGTGGTTAATACTGTCTGGATCTAGCCAGCATGTTCTCCTGGCAGTCGTCTTGTACTGCCCTAGGTACAGTGCTGCCTTTGACAGGGCCATGTGCAGATAACTGCAGTGACAACTGTTATGCATGTCAGTGACACCCACCGCTCTATGACTGACAAATCTGGAAGTTACAGTGCTATGTGGAATATGCTACACATATTACTGACATCCTGAAGGATGTGTAGCAGAGGTGCCAAGGCTTTTGTGAATATAAGTGCTGTGTGGTACTGCTGCGAGTGGTCATTCTCAATAATCCTTTTTCTCATGTTTGCTTTTACAAATAATGGACATGTCTGCACAGATGAATGCACTCTGTACCTACACCCAAAACTCCCAACCTCTGACAGCAATATGTCTGGACAAAGGCAGAAAGAAAAGTAGAACAAAGGTACAATGAAAGCCATTACATACCAAGAAGGTTGGTAGGGTGAAGGGTTTGCAGTAGCAGGAATGGTCTGAAGGTTATGTAGTCTGAAAAAGCAATGTCTGTATTATTTTGTAACATCACAATTCAATTATATGTAACTAACTTGCCATAAAAACACGTGTAAGTAGAAAGGATGAAACTTCTAGCCAAACACCTGGACAACCTGCCAAAAATGTAGAGGTCAGAGGTATGCACACACAAGGATATAACATCTCAGGTTAGAAAGATACCACACAAGCAGGAAATCCCCAGCCAGTATATCACCAGGTTGCTGGCTTTACACAGCTGTGTGTCATTACTACACTGCCTGTAGCCACACCTCCAAATGGCCCTGTTGGGCAAGAATTTATATAGCTGCCCTCATAATATTGGTCTATGCATCATACAACTAGTACTCCTCTGGTAAAGCCCTGAGATGATCTGAGGATGTCTGACACTAGGTAATGACACAATACATTGCAGTTACAGACTACAGATGTGTCAGAAAATGTCTGCTAAACAAAACAAGTATCTTGAGGAAACTCCTGCGTACTCCTGAGAGGTATGGTTGTAGCACACAAAACCCTGGACTGGAGTACACCCATCTCTGGAATGGACTCGCACCCTAAGTATAGAAGGTCTCACTGGGCATGCTCCTACACTTAGAGAATCACATGACATGTTGGAACCCAAATCAGAATATATGACTGTATTGTGTATATATGTCTGTGCATACAGACAGCTATGTACACCTCAGTTGTCCCCACACACACATCAGACAGAATTACCCTCAGCTAGCTATAGCAGAGCCACTGCCCCGGGGTGAATTTTCTATTTCCCTTCCATTCATCAAGATTTCTCTTGAAGAGGGCCAGTGAGGTGCTCTGTTTGACATGTATGGGAAATCTATTCCATAGCATGAGCAGTCTCTGGGTTATAAGCCTGTCCCTCCAGCATGTTCTGTTGATCGTGGTAGTGAGGTTGAGGTCTCTGGAGGGTATGGTGCAGAGAGATTGGGATTTCTTTAGATGTATCATTTCTAATAGAGCTGGGTCAGAATGGCTTTGTAAGTCAAGCAGAGATCGCCACTAAGTAGGCGATATGAGACAGAGAATAGCTGGAGTTTTTTGAGTCTGTCCATATAGGACAACTGTTTAAGGCTTAGGATCATCTTTGTGAGGTACTTTTGCGGCCTCTCCAGTTGTTGCAGCTGTCTAATGAGGTACATGCCAAATGGGGCACTGTACTCGATGATGATTGGCCTAATGAGGGAAGAGTTGAGGGAGACAATGACCCCTTTCTTCTTAGATGCAAAACCCTTAGTAATGAGATGTGCCACAGAGAAGGACTTTCTGACCACAGTGGCAATGTGGATGTCAAAAGAGAGGTTGCTGTCAACCTGTGTTCCCAGATCTCTTATAACGCCTTCTGTGTTCAGTGGACTACCATCAATCTGGTAATTTATGGGAACCGAGTTTTTCCCAAAGGGGATGTTGACACATCTTTTGGCATTGAGCTTAAGGCCATGGTTCTGACACCAGTCGTTGGTCTCATTGAGGCCTTTCTGTAGGATGTCAATATCACTTGGGGAGTTAATAATAGCTCCCAACTTGCAACTATCTGTGAACTTCGTCAACCAGAGTCCCTTCATGTTGGCCTGGACTTCAGAGAAGTAGATTCCAAACAGGAGAGGACCCAAGACCGAACCCTGTGGGACTCCACTCATGACTGGTCGGCAGGCTTTCTTGGATTCAGCTACTTTCACACTGTGGGTTCTATCTGTGAGCCAGTTTGCAACCCACCTAGTGACATAGGGGTTGATGCCTAGCTTAGTGTGTTTTTCTATGATTCCTGCATGAGGAATGGTAACAAAGGCCTTGATCAAGGTAGGCTGTATGAAACACCTTGCCCTCATCCACAGCTCTGGTGACTGAGTCAAAGAAGTCGAGCAGGTTAAGCAGGCATGATCTTCCCTTCACAAAACCAAACTGTGTGGGATCCAGAGTTTGGAGATTCCCTATATCCTTGTCTACTAGGTCCATGATGATGCGTTCCATAGCTTTGCATATCAGATTTATCAGGCTAATAGGGCAATAGTTCCCAGGGTCTATAGTTGCTCCTCCTTTGTGGAGAGGGATGACTGTAGCAGTGTACCATTCGGTAGGGGCAAAGTCTGAGGTGAAGCTGTGATTGAACAGGGCACACAGGTGTGGTGCCAGTTCACTCTGTAGTTCATGTAAAACACAGCCAGGGATACTGTCAGGTCCCATAGAGGCTGTATTCTTGGCCTTGGACAGTGCTGTCTTAACCTGTGCAGCAGCAATACTGGGTGCCTGGCAATGTACTGGCATTGTGATTGGTCCTTGGGGAGAAGGGGTAAAGCTGGCACTGAATATGTCAGCCAGTATATTGGCAATATATGTTGGCTCGGTATAGGAGGTTCCATTGTGCAGTAGCTCAGAGCAAATCTGGGTATTGTCGTGGAGATTCTTTACATAACTATAGAAGGTCTTGTAGTTGTCTTTACTATCTGCTGCAGTTCTGTTTTCATAGCTAGCTTTAGAGGATTTGATGAGGGATCTCAACCTTTTTTTGAGGCTGATAAAGGAGTGTTTCCAGTCTTGGGACTTCATCTTATTCTGCATCAGTTTCTTTTTCTGTTGTAGAGTTTGTTTATGGCAGGGGACCACCAGATTGGCTTCATTTTTTTGGAGGAGAGCATCTTGGTTCTATTGGTTATGGCGAGATTCATGCATTTGTGTACATGTTCGTACAAAGCATTGGTGTATGATTCGACAGTCATGCAACTATTCTTCATTTGCATGGGTGCCATGAAGTTAGCCACCTCTGTTTTTAGGAGCACAAAGTTAGCTTTGGAGATGTTTGTCATTATGGTTACCTTTTCAGGGGGGTGGGAGGGATGTAGATTTCCAAGGTGAGTAGTTTGTCATTGGATCTAACCAGGGAGGAGTTGACTACTGGTGTAGAGCAACGGTCGCCCATGTTTGTGCAATGACCAGGTTAAGGATGTTGCTACAAATAGTTGGGGTACAAACGAGCTGTTCCAGGGCATTAGAATTAATTAATTCCAGGAATCATTGGGCAAGTGTATTGCTATATGAGTAGTTCTCCCAGTTAATGGAGGGGTAGTTGAAGTTGCCCAGTATGAATGTGTTAGGTTGGACCCTAATATTCTCCAGGGTGCTTAAGAACGTGGAGTGCGAGTCTTGGGACATGGTTGCAGACCAGTAGCAGGCTATGAACTGAATCTCTGTCTTACCCAATGTTAGCTGCACCTGAAGTATCTCTGATGCATTATGTTGGGCTACCAGTCTGGAGGCATGCGCATCCTTTATGAATATGGAAACACTACTGCCTTTGGAGTTTCGGTCAAAGTTCTTGGGCCAAAAGGTGTGGAATGAGGTATAGCCTTAGTAGTGCAGGGTTACTTTCTGCTGCTTTGAACCAGGTCTCTGTTACAGCACAAATGTTGATGGTCTTCATTTTAAGGGGTGCTTCGTGCGAGTGCATTTTGATATTTACACTTCTAGCATTGAGCAACATGACCCTCAGATTGCAGTTGTTTGTAGCTGTTATGGTGGTAATTTGGTCTTTGGAACACAGCTTAAAAAAGGCACTATAAGGGTGGCAGGAGCCTTGGCCAGTATCTGGAAGCCCAGGGGTGACAGATGCAGGCCATCTCTGGCAAAGCATTGAGGTCTGTCAATCATGTCATCCCAGGCAGACAGACACTGGATGGATCCCCTTGGAATGAGACCAGAAACTTAGCCAATTGTTGAAATTTAGACGAACCCACCCATAGACTTATCCTAATATAATTAGGAACCATGGTCCCTAAAAGAATGGGTCATAACAATGCTCTACTTAATAGCAATCTAATAGAACTTCCAAGATCTGTCCAGGCCAGGGGAAGGGAGCCTCAGAGAAAGTTAGTTAGCGAGAAGACAACTAACATGGAACGCTATGGTAGGTACATAACTTCTAAATAGCCGCCTAATTAGGAACCCTTCATTCTTAAGCTGATGGGAACAATGCTAGCAAATGTATCCCCGGTGGCTCAATGGAACAGACTCTGGAGAACAGTGGGACTAAACTCTAAATCCTGTAAGAAGGCGAGGAAAACAACTATGAGACACATTTATATGACTGGCATCAAGTAGCTGCTTGACAAACAGTGTCAATGGGATTAAATGGATGGGCAGCGAAGTGGATAATGTATGGTCGAGTGTGCTTTTGGCTTAGAAGATAGTTGTTTTGCCTAAAGAGGTGCCCTATCATAGAAAGAAATCCAGTTGCAATGAGAGATAAGGTCACTTAGATACTGAAGAAGAGCACAAAACAATTATAGGAGACAAAACAATTGGTCTGATTTTCTAATTTGAGTAGATAGACTCAAGATGGTAGTGACCAATTTATGAACATCCAAAAATGCAGCTTCTGTTCAGCTCTGGTCAGAATAGTGTTAGGAAAGAAAACTGGTATTAGAATAGAAAAGTTAATATTGGCTCAAGATACAACCTTGGAAGAAAGGAAACCCTAGTTCTGAGAATGACCCTATCCTTATGAAACACTGATGAAGTGAAATCCACCAGGAAGCCTGAATCTCAGAAACTACCCTGCAGAAGAAACAGCCAGCTTCAAAAATAGCTTCCATGTCAACAACTGGAAAGAACACGGAAGAACGGTTCGGGAAGGAGGTAGAAAACCCTATCCAACATTAAGACCAGATCCCATAAGCGATACCAGAGATGTTTCACAGAAAGGTTTGGAGAAAACTCAGCCAGCAAAAACTTTGCATTCCATATGAAGGATGATGTTGCCGTCAGACAAGCCAACATGAACTTTAAAAATAGGATGCGCTGTACTTTTGACTGTAGATGTTGACCTGAAATGACGAAAACCTCCCGATAGGGAAAACCCTCTCAGAAAAAGGCTTTCCCGAACCTATGAGAATATTTCTGGCTTGCCCAATAGAAAAACGCCGCCACTTGCTAAGCAAACAGTTCTACACATTCACTTTAAAGTTCTGACTAAAAAAAACCTCCATGAGTCTAAAATCATTGGTAGCTACCGCCGGGATTTTCCAGGAGCAACCTGGCAGTGAGTTGAAGAGAATGAATGGTCTCGGGTGCTGCTGCTAACCTGGGATGGTGGAAGATCCGAACTGAAGGTGAATGCCAGGGCTGCACCAGAAATCATTGATGTAGAGAATGGGAAGGAGTTGTCAAGGCCAATATGGAGCAATGAGAATGAATTTGGCGGTCAAACGGTGGCTTGAAGATAATGAAAGATCACCGGAAAGGAGGAAAAGCATATCAAAGGTCCCCGGTGGCCAAGAGACTAAGTAGTCTCAAGGGTTGGGCTCTGGGAGAGTTGAAAGTGTGAGAAAATTCAAGCACTTGCTGTTTGAGGTATTAAAGATCGCAACAAGGGAAGGAGGAAAAAGAAAAAAGTGATGAGGCCAAGACCGATTGAGAGACCACTGCTAGAGGCATCAGAATAGATCGCTTTAGCCTGTCCGCCAATAGGTTGGACCTGCCGGGAATCGCTGCTAAAGATCGCCGCTGAGAAGAGATCGCCCATTGCCAAAGTCTGAGAGCTTCTCGACATAAGGGATAGGACCTGGTTCCAGATTAGATGATGTAATTGGTGACCCTGGACATGTTGTCCGCTCACAGTACTGCTTGCAACCCTTAAACCGCTGAGTCGCCGAGGCTTGCAACGCAGCACTGCTCCTTCTCGACGGACATTTATGTGCAGGTGGTCGCCTATGGGTTGCCACGCCCGCGGGACCATCCTGTGCCCTGATGTACTGCCCCAGGTGATCAGAGAGGCATCCGGGTGGTGACTGTGGCAACTGGAGGAGGGGGGAACAAAGGGTCGGCCCTGATGAAGAAGGTAGGAATGGGTCCACCATCGATGAACCCCGATCTCTGATAATACCCCCACTAAGGCAGGCGGTCTCATGGGCAGATCGGGTGGTGAGGCCACGCGCGAATATGTCACACCTGCGCGGAGACGATGTGTGCCCAGCCAGTGGACGCTAAACAATGGCTGCCGCAGTTAGGCCTAGAAATTTCAAGACAGCGGTGCGACCAGAAGCTGAAACAAATAACAGAAGCTGAACAAATTTTTGAGCCAGTGGAAATCCTTGATTTGTTAGCCTGGCTAACATTCTGACGTATCTAACTCTGCTCTACTTTGACCCTGTTGCTGGCAAGGCAGCAGCTAGGATTTTTCAAATTCACCAGATTCCTAGATAAAGGCGTAAAGCTGTAAGGTGTAGTCTCTTAAGGAAGAAGCTGATCCTTGATTGTGGCGTGAGAGGAGCAGTTCGGCCCAAAATACGGAAAACACAAGCTCTTACCGACGCCCAGGTGAGCTGTGACCACTGCCATGTGCGGAGCTGGAAGTGGCTGGGCTGAAGTGAGGCCAAAGGGCAGCCCTCTGAATTGTCGGAACCTGGCCCGAGCCGAAAGCGGAGAAACCTTCTGGAGCCGCCCAGAATCTTGAATGGCCCACGAACATCCTGAAGGTCTAGAAAAAGCACATCCAGTTGTCCTTGCCCAGAAAGGGCATCGAATCTGTGAATCTTGACCATCCGAATCAGCATCCCTGGACAGACTTGTTTAGTCTGCTTATCCCTTGTATTGAATCTTGGTCTCCGCCCTTTGTGGACCAATCCGATCTTGAGTAGTCTTGGCATCCTACTTGGTCTGCTGGGGTCTAATGTTGGTTGGTTTTGCCAGGTTTTTTGAACTTCTCTTCTTGCCAACCTTGACCGGTGAGATGTCTGGAAGGGATTGTAGAGTGTTTTGTTCTTCATTTTTTTTGATTGAGATTCCACTGTACCCACCTCTTGTCTTGTGATAGGGGATGGTTTTAGACTGGGTACAGCTGGTACCGACTGGCCTCCAAGGGTGGATAGCCGGGCAACACCTCAGGATGCTGAAAGGGCTTCTCAGGAAGAGGCCTCTCTGGGTACAGTTCTGCGGACCCCCGGACTGAGGGCGCTGCCTATCATTGTTACGCTCCTCATTCTGGCTGAAACTGACCACGCAGGTCCGTGTAGCCTCTTTGGGCTTTACGACCCTATCGCCTCCTTCTGACCCACTTACCCCTCCCTCTATGGGGAGTGGTGAACTGACTCCAATGGCAGAAAGAGTTTTACCGTCCTGTATGGTCTTGGTCAATCTATCACTGATTCACCCAACAAAGCCTAACCCAAAAAAGGGGTGTTGGTGAAGGACTTAAAGGTCCGAAATTGTACAGCCGCATCCAGGCTTGGCGCCTAAGAGCAACACCTGTGCCTGCGTGCCTCACAAGCTCATCACAAGGCATAAGATAGCCTATGCATGGAGGAGCATAGGATATCTATGCTTGGTCTGCCAGCTGAGAGGCAATCCTTCCTGCTGAGCAGCAGCTGAAGGATCCTTCTGACTACTTCTCTTGATTCCTTGAGAATATCTCTGTTGAAGCCTGGTGAAGTGAAGCCCCAGCAGCAGCTTAACAGTGACTACTTCCCAGTTGAAGAAACGCTCATGCTCTGTACCTGTCCATGGTCCTAGAATCCTTATTAGGAGGAAAGACAGGTACTGAAGGATCCGCCAGTTCCCTCTTAGTGGCCGCCACCACCATAGCATCCCACAGGACACCTTTGGACAGGAACTGCTTGTCCGAATGGGCCGATGAACTTTGGATGGTCTCCTGGGGGAGTCCAGAATCTGGAGCCGCCCCACGCCTTCTGAGCCATCTGAGGCATGAGTGGGTCGAAGGCGGAGACACTCCAGCAGGAAGGTCGCGTGGTCTGCCACTTCACTTACCGGGTCGATCTCGAGGGAGGCCGAGAGGGCCAAGGGTGGGCTCTGTTTGAGCCTCCAGGTATACCGTCTGATCCTCGAGGGGTCAATGGAGGGGACCGACCCGTTCTGTTTGAGGAGCTCAAGGATGTCTGAAAATGAGACATCCTCAGAGGTCTGTGAGTTTTCCTCTGACATCGCCAGTCTTCCTCGAGGCCCCTGACTCTCAGAGTCTGTGTGTTCGGAGAGGAGGAATTCCGTGTGGTTCCCCGGGGCTGTATGGAGAAACTGGCCTGGAGGGCGAGGGGAGGCAAGAGGGAGGGGCAGGCACTGATGAGGGAGGAGCTAGCTGGATAGAGCTGACTGCAGGCAGAGGCCAGGACACTCTAGGGGATGACTCCCTTGACCTCCCCGGAGACCTGAACTCCAGACATCAGGACAACAGGAATCCAAGGCCCAAGGAGAGAGAAGGGCTCCGGTCAAACAGGAATGAGAAGCCATTGAAAGCCAAGAAGGCGAGAGGAGAATGTCGTCAAGGGTCCGAGCCCACTAGCCCTCGAGCCGACAGTGGAAAACCTCCGGACAAGGATGATCCCTCCAAGCAGCCCCAAGGGAAGCTTGGAAACGGTGATGACGGAGCCGGCGATGGCTCGCCCATCGAGGCCAGTCGCTGTCCCGAGACGATGCCGGAACTCTGGTGCGTGGAGTCGGAGGCTCGCGAGCCTTGGAGTCGCTGTAGCCAAGTCTGCTGGAGCGGGCTAAGGAGCATTTGGGCCAGTGCTGAGGCGCAAACTTATGCTACCACCCTTCTCCAAATCGTGGTCAGCCTGGCCTGGAAGATCTCAAGACTCCAATCCGTGGCTCCGGCCCCACAAAGATCTCGAAGAAAGCCAGTGATGTCTTACCCGAGGGAGGGAGGATCTCTTTGCGGCCGGAGCCATCGGAGCCCAAGTCCCTTGAATCTCCAGGGGGAGAGCCATCTCGGCCCCGATGTTGATAGCCCAGATGGAGCCGGATCTCTCGGCTCGAACAGTAATAAGTGGCCGCGGAGCCGGCCGACAAGGCCCAGGCAGTCAGGGAAGAAGTATCGCGGCGCAGACCCACCTATATCGCCCGGACGAGCCGAGCCACCCGAGGAGGCTTGGACACTGTAGCCTGAGCTCGGGTGGTGACACTGGTTTTCCTGCTCCCCTGCCAGAGGAGCTTAAGAGGTTTAACTTGGGAGGGAGGAAACCTTTGAGGATCAACTCCTGCAGGACTTTCTGGCTGTTCCTCCCTTTCTGCAGGACACTCTGGCTAAGGCATGACACACAAAGCATGAGTCCTGCAGGTGCAAGAAGTGAAATACGCCTGTCAGGACCGTTTTTCTCTTGACACCGCATGACTTCTTGAAACTTGAGACCTAAGTTCCCCCTAGACATCCTAGACATCCTATCACAAAACAGTCCACACAAACTACACAAACAAATCCCTACACACACACACACAGGAAGGACAACTTGGGGAACTAGGCTACTAGGCCTGACTAACTGAAAAAAAAAAAATTTATTTAAAAAAAAAGGAAAGGAATAGGGCTGTACTAAAGGCTGTACTAAATACACACTGAAGGGAAATTAGACCCCTAACCCTACTTTTTTTTTTTAACAAGAAAAAAAAAACCTCAGCTGGCAAAGGAGACCTCTTTCTTTAAGCGGCAAACGAGATCTGAGGTAGTTCCGCTTTGCATCATGTGATATATAGGGTTGCCTCTCGAGCTGGTAAGAGGAGTTCTCGAGCTAAGCTAAGTGTTTGCCGAGTGACAGGATCGCTCCGAACCCATCCAGCAAGAATGAAGGCGAGATTGACAACTTAACATCAATCATTTTATGCTTGTACTGTGGTATAATTCTGGGTGATGGTAGGATGCTGCTTAGGGCTATGGTCATAACCGCCTTGGCTACATAATCCAAGAGCTACTCCATGTCTCTTTTCATGTAGTCCAGGAAGGTACATCTCAGGTCATTCACACCCACATGTACAATGACAGAGTCATATTTGTACCTCTTGTTGAGGGACCTGAGTGCATGCATTATGTGGCAGATCCTGGCACCTGACAGGCAGCTGACTTTTACTTTCTCCTTATTCAGCCTAGTGAGTGGGACATCAGTGTGCCCCTCACCATCGAGTCACCTATGACTAGTATGTTGGGCATGCTATTTTGCCGTAGGGGGTTTGGTTGAGTGGCACACTGTTTAGGAGAGTTATGTGTCTCGTGATTGGTCTTGTGTTGTGGTGGTCGACTGCGTTTCTGCCTTGGAGGCCTCTGCTGTTTGGGTAGATTTTTAATGAGATTCTCTGTGAAGGTGGGTGTTTGGTTTGTGTTTTTATGTGAAGCCAGTGCTGGTGTGTGTTTTGGAGGGCTATGTGTTCCATGTGGTGTGGTGCAAGTATTGACCTTCTCCTCTTGACCAGCTATTCTGGTCTTGGCTGGAGAGAGGGTGGCTTCCAATCTGGATATATAGGTGCATCTCTCGCAAGTCTGAGTGTTGGGAGGTAAGAGGAGAGGGCGGTCAGTGTACATGAAGCAGTTGCTACATTGAATCAGGATGCCCACGTTCACCAGGCTAATAGGAGAAATCACAAGGAACTGACCTTTAGACATGCCTGGAGGGGTGGGCATTAATAATAACTACTAGGCTGTTTCATTGTAGAATGTTTAGTGCTGGTAGCACTTTTGTGTGCTACAATAATTGCTACAAGAAGACTAGTAAAGGGGTAGACTAATAAGCTAGTAAAAGTACAGCAGAGGAGAAAACTAGCAGTTCTAAGGGAACAATTGAAGAGCAGACTTTTTGGCACCGCTCAGAAGCTTACCATCTTGGATACATCAAAGTTCTATCTGGATTAGACTAGTTACAATAAAGGCAGGAAACAAGCTTAGACCTTTTCTTTTTTTGGCAATGTATATGTGGTCTTTGTCCCTTAAAAATGCCCATGTATGTGATATTGTTTCCAAATTGACCACAGTGAGGGTAGTGACACACAAGTCAGCATCATGCATCATACCTGACTGAAACATCATGCTGATATAACGTCTGGGGTCTATATTAAACAGCAACCGCATGTAAGCGAAAGCTTACAATCCCAAATACTTGGAACAGAGATTTTTTTCCCCAGGGAAAAAAATCGCTGTTCCACAAAAAAAAAAAATAAATAAAAATAAAAACTTCAAAACATTACATAAAGTGGGGGGCTTCGCCCACCACACCCCCTACTTAATTATACCAACTCCGAGACCGCACTACAGTGAGGAAAATGGCAAAGTAATCGAGGTGGCCAAGCGATTTCTTTCCCAGGGCAAGAAATCGCTTATATGCCATTTCACTATTTTGCTGTTTCGTGTGTTCAAGTTCAGTCAAGATGCACTCGAAGAATTGCACCTTCGATTAAATAATAGGAACCCAACATCTGCTACACTATCACTTGTCCAGGCTTGTAGGAGCAATACATGATTCCACATCCTAAGTCTGGTGGGTTATCTCACCATCCATGGAGGCATTCAGAACATTACATGATGTAAGAGGTAGTGTGTTATGTCCCATGCACATAATCTATGTGGGGCATGTCATGTGTATGTAGTAGTACAGTAGATAATGGTGGAAGTGTAGGTTTATTAATCTGTGTATTGCCAACTATGTTTATGTTACTGTGTGCACATCCTGTGTGTCAGTCCTTACTGTGTGTATGCAAAGGATATGTAAAAAAGTACAACACGTGTAATCACAGCATCAACAATTTAATGATAAAGTTTTCAGATAAAATCCTTCGTATGATTTTATCCGAAAGCTTTATCATTAAATTGTTGATGCTGTGATTACATGTGTTGTACTTTTTTGCTGTTTCTTCATCTTATCGCTTTACCATGTTCTTTAGTTGTTTTGGCTTGTATGCAAAGGATATACCATTTTATCTCCCTGTTCCAATCAGTGGACTCAGGAATATATACCACAGACCTGTCATACACAGTATTGTGCATGCCCTCATCAACTGCATCAGGGTTGAGTGTATCGTAAAGAAATGGCAGGGCCAACAGGTAGTGACAGGTGAATCAGTTGCAATTAATGTAATGGCTACACTTGTGACTTGTTGACAGTACTGCAGTAACCTGTTCTGTATGTATGAGCCTATGGTAGTACACAAAACTGAGCTGACATGCTTGAAGGCCATCTGTGACAAGGGGTATGTATGCAAGGTCACACTGTCTGACAACAGTGTCTGTCACACACTGTTGCATGCATACACACCTGGTACATGTACATATAAAGCTGTACCTTGCCTATGACACGGTCAGTGTATTCCCAGTCTGCCATACTCCCTCTTGGGAAGGTCCATAGCCTGCAGACACACAGACACCTGGAACACAAAGAGAATACAGCATGTCAGACTACATTCAGTCAGTGGTACTAACAGCAATACTGCATTCTGGCTAATAAAGTACATACAACTGTATGTGTACCCATAACAAATGCAAGCAGACAGCACCTTACATAGTATTACATAGCTACACTGTACTATATTCACCCTGTGCACCAGACCCATATTACCATGTCCCTGCATTAATGGTATGGATGACGGGGATGTGGCACAGGTATCATCATATGCACAGATGTGGCATAGGTTTGCCCGAAGCCTAGGCTAGGCCATACAGTTGACATAATGTGCGTGTGTTTGGAGGGGTATCCAATAGATGAGCTGTGCAGAGGTGCTGTGTGTGTCTGGAGGTGACCTGCCTGTGCTATAGATATGTGTGTATGTATGCACACAGTCACTCCATGTGACTGCCCTACACAGGGGTACATTGGACTGCTATGTACCGTACATGACAGGGAGCCCAGTTCGTTGTCTCCAGGGCACAGACACGGGAACCAGTTCTGCCAGGGGTATCACTGACACCACCAGGCCCAAGGCTAGATGCAGTACTCCTTCTTGATGGTGACTGCTGTCTGCTGGATCCGTGCCCCTGACAGGACTGGACAGGACCATGTGGCCATGGCCTGCTCCGGTGTGATGTGGACAGCAACTCCCCTTCGGTAGTGCTGGTGTCGCTGCCACTAAGGGAGTGTGAAGATGCATGACCTCACAGACTCTCAGCTGTTGTTGGTGATGACCTACATCCACGTGGCCGATGCCCATCTCCCACCACATGCTCTAGCACAGACATTCCGCAGTCGAGGATTGCCAAAGTCTCACCCCACCGTCTATTCTTGACCTCAGTATTTTGATGTATGGCCTCAACTAGGTCATGTATGTCACCACATAAATCAGGGAGAGTTGCATCCAGCAAACTGAGTATTTGTGTGTTGTGGCATTCACTATGTGCCTGTGCGTCCATGACAGCCCAGAATATACATCTGGTGACTCTTTCTGTGGCACTTGCAACAGTGGCTGATGAGCAACGTTCATCCTGCAAGCACCCCTGTCCAACCGTCTGTGTGGGACCTCACCTGCACTCTGGCTATGGACAGTGTTTACACTCACACCTGCCATAGTCACCACACTAGCCTGTTCAATGCCACCACCTGCCAACTGTCCATCATCTGTGGCCATTGGTGATGGGGTATGTGTGGGCATTGTCACTGTGTGTGGGGATGGTGTGGGCAAGAGTGGGATGCCAATCAATGGCACAGATTCAGCCCCTGACAACCACACCTGTGCCTCACTATTCCTATCACTGACATAGTCTGCAGAGATAATGACATCAGTTTCCAAAAGGGGGGACCCCAAACCCCATTGCCATCTGTGAGGGGAAAACAACATATGTACATTAATACCTGCACTTTGATGTTGGCTTATATATACATATATATATATATATATATATATATATATATATATATATATATATATACACACACACACACACACACACACACACACACACACACACACACACACACACACATACTTACAGGTGAGGTGGCACAAATCTGTTACAAAGACCACACATTACCCAAATGATGACGTGCATGACACATGGCCCTCAACATCATGCAATGCAACCAGTTTTACTACATGTAACTAACAATATAGACCTCTGGGATACATAATTAGTGTTAGTATGTGATGGTTGTTTCCCAGCACGGACTGCACCCATGTACACATCATTGCTGTTCACCTGTATAGCACAGTGGCAAGTACTACAGAACATACTTCACAACTGGTACAGATCTTCACAGGATGTGTAGACGTCTGGCTCATATGTTTGCTCTATTTCTCATAACCCCTGTGTTTCTCTGATACATAAGTGGGATGATCTGGGGAATGACACCACTGATTAATGACAAACATTTGAGTGTCAGACCTCCAAACCACCAGTTAATGTATGGTCACACAATTCCTGTTAAACCACCAACCTTCTAAGCTTACAGTAGATATAATAAGTGTACACAACCCTGTTAACATGTCTTGTTCTTGTAATGTACAAGATGAGACTGCAATAATGCATGCAAATATGTTACTCACCATTCTTGTGACATATGACTTGTGCAATCCAATCAATAAACAAACACATGTTATGTGTAAAATATAATGACTGCAATAAGTACAATACGGTGAATGCATAAGTGTGCACAACCTTAAAATGATACTTTGTTGAAAAACCTTTTAAGTGACTTACAGCATTCACTCTTCTTATGAAGGTGTCTATTAGCATGGCACATCTTAACTTGGCATTATTTGGCCACTCCTCCAAGCAAAGGTCACCCAACTCTGTCAGATTGCAAGGGCAGCTCATGTGCATAGCCCTCATCAGGTCACACTGGTGTTTTTCTATCTGTTGTAGGTTTAGGCTCTGGATGGTCCAATGCATAACAATGAGTGCGTTCAGGTGGAGCCATTCTTAGGTAGCTTTGAATATATGCTTCGGGTCTTTTGTCACGTTGAAGGTTGACACACCTCCCCATCCTCAGCATTCTTGCAGACACCTGATGGATTTTGGGCAGACGTGGGTGTTATTTGGAAATGTTCAGAATTCACACCACCATGACTACATGCCCTGTTCTGGGTTGGAATGGCATCCCCACAGCGGGACACTGCCATCAGTGTGATTCACCATGGGGATGTTGGTCTTCAGGTTATGAAAGGTGTTTCTTATGCACCACACATACCTTTTGGTATTGTGGCCGTGAGGTCGAGCCATAGTCTCAATACACCATAACACATTTTCACACATGCCTTTGGGAGAAGTGATGTGCTGTATTGCAATCTGTATCCACCCCTAGATGTTTTTAGTGTGGGGAAATGCTTCCATATTCTGACGCTACCTCATAGGCCAGACTTATGCAGAATACGGGAGAGTGTTCCCACAGGTAGTACTCAACACCAGTACTAGCAAAGGATTCCTGCAACTTCCTCAGTGCTGCTGTATGTCCCATGCCAGCCTCCCTGACCAGGTCTTGGCATGTCATGTCATCAATTTAGGAGGGATGTCAGGTTCCTTTCAACAGCACTGTTGTCCCATATTCAATCCACCTTTTGATAAATGTCTCCACTGTGTTCCATAGTGTATGCAATGCTGTGGTAATGTTGTTGTACCCTACTCTTGACAGATACCTTTCAAATATGAGATCCCTTTGCTGCTTTGTAAGCTGTCTGCCAGCCATAGCTGTTGCTGTTGCAGGCAACTGAGCAAATGTCATGATTATCCCACTTGGACAGCAGACTGTTATTTGGTGTTACTCAGAGTGCATTTACTTGATGGCAGGTGTAAGCAGACATAATGCTGTCAGTAAATCACAAGCTGCTGCAATAACATATTATTTGAAGGGTGTGCACACACATGCATCCAGCGTATTGTCAGGTTTGTATACTCCATATTTGGTGCCCAACAGATTGATTGGTTTTACAGGTGAATTGTTCATGTCACAGGTCACATTACAGTTTAGAAAAGGTGTGGACTGACATATTGTGGTCTCAGTTTGTATATACATCACAAACACTTGGCATTTTAACAGGGGTGTGTACACTGTCTATATCCACTATATGACAGTAATGTTTTACACATGTCCCTACAGTAGGGTGCCACCTACCATCAGTATGTAGGGGGGGGTCTGTACTCTGATGTTGTACTGGTATGGGTGCCCCAAGATACTTGAGGAGCTTCCCAGTGAGTGTCAGTGGGGTTGCATGGCCAGGCCCACACCTGTGGCTGTGCGGTCCCTGGCCACTGCAGCAGCCCTTTGCCAGGCATGGCGTATGAGGTCACTTTCACGATGCCGGACCTGCTTGTATGTACATGCATGCAAGCTGACATCATTTACCCTGTGGACAAGGTTGTTCCACAGGCCGGTCCTCTCCTGCAGATGTTGCTGGCTGCAGACAAACATTATGGCATGGTTCTGTAGTATGGCTTCTATGATTATATTTGTCTCAGCCGCTGCGAAAATTTACCTTTGCTGATGCAACATTGCACCTGGAAGACATAAAAAGGGAGACACATCACAGGAACTCATACATTTGACAATAGTATGTAGAGAACCTGCACAGCTACACTGAATACCTGTAGCCACCACTCACAATCACACCATACCCCTGTAATCTATCAACACTGTAGCTGCTTGCATTGCACTGCTGGTCCTGAAGCGTCATATCCCCCGCGCAATAAGGACTAGTCAATTTTGTAATACTATACTCCTCATTCATGTCTGTGTAGAGGGATAACATTGGCCATCTTCCATGCGGATGGGGTGTTGATGGTGTCAAGGCTTGGTGCGACTACAGTCTGTAATGGAGCTGGGAGAACATGCCTGATTTCATTTAGGATGCAGACAAGGATGTCATCAGGTCCCATGAATACTTACATTTGCTGCCTTTCAGTAGGCAATATGTACCTGCTCACTGGTGATGAGGGGAGGGGTGTGGGTGTTGTGCATATCAACCTATAGTGATGCTGAGCCAGGGAGTGATGTTTGCCCTAAACCTATCTGCAACAGGTTGGCTATAGCTATGCTGTGTGTATGTGGTCGGATTGGCCACCATTACAGGGTGGGTTCATTTGTTGCCTCAGAGATTGCAGACATATGTGAAGATGGCCTTGTGATTGGCCTTGGTGGATGTGTCCAATTTGTACTCATAGTTAACCTTGCAGTACTCAACCTGTGACCTTATATGCTTGATCAGATAAAGGCTGACTTGATGCCAAGTTGGTGTGTTCTCCTGATTTGCTTTGTACAGCCAATATAGGGACCGAGTCTGTGGTTTGTGTATTGCTGCTGTCCACCACAAAAGTGTTCAGCCTACCTTGAGGGGGGTTAATGTTGTCCTGTTGGGTATTGCTAGGGCTATAAAGCTATGTAGGTGCCCACATAGTATTGTGTTGTGGGCCTGGACCCAGCTGCTAGTTCCAACATATGGGATGCCCTTCATGTGGGCCTTCCCCATTTCCCTTGCATGGGCGGGGAACATTACAGAGGTGTGGAGGCTACAGCTTCACAGACAGCAGGTGGAAATACCTCACAAGATAAGACATGTTGAGAGAGCTCAACAATATGAGGGACACAGCTCCTGATTTTGGTACAGACTGTATGTCATTAGTGCTGTTATACAAATGGAGGGTGGCTACATTGACAGGGTTTGTCTAGACATGCATTTACTGGGTAACTTGACATCTGACAGTGATATGCCTCTGACATACCTCTCAACTGGCATGTTGTCCACAGACTGGCTGGATGTTTGCCTATTATGCTTGGTCTGTTCCTCAAACATCTGTTTTTGTGGGGTTGGTAGGATAATGTGAGGACTGTAGTCAGTAAGTTTTGACATCCATTGGTGTTCCAGACATCATATCTATCAGGGATGTTACGTTACAACAACACTTGTAACACCAGCTACTGTTTCAGTTTGTAGCACTATTATGTGTGATATGTCCCTCTTTCCAGCCCCCTGTCCCACAAGTATGTCATGTGTTGTCCAGATGTTCTGCACTCTGAGGTGCAGAGGTATGGTATATCATTAATTACCAACTGCACTCCAGTTGTCATGCCAATGACCTGGCAGACTCCTGGCCATAGTATGCAGCAGTGGCCAGGGTTATGGGTACACAAAACGAAAACAGTCCTTGAACCAAATAAGGAATCAGATGCAAAAACCAGAGAATACAAGAAAAAGAAAAAATAATCTGGTTCCACACAGCAGTGAAAATCAATATGTCCTTTATTGTAGTAGGTAAGCGCTTTCTCGGAATAACATCCGCTTCATCAGACCAACAAAGATAGAATAGCAGTTACATTTTTAAACACTAAAACATCCACTCAAAAATCAGATAAAATGTGCATCATAGCTAACAGTCATGTGATAAAATACATCTGTAGAATATATAGAGCGTTAAAAAATTGAATAAAACAAACTAAATGAACAATATGTACTTAAAACTGTAAATACAATAGTAAAAAATAACAAAAGATGGACTATTGAAATATACATGATAAAATATTAAAAGAGAGATCAATGCTTTAATGGCCATGCTTTAAGGAAGGGTTTCAGGGAAACTCTGTTGTTTAAACCAGGAGGTTTATCAGCTTGAAAGTGCAAAATCCATTTCTGTTCACTAGCAGCTACAAGAGTTTCTTTTATACTTAAATCAGTTGAATACTTTTTTGAGATTTACCTATGAGTATTCTGATAAAGAAGTAGAGTTTTTGGATGTTAAAGCTACTAAAAATAATTTATCCACTGTGTCTAGTACTTTGTATAAGAAAACTGTTAAAAAGAATAATGTTCTACACTATGGCAGTATGCATCCGAATCATACGAAATAAATTGTGTTGAAAGGACAGATATTTCGAACTATGAGACTTTTTAATGATGATGATAGTCTCATTGTTGCATTACAAACACTTAAACAAGAATTTTTAGAAAGAGGCTATAGTAGTAAACTTATTGATTCTCAAATAGCAGAAGGATGGCGGCACAGATCAGGTAAGTGCCAGCCATACCCCCCCTCCCCACTAGTATTAACAACAGGGATATTATTGACAATACTTTCTCAAGTGATGCTTCTACTGATACCTCTAGGAATAAACTATGGATGCCATTGACCTTTGCCAGTAATGTGCATGTAGCATGTGATATTATTAAAAAGAACTGGGATACTCTGTCTACTGTACATGAGTTGAATGGGGTCATTGGCACACAGGCAGATTTTGCTTTTAGAAATAATAGATTACTTAAGAGTCAGCTCTGTTATCGATCCTTTAACACTAAATCAGCTATAATATCTGATAGACTTGGTACATATATGTGTAGGAATTGTATGGCCTGTATATATATACATATTGGCAATCATTTTACACATCCCACTTTGGGTTTTAAGATAGATACTGCTTTTTATGCAGATTGTCGAACAAAAAATGTTGCCTATTTTTGCTATTGTACTACCTGCTTCTCATTTTACATAGGGAAAACGAACAGGGTGTTTAAGGATAGAATACTTGAACACCTTAGGTATATCAGGAATGTTAAAGAAACCAGTGCACTATCACTACATGTAGCTAAAGAGGGTAAAGAACATAAATTTAGCTTTATGGTACTAGAGATTCTGCATAGTACCAAGAGAGGAGGTGACATAAATAATAGAACAGAATCTAGTGAACAGAAATGGATTTTGCATTTCAAGCTGATAAACCTCCTGGTTTAAACAACAGAGTTTCCCTGAAACCCTTCCTTAAAGCACGGCCATTAAAGCATTGATCTCTCTTTTAATATTTTATCATGTATATTTCAATAGTCCATCTTTTATTATTTTTTACTATTGTATTTACAGTTTTAAGTACATATTGTTCATTTAGTTTGTTTTATTCAATTTTTTAACGATCTATATATTCTACAGATGTATTTTATCACATGGCTTTAAGCTATGATGCACATTTTATCTGATTTTTGATTGGATGCTTTAGTGTTTAAAAATGTAACTGCTATTCTATCTTTGTTGGTCTGATGAAGCGGATGTTATTCCGAGAAAGCGCTTACCTACTATAATAAAGGACATATTGATTTTCACTGCTGTGTGGAACCAGATTATTTTTCTTTTTCTTGTTATGGGTACACACCCTGGTAATTCTGTGGAAATCTGCACATATGACAGTTATGTATGTTTGGCCATTGTGAACAGACTGCCAAGACTGTGTAGCAGTGTTGTGTGTATATGTTTGTGGGGCTGGGTAGGGAGAGTAGCAGATGTGAGTGCCATACATCCTTAACTTATCTGACTCTGCATGCTTCTACAGCTGCTGGCGGTCTATCAGGTTGGTATGCCTGTAAGGGCTGACTGTGACATGTCCTGTAATACCTCAGGATTCCCAGTAAATTGTAAATTGGGGCAGTATATGTAGGGGTAATGTGTGAGTGGTTGCTCACATAGTATTACACTGTCATGTTCAATTTGGTTACTGGTATATCGCTGTGACTGTGGTGCACTTGTTTGGGGGTATACACTTGCACACCAGTGTCTGTTTTCCACTAGTGTTACATCCCTGCAGTGCCTGTTATATTTGTTAATGCATGTGTACTGCCCCAGAGCTGGACCTGGGTAGTGGTATGTCAGTCTGATTGCAGTATGGACATTGCTCGGTAGCTCAGTGTGTTTCCCTAATGTTGTGTTATGTCCACATATTCGTAGGATGTCCAGTTGTCTGTCCAATATCTTTGGGTCTGTGACTGTTATGTATGCATGACACATCAATGGGTTGATGTGGGGACTGAGGTCAGTAACTAATGAGAAGCAATTGAGTCCTGGAATTGTGATATTTCAGTTGATATATGTTACGCCATACACTGTTACTACATGAACTTTCTCAGCTTATCTACTGATGTATTTTGGACATGTCCCTATTTTCTGGCCTTTGTCCCCCTACTTTGTCAGGCTTGGTCCAAATTCATTGCACTAAGGGGTTCTGGGCATACCTCTCCATTGCCAGATTTTTCACAGAATGTCCAGATGTCTGGACCATACTTTTGTTCAGTTCCACAATGTATTTCTATTTGGTAAATCACGGTGATGATCCACGGATTTATGTCAGTAAATAAATTACATGACATTTCAGTTTCCATCCTCATCCTTCAGTAATTGTCTGCTGAAACACACACTGTTAATGTAACACATCTTCATATGTAACAGCGACTTTTGAAATATGTCCATATATGTGCCCCCCCCCCCTTTACAGCCTTTGTGCAGGTTCCTTGCACTAACAGGTTGAGGGGGATGGTTCTGACGTATAACTGCACTGCATGTTATACACACACACACACACACACACACACACACACACACACACACACACACACACATTTTTTCCTTCATTGATATTTTTATATATGTATATCTATATTATGACTCTACTTTTTAATATATATGTTTCATCAGATATATATATATATATATATATATATATATATATATATATATATAATGTATGTGTATATATATATATATATATATATATATATATATATATATATATATATTTGTGTGTGTGTATATGTCTATATACAACACACAAAAGGTTCCACAAAGATTTCTCCCTAGGGTTGTATGCCTCTATTGCATGATATGTTTGAAAAAGCACATTAATTCCTACAGCTCAGATGGTGTAGTGGTACAGTCCTCTGACTGTAGTGGTCAGGGTCATGGGTTCATCACTTGGGACTGCTTTTTTTTTATTAATGTTAAATGACCTGAATGCAGGGTATAGTTTGTTAAAGCACTACAAATCCTCAAAACTCACATGGTGTAGTCGTATCTTGCTGTGATTGTAGAGGACAGCATCACAGGTTCGAAACATGGCAGGGATGACTATTTTGTTGCTAAGCAGAACAATGTCTAATGGATGCAGACTGATTAAGGCACATTTAAGCATATAATACTTATAATGCTATATTTAAGCAATAACCCACAGCTGGGTGTGGGTAATTCTGGATTTACCCACAGTTGGTGTGGGTTAGTCACAGGGATGACTATTTTGTTGCTAAGCAGAACAATGTCTAATGGATGCAGACTGATTAAGGCACATTTAAGCATATTATACTTATAATGCTATATTTAAGCAATAACCCACAGCTGGGTGTGGGTAATGCTGGATTTACCCACAGTTGGTGTAGGTTGGTCACAAGGGTGAAGCCCGACTGACCAAACAAAGCCAACCGTGGGTAAATTCCAGCATTGCCCACACCCAGCCATGGGTTATTGCTAATATACAATAACATTATTTAAGAAAAACAATACTTACCTTTCTTAAATAATGTCATTGTACAATGCCTCTGTGCTGCCCTTCCACAGTTTTCTGGTATCCTGGGGCATTTCTGATGTACTGTGCATGCGTAAGGGACATGTTTCCATGCTTATGCAGTACATCAGTGCTATGCAGAGGTAGCAACAGAGATAGGAAGATCCCCATTGCTTTTTTTAACATATCTCAGTATGTTATACGAGTTGAAGAACTTGTATAACATAAATCCAGAATCCAAAGAATTGTTCCGTGCTATTACCAAAGTCCCACCAGACACGAAAGGCGAATATCCAAAAAGAAAGAATGGCAGGACACTGCTGTGATGTTTTCTTCTTTATTAAAAGCACACAAATTTCCAGTAGTAAGCGCTTTCGGGTTAACAACCCTTCATCAGACAAGTTAGAGATGCACAGCTCTACATTTTTAAATTCACAACCTACCAATCAACTATCAGTAAATAACCCGCCTTTTTTGTAAGGCTGGTTTTAAAGGTACCATTTCATTCAAACCAGGGCTCCTGTGAGCCATAAGTTCTATGATCCATCTTGACTCCAAAGACTCAGTAAGGAGTTTAAGATCTCCACCTCTATTACTCAGTCTCACGTTGGCCACAGCTTTGAAAAGAAAAGTATGTGTGGGATTTAACTCAATGTGTCTATACAGGGCATTATGTGCATCCTTGTTCCTAATGGATGATAAGTGCTGTAATATCCTAACCTTTAGCATATTATTGGTCTTTCCCACATAAAACCCTGAACAATGTGAACATTCAGCCAAATAAACCAAATTGGCTGTTCTACATGTAGCCCTTGCCTTGAAATTAAAAACCTGACCATTCGTAGGATGTATAAAGGTGGTAACCTTATTAACATAAGGGCACGCTTTACAGGTGCCACAAGGTATAGTACCTACAGTTGTCTTAAATGGTCTTGGTCCTTTGGGACATTTCTCACCACAAAGCAGGTCCTTTAGATTTTTATTACGCCTGTAGCCAAAACTGGGTCCAACTCCTACCAGGTCCCTTAACCTACCATCACTCCTAAGAATATTCCAATTCTTACTAACTATATTTCTTATGTCCCCTATATTGCTACTATAAGTAAAATATAACCTGATGTTTCCTGGTCTAGCCAGGGAAATCGAGGGCATATTTCCTGCCTCCTCCATACATTTCAGCCATGGTTTAAATCTACTACCCCTTTTCAAATAATTGTCGTCGGTTATTTGATTTATTTGATTGTATAACATAGTGAGATATATTAAAAAAAAGCAACGAAAATCTTCCTTTCTCCGTTGAAAGTAAGATCTCCGTTGCATTTTTTTATGATATCTTGCTATGTTATATGAGTTCTTCAATTCGTGCGAGATATGTTAAAAAAAGCAATGGAAATCTTCATTTCCCCATTGCTATCTCTGCAGAAAAAAAAATAAACAAAGAACAGGAGATATGCAAACAGAAAAAGTCTGGGCAACCAGACCCTTTTCCATTAGTATACTCTCGGATTTACAATGGGCACTCTGGCTGGACTGGCCAATTAGTGTACTCATTTTTGCATGTTCATGGGCACTAACATAAAATAATATACACATTATAATATTATGTTTACCTTCCATGACATCCCCTTATGTGCTTTCATTACATTATATTCTTGTGTGACTATACTGTATGGGGCATGTGTGTTTATATGGAGGTTTCACATCTTTTCTACACTGACATCTCACTTTTGGAACTGCTATATAACCCTGGTTCACAAAAATATAGTTGTGACATAATTTAAGTTTACTAAAATAATTTTTAACACTACTTTCATATGGAAAAATAAGTTGCCTGTCTTGGGACTCAAACCATGAATACTTGCATGTAAAGCTGCAACTCTAACCAATACACTATCTTGGAAATTTCACCTTTCTACTTTCATTTGCTCCTTTGGGATGCTTAAGCTATGCTAAGGGGACAGCCATAATGTACTTAGCTACATTTGGGTAGTACAAATAAGTATATATTATTATTATATTTTTAGGTTATATGAGTGTGTATTGTGATGTTCTGACAACTACTTGGAACTCTATTCGTGAAAGCATTGATTGGGCTTTTAGGCTTCTATGTGTGTTTCATGCTGATGCATGACATGTTCTCTATCAACTGTCTGTGTTTGTGGGGCTGTGCTTGTGCTTTTTCACTTTTGGGGGATTTATCCCTTGTTATGTGTGCATTTGCACACATTTCCTGCTTTTGCAGGATGTAAAAGTGCCGAACGGCACTTTAGCAATACAGGGGGAGTGTCACAGAAGCTGTGACATACCCCCTGTATTGCTTTGCTCCTGCTATTTTAATTTCGGTGTCCACGGACACTGAAATGATCAATTTTACATTTCAGTGTCCGCCGACACTGAAATACTGGCATAATATTAGAGCAAAGCTCTAAGTGCCATATGGCACTTTGAGTGCAGGTGTTTGTGTGCTGCTCGGACACACCCACTGTGTTCATATATAGATCATGTCCGTCTAGAGAGTATAGCAGCATGCCTACATGAATATGCTCGCACTACAGTGAGGAAAAGCGTACATTTCCCGATCCTCAGTGTACTGTGATCTCCATTCAGAAGCTCTGAGAGCTGTGAAACATGTGCAGCAGCTGTTTTGATATTTTGAACTTCAGGGAAAGTAAACATTCGGTTTTATGCAATTTCGTTGTTGTTGTCTCTCTGGATTGCTTTTCTGTAATTTGAACTTTCGGTAATGTGACATATACCCATATATATATATATACATATATTTATATGGTTTACTATCAAAATATGGAAAATCAAATGATTTTTCCACAAAATGATAGACTTGTGTATCTGAATTTGGTAATTCCGAATTACCACCATTTCAGAAATGGCAACCATGGAATCAATATTTGAACACCGAAATTCCAATGTAGACAGTCTGTGTTACCTGTAACACTTCTGCAGGGGAGGCAAGGCCCCTGCACCCCCACACCGCCTGCATATTATATATATCAACTCCGAGATTGCACTACAGTGAGGAAATGGGAACATTCCAGATATGCACTGTGCTGTGATCACAATTCAAACAGTTGACTGCATATTAGTAAATGTGTACTCACTTTCGCTAATATGGAGTTGTATATTTTCAGTTTGACATTACAGGCGTTTGTAGAACACATGTTCGACCAACTCATTTTCGTCAAACTGCATTTCCACATTTTGATGGTAAACCTGTGTGTGTATGTACATATATATATATATATATATATATATATATATATATATATATACATATATACACACGCACGTATGTGTGTGTGTGTGTGTGTGTGTGTGTGTGTGTGTGTGCGCAAGCAAAAACACACACACTCTCACACATTTGCATACTGCAGACTAAAATCAAAGCTTTCTTGGTAAAATAAGACATTAACATTTCTGTTATAATTGTTAAGTACAACATTTGTCCGGATTCTTTAGATATTCTGCTGTGGATTTCTGCTATTAAGGTTAATATAAAACTGTGAACAGTAAAACTGCATCTTTCTGTATGAAAAAAGTACAGTTGTGTACACTTACCATAAATGTAGATGTTCAAGTGTATTCACTGTTACAGTCTTAACTAATGGGTTATCCAGCTCCCGGTAGCCCTCGATCGGCCAGAATACCAAAGGTAAGTAAAGGTAAGTAAAAATGACATTGGGTGCCGTCTGTTGTAAAGGACGTCAGGACTTCCAATACAAAAGGAGGCAGCCGACGTCACTTCCTCAGTCTTTCTTGCCATAACAGTCAGAAGCCCCCAGAAAACAAGGCTTAAACCAAAAGCAATTTTGGCAAATAATATCAAATTTAGCCTATACCTTAGGAAAAGAGAATAGGAGAGGACCAAAAAATGGGGATGGATGGAGGGAAACCAGGACTGCAACAGTGAATCCACTCGAACATCTACATTTATGGCAAGTGTACACAACTGTACTATGTTCATTGTGTTTCACTTTTGCAGTCCTAACTAATGGGTTGATTACCAAGAGAAAAGCGAGGAGGAACCATCAGAATCAAGGGATGGAGATAATGCCCTGCAGAACAGCAGTGGCAAACCTTGCCCTGGCTCTGGAAAACAAAGGCAAATTACAATGCTTTGTGAAAGTGTGAACAGAAGACCATGTGGCAGCCTCCAAAATGTCTTTAGTAGGGACACCCCTTAAAAAGGCTGCAGAAGTGGAAGCTGCTCTAGTTGAGTGGGTCCTAACCCCTTGAGGAGGAACCTTGCCATGAAAGGAATAACAAAAAGTAATGCAATGTGCAATCCATTTGGAAATGGTTTGCTTAGAAATAGCCTTGCCCTGGGCTCCAGGGGCAAAATTGACCAACAACTGTGCTGATTTCCTAAGGTCTTTAGTCCTGTCCAGGTAAAACTTAAGCTGTCTGTGCAAATCAAGAGAATGTTATAATCCTTTCACCTCTATTTCGAGGATTAGGAAAGAAGGTAGGAAGGTGTATGGACTGATTAAGAGTCAGGCTAGAAACCACCTTAGGCATAAAGGAGGGGGTTGGTTCTCAGATACACCCTATCTGCATGGAAAATAAGAAAAAGCTCCACAGTCATCAAAGCTTGCAGCTCCAAAACCCTCCTAGCTGAAGTTATAGCCAAGAGGAAGGCAGTCTTCCAAGAGAGAAACTTTAAATCTGCAGTGACAGCTAGCTCAAAAGGAGGAAGAGTGAGTTTTTCCAGAACAAAATTAAGATCCCAGGCTGGAGTAGGCGCATGTCTGGGAGGTTTTAAGTTGCAAGCACCTCTGAGAAACATTTTCATCAGGGGATGAGAGAAAATGGGTTGCTCAAAAGAACAGTGAGCAGAAATGGCTGAAGCATGGATCTTGATAAAGGAAAAAGAAAGACCACCCTGAAGCAAATCAACCAGGTATTCCAGGATCAAAGGAAGGGTAGGCTAAGAAGAAGATTCCCCTCTAGCGTGCATCCAATGAGAGAATCTTTCCCAGTTGCCAGTGTAGGACTTCCTAGTGCTAGGCTTCCTGGCCTCCCTCAGCACGTCAACCACCTGCTGGGAAAGGGAAAGAGAAAAGGATGGAGTCATACAATGAGCCATGCTGCCAAATGGAGAGACTGAAGATGAGGATGTAGAATGTTTCCCTCTTCCCGAACCCAAAGATCTGGTTTCAGAGGAAGATGCCAAGGAGGAAATTGGGAGAGACTGTGAAACAGTGGATACCAATGCTGTCTGGGCCAGTCCGGAGCTATGAGAATAGTCCTTGGTCGTTCGTCCTTGCTCTTCAATAATACTCTGGGAAGAAGAGGAAGAGGAGGGAAGGCATAAACTGACAGCAGCATCCAAGGGAAGAACAGAGCATCCACTTTCTAGGCTCTGCTGTGATACTGTCTGGAGCAAAAAGGAACTAGAAGATGGTTGTATGGGGAGGAGAAAAGATCCACCTGAGGTGTGCCCCAACGTTGAATGATGCTGTAAAATATTGCTCTGTTCAGCTGCCACTCGTGAGGATCCAGGATTTGTCTGCTGGTGTGCCAAAACATTGATATTTCCTGGAAGAAACTGTGCTAGGAGATGCAGGCCCAGGGATGCTGCCATGGGCCAGATTCATGCTCTACCTGCACAGGGGGTAAGAATGCGTCCCTCCCTGCTTGCTGATGTACCACATGACTGTGGTGTTGACTGTTCTGACAAGCAGGGTTCCTGGAGAAAGAAGATGCTTGAAAGCTAGTAAGGCCTGCTGAACTGCTATTAACTCCTTTAGATTTATGTGCAGGTGCATTTGCTGGGCATTCCAACGTCTCTGTATGCATCTGCCATCCAGGTGAGCTCCCCAGGCGTAGCCCGAAGCGTCTGTGGTAAGAACTTGAGTGGCAGGAGGTGGGCGAAAAGGCATGCCTGTATTTTGGAGACAGGCTGTTGCTCACCACAGAAACTCTGTCTGCAAAGATGGAAGCAGAGGAATCATCATATCTAGGTCCTGTGTGTGTTGACATCAAATGTTCTTGCTGTAGTTGACTTCAAGTTTGTAGTCGGAAACCAAAAAAAGGTAAACTGCCGACCTGCACTCATGCAAGAAATGCTTCTGCTTTGGGTTCCGCAGCAAGGAACACTGAAGTGACGTCAGCTGCCTCCTTTTGTATCGGATGTCCTGACATCCTTTACAACAGACGGCAGCCGATGTCATTTTTACTTACCTTTGGTATTCTGGAAGATCAAGGGCTACCTGCAGCCGAATAACCCATGAGTTAGGATTGCATCAGTGAAACACGATGAACATCTGCTATAAATAATACTCCAACAGGAAAATTCATCTCATACGGACATGAGATTTTATTTTGATTTGTCATACAGATATGAGATTTTATTCTGATTTCTCATAAAGACATGAGATTTTATTTTTGATTTCAACATAAAACTGATCTCACTGAAAGATTCATATCCCCACCTCTCATACACACACACGTGTGCACACACACACACACACACACACACACACACACACACACACACACACACACACACACACACACCACCCTTCCTCCTTTCCTAACAAAATCCATCACACCTTGAATTTTGGGCTTTGCCTCACAGCATAGAGAGACAAAGCCCAAATACCCAGATGACCTAGTTTTGATTAGTGTTTTAGGAGCTGAAGGAGTTGAATGGGAGAATGGGCATAAGCAGCCACTGCTAGTTCACTTGCCATTGGGTGATGGAAGTAGCTAGTCTCATTGTTTGCAATGACACCTAGCAGTCACTAGGTATAGTAACAATAAACAAGGTAGTACCTAACAGCTATTGGGACATGGAAGGACATGCACAGCAAGCAGCATAATCTGTAGCTGTGGCCAGGTATGTGCAACAGTGCACATGTACAAAGTCCAATATTTTGTATTGTCCTGGTGGCCACTGTAGGATTGAGAAGGTAGGTATATACACAAAGATCCCTCTAATGACTGCTTGGATGAAAGCCTCCCACAGCTGGCTGTTACCCTGCAGAAGAATCAATAAGTTGCTAGACTGTCTTCCTATAAGGGAAAGGAATGGGCCAGCATGCCATAGGAGGACTCAATGCTGGAAGGTGGGGCTGAGGCAAAACTAATTAAAAAATCAGACATGAAGGACCAATAACTGTATCTTCAAGCTAAATTTTTAATATAAATATTACATTATTTTAAACATCAGTCCAAGCTTCAGCATCTATCCTTTAATAACTTTAAATGTTTACTACAAATTTACCAAATTCCAAATACTCTGTTGTCAGTAGGAGGTATGAAAACAATCTAAGGTTTAATACCATTTAAATGTTTGCTTTTAAAAGAAACCTTCACTTTTCATGATGTGGTATGTTAAAACAGCACGTAAAATGATTCAGTTTACAAAAAATATAGCCACTGGTATAAAAAGATGCTCTATCAAGCTCTATATTTTCATGCTGCATACTTACAACCATAGGTGCACCAGGATTTGCAGCAACGAGTGTAGCAATTACTAGGAGGTCGTTTCTAAGTTGTCTGTCATAGTGACGATAACCATGAAGAAGTTGATTTACAAATACCTCTTTCATAGCCCTTTGTGAGAAAAGAAAAAAGAAAATCCATGGCTAATTAAACATATGAATATGAGTAAATCAAAGCTATATTCAGTGTTAAATAATCTGCAGATATGCACTAGGGTACACAAGAGCTCAGAGAAAAAGGCCTACCAACATTAGACTTCTAAAATAAGACTGCTGTCATAAGGTTTTGTGCTTGCTTGTTTGCACTGAGCAAGAATTCCATGTGTTCGTGTTCTTGCTTTAGTATAAGAAATTTGAGCCAAGATTCAGAAAGAGTTCCCTTCTCTTGCAAAAACTACTGCCGCCAAAAGTAACAGTTGCTGTGGCTGCAGGAAATGTGATTCAGAGACATGTAAGCTGAAATGAAAAAAGGCCTCACTATCAGATAATCTGCATATCTCTGAATCTCATAGTGCTACCGATAATGCTAATTAGCACTTTGTTGTGGTAATCACTGCTGGTAGCCCATGAATCTAGCTGGCACAGACACTCCACCTGCCCTTTACTCTCTAACATATATGCACACATTCAAAATAACACACACATACACAGACACACAGCCATACTTCTTACACATTTTTGAGATAGCAGAATGTCATAGGTTCATAGGTAGGTACTAGGCTATTGTCCCTAGGGCCTATATAAGCCTAGCCAAAAAGGTACCCTGGCTTTCGCCACCCAAGAAAATTATTTTCCTGTGCCCCTGTCGAGCAGAGCCACAGAAGTGATCACCAGGGTGAATTTCCTATTTCCCATCCAATCATCAAGATTTTTCTTGATGAGTGCTAATGAGGAGCTTTGTTTGATATAGACAGGTACTTTGTTCCAGAGTATGGGAAGTCTCTGGAACAGGAATCTAGCCCTCCAGCATGTTCAGTTTATTGTGGTGGCAAGGTTTAGGTCCCTAGAGCATGTAGCTCGGAGGGACTGGGATTTCTTTAAGTGGAGCATGTCCAACAGCTCTGGGTTTGACATAGCTTTGTATGTTAGGCAGAGATTGCCTCTGAGTAGGTGATATGCAATAGAGTAAAGCTGGAGTTTTTTTAGATGGTCTGCATAGGGCATTTGTTTGAGGCTGGTAATCCTCTTTGTGAGGTATTTCTGCAGCCTTTCCAGTTGTTGTAGAGGTCTTGTGAGGTACATACCAAAAGGGGTGTTGTACTCTATAATGGGTCTAATGAGTGACGAGTAGAGGGGAACAATGACCTCTTTTTTCCTGGATGAGAAACCTTTTGTGTTGAGGTGTGCCACGTAGAAGGATTTCCTGACTACTGTGGCGATGTGATTATCAAAGGAGAGACTACTGTCCACCTGTGTCCCAAGGTCTCTTATCACACTTTCGGTGTTAAGTAGACTGCTGCCTATGTGGTAGTTCATGGGTACAGAGTTTTTACCAAAGGGGATGACAATGCACTTTTTGGCATTGAGCTTGAGGCCATGGCTTTGACACCAGGCATCTGTCTCAGTGAGGTCCTTTTGTAGGATGTCCCCATCATTAGGAGTTTCGATTATGGCTCCTAGTTTGCAGTCATCTGCGAATTTCATTAGCCAAAGACCTTCTGTGTTAGCCTGTACTTCAGAGAATTAGATGCCAAACAGGAGAGGACCCAGGACTGAACCCTGTAGTACTCCACTTGTCATTGGTCTGAAGTTGGATTTGGAGTTTGCTACTTTCACATTGTGGGTTCTGTCAGTGAGCCAGTTGGCAACCCATCTTGTGACATACAGATTTATACCTAGTTTAGTGAGTTTGTCTATAATTCCAGAGTGGGGGATGGTTTTGAAAGCCTTGGCAAGATCTAGATAGGCTGTGTGAACCACCTTACCCTCATCTACAGCTTTGGTGACTGCTTCAAAGAAGTCTATCAGGTTTAGAGGATATAATCCGCCTTTTACAAACTCGAACTGGGTGGGGTCTAGAGTTTGGAGATTACCAATGTCTTTGTTTATAAGTTCCACTATGATATGTTCCATGGCCTTGCAGACCAGGCTCATCAGGCTAATGGGGCATTAATTCCTGGGGTGCATGGTGGCTCCCCCTTTGTGGAGTGGGATAACTGTCGCTGTGCACCATTCAGTGGGCACAAAGCCTGAGGTGAGGCTATGATTGAACATGGTACTTAGGTGGGGTGCCAGTTCGTTCTGTACTTCATGTAGAATGCAGCCTGGGATGTTGTCAGGGCACATGGATGCTGTGTTCTTGGCTTTGGAGAGTGTGGTTTTTACCTGTACAGCCGTGATTACAGGAACTTTGCATTCTTCTGGTATAAAGAGGGGCCATTTAGGGGGTGAGAGGAGGGTAACGTTAGCACTGACCCTATCTGCCAGGATGTTGGCAATATCAGTTGGTTCTGTATATTTAGTGCCATTGTGCTGTAACTCAGAGCAGATCTGAGTGTTGCCACTGAGATTCTTGACATAGCTAGAGAATGCTTTGTGGTTGTCTTTAGAATCAGTGGCAATTTTGTTTTCGTAACTAGCTTTGGAGGATTTTATGAGGGATCTCAGCTTCTTACTGAGGCTGACCAGGGAGTTCCTCCAATCATGGGATTTTACTCTTTTTTGCAAGTTTCTTTCTTCTGTTGTAAAGTTTGTTTATGGCAGGGGACCACCAGAATGACTTCCTTTTTTTGGAGGATAGCATTTTGGTTCTGTTAGGGATAACACGATCCATGCACTTGTGTAAGTGCTTATAAAGTGCATTTGTGTAGGATTCAGCAGTCGTACCTCTATTGTCTGACTGCATGGGTGTCATGAAGTTTGCCACTTCTATCTTAAGAAGCGTGAAGTTGGCTTTGGAGAAAATTTTTACGGTGGTTTCCCTAATGGGGGTGGGGTGGGATGTGGATGTCTAGGGTGATTAGCTTGTGGTCGGATCTGACCAATGAGGAACTGACCTCTGGTGTGGAACACCGGTCGCCCATGTTGGTAATGACCAGGTCTAGGATATTGCTGCCCCTGGTGGGGGTGTGGATAAGTTGATCCAAGGCATTGGAATTTATGAATTCCAGAAAATGTTGAGCAAAAGATTTGGTACACGAGTAGTTTTCCCAGTTAATGGTGGGGTAGTTGAAATCACCCATTATTAGGGTGTTGGGTTGTACCATAATATTTTCCAGTGTATCAAGAAATGAGGAGTTGGAATCCTGGGGCATGGTGGGGGATAAGTAGCAAGCTACAATTTGGATTGCAGTCTTGCCCAGAGGTAGTTGCACTTGGATAATCTTGGATGCATTATGCTGAGCAACTAGTCTGGAGATGTGGATATCCTTAATGAATATGGACACGCCTCCGCCTTTAGTGTTTTGGTCCAGGTTAGGTGGCCGAAAGGTGTGGTATGAACTATAGCCTGGTAATACAGTGTGCTCTCTGGAGCCTTGAACCAGGTCTCTGTCACTGCACAGATGTCGATGTTCTCCATTTTAAGGAGTGCTCTTGACCAATTCCATAAGGAAGAAGAATAAGAAGTTATGTACCTAACATAACGTTCCATGTTAGCTGTCTTCTTCTCGCCTTCTTTCTTGGTGGTTGGGTTCGGAGCCGACCCTCGGCTCCGACTTGGCCATTTTCTAAAGCTCAAGAGCTACTTACTGGCTCAAGGCCTCCCTATATCCCACAATGCCTGGCGCTAGACCCCCAGATCTCATTTGGAAGACCTAACACCAAAATAATAGAAGAGGACAACTGTCCCAAAAGCAAGACTTCAGCTAGAGGGCTGAAGAAAAAGGTAGAGGACATAAAACGGTAAAGACTCAGCCAGTGACAAGACTCATGGGAAAACTCTTCTCGGTCCATCTAGTCTAGGGTAATGGAGAGTGGGACACAAGAAAGAAGGCGAGAAGAAGACAACTAACATGGAACGTTATGGTAGGTACATAACTTCTTAATGTTAAGTTGTCTCTCTCGCCTTCATTCTTGCTGGTTGGGACAGCGATTCTAGCACCTTAGTCCTGGGTGGCTCATCGGAACAGACTCTTGAGCACAGTGGAACCAAAATCAGCTCTACTCCTACAGGCCACATCCAATTTATAATGTGAAATGAAGGTATGAGGGGTGGCCCATGTGGCTGCTGCACAAATGGCTTCCATTGGTAGTCTTGCTTGAAAGGCTACCGACGTAGCTAAAGCCCTAGTAGAGTGGCCTTTAGGTTTAGCAGGGAGTTCTTTATGCCTCAACTGATAAATAAGGGCAATAATGGAGGACAACCACCCGGATAAGGTTACTTTAGACACTGGTCGACCCTGCTTACCCTCCGCATAGGACAGGAAGAGTTGGTCTGATTTCCTTATTTGCTCAGTCCTATGCAAATAGAAACGTAATTGCCTATGAACGTCCAACTGGTGTAATTTGTGTTCAGCTTTGTTGGAATAATTTGGAAAAAAAACTGTCAGATCGATGGATTGATTCAAATTGTTCTCGGAGGGGACCATAGGAAGGAACGAAGGATTAGTCCTGAGAGAAACTCTATCCTTATCGAAAACTAGATAAGAAGGACAAACACAAACTCTCCTCACTGAAGTAATGGCCACCAAAAAGAGGGTTTTCCAAGTAAGCAATTTCAAGGAACAGGAAGCTGCCGGTTCAAAAAGAGGAAGTATCAAGGAAGCTAGGATCAAATTTAAGTCCCACGGAGGCGGGGGATCTCTCACTGGAGGCCTGAGCAAGATTGTTCCTTTCAGAAAGGCTTTGCAAAGCTTATGGGACATGATGCTGGTTTCTGACAGGCCCGTATGGAAATTAGAGATTGCCGCTAATTGAACTCTAATGGTGGCTGATGAGGAGCCCGCTTGAAAAAGCTCTGCTAAGAAGTCCAGAACGTTATGGACAGGGGCCGTGAAGGGATCTTTATTTCTAGCCTCTGCCCAGAAAGAGAAACGTTTCCACTTACTAGCATAAGTCTTCCTGGTTGTAGGTTTGTGTGAGGAAAGGATAATCTCACGCACTGAATTGGAAATACTGGGAAGCCTGGCTAAGGTTGGAAGTGGAGCAACCAAGCAGTGAGGTTGAGAGACTGAAGAGACTGATGCAACCTGCCCGACTGATTGATCAGGAGGTCCGGAACTGGGTCCAGATTACAAGGCTGTTCTAGAAGGTGACGATGCAGGAATGAGAACCAGATTTGTTGAGGCCAGTAGGGGGCAATGAGGATCATCCTGCAACCTAGCACGGTAGCTTTCTGAATTAGTTTGGGAATTAGTGGAAAGGGTGGGAATGCATACAGAAGTCCCTGGGGCCAATCGTGAACTAGAGCGTCTCTGGTGGAGTGTCCGGGAAGAGGGAAGAGAGTGAAGAAACTGTCGCACTTGCTGTTGAGAGGAGTTGCGAAAAGGTCGCAGCAAGGCTGACCCCATTGGCAGAAGATTCTGTCCGCTACTGTCCGATTGAGAGACCACTCGTGAGGCATGAGAATAGCTCTGCTTAGCCTGTCTGCTATGACGTTGGACTTCCCAGGGATGTGCATTGCCATCAGAAACCGTTGAGAGGAGATCACCCACTGCCATAGTCTGAGTGCTTCTCGACATAAGGGATATGACTTGGTTCCACCCTGCTTGTTGATGTACCACACTACAGACATATTGTCTGTCTGAATTGCAATGGTCCCAGTGGGTAGAGAGTTCTGAAGAGCTTGCAACGCTAAAAGTGCCGCCCTCATCTCCAAGAAGTTTATGTGCAAGTGGTACTTGTGGGGTTGCCAGGTGCCCTGGACAGTCCTGCCCTGAAAATGCCCCTCCCACCCGATCAGCATCCGTGGTCACCATGGCAACTGGAGGAGGAAGGACAAATGGTCGGCCCTGGGGTACTGATGGAGAGATCATCCACCAAGCCAAGTGGTCTTTGCATGACTGTGTGATTATTATCTTGTGAGACAAAGGAAGTTGTTGAAAGGACCATTGGGTGAAAAGCATCCACTGGAGAATCCTCCTGAAAACGAGCCAGGGGAACTATTATGATCGCTGATGCCATGAGACCTAAGATTTTTAGGACGAATCTGGCCTGAATCTTTCTGCATCCTAATAATACCCGTACATGTCGGCGAATGTCTGCCACTCTGTCTACTGGAAGCGTTGCAGACAGATCTTTCGTATTTAATCTTGCGCCTATAAAGGTTAAGGACTGACAAGGCGACAATGCAGACTTTTCGAAATTTATTGAGATACCTAGGTTGGAGCATGTTTGGATGGTATAATCCCTGGTTCTTAGCAATTGATGTCTGGTGGAAGCAGTAAGAAGCCAGTCGTCTAGATATGGAAACACCTGGAATCCTTGCCGTCTCAGGTGAGCGGTAACCACTGCCATGCATTTGGTGAACACCCTGGGGGCTGTGGTGAGACCAAAGGGCAGGGCTCTGAACTGGTAATGACTGGCTCCCAGCCGGAAGTGCAGAAACCTTCTGGAACGCCTGTCCATTTTGATGTGGTAGTACGCATCCTGAAGATCTATGGAGCACATCCAATTGTCCTGACCCAAAAAGGGTAGAATGGACTGAAGCGTGACCATCCGGAACTTCATTCTTTGAACAGACTTGTTTAGTCTGCTGAGATCCAAAATGGGTCTCCAGTCCCCTGTCTTTTTTGGTACCAAAAAGAACTTTGAGTAAATTCCAGATCCTTGCTGGTCTGCTGGGACTTGTTGGATGGCCCGTTTTTTTTAGCAGTCTTGAAATTTCTTGTACTGCCTGTTCCCTTAGACTGGGTGGAACATCTGGGATGGGGTTGTTTGATTTTAAGGGAGTGTGGACAAACAGGATTTTGTAACCTCCGGATATGATAGACTGTACCCATCTGTCTCGAGTGATGAGACGCCAGGCTTCTGGGTACAGAGACAACCTTCCCCCGACTGCCTTCGAAGGTGGACAGCCGGGCAGCCCCTCAGGGGAAGGAAGGGCCTGTCAGAGAAAGGCTCCTGCCCCTGATTCATGGGATCTCTCACCCCCTCTGGGTATGCCTATTGTTGTTCCCTCCTCTGCCTCTGGAGGAAACTTCACGCACGTGTGTCAGGCATGGCTCCCTGGGGTTTCCGGAACCACATCTTCCCACTCTTCTGACCCTTAGGGTATGGTCTAGAGGGAGTGGAAAAACGGACTCCAACGGCAGAGAGAGTCTTGCCTTCCTGCTCACACCAGGTAAGTGTATCTTTCACCTGAGGTCCAAACAGAGCTGAACCATCAAAAGGGGTGTTGGTGAAAGATGCCTTGAAGGGATCAGTGAAGTTACATAACCACATCCAGGCATGCCTTCTCAAAGCTACGCCTGTGCCTGCGGCTCTACTCGCCTCATCAGCTGCATACGAAATGAGCCGCATGGAGAAGTTAACGATAGAATTAAGAGTCGCTAGCTGGAAGTTTATCTTGTCTTGAGCCCCCACAGCTGATGGATCTTGCAGGGTATCTCCTAGCTTCTTGAGGAGATCCCTCTGAAGACGGGTGAAGTAGCACAAATAATTCAGCGACCGCATGGAGAAGATCGCTGAGGAAAACATCCGCTTCCCGTATCTATCCATCATCCTAGACTCTTTATTAAGGAGATGGACAGGTACAGAAGTGTCAGCCAACTCCTTTTTTGTGGCAGCTGCTACCACCATGGCATCAATGGGGACACTTTTTGTCAGAAACTGTTTATCTTGGGGGGCCGTGATAAACTTAGTGGGCCTGCGAGGGCTTGGTTTCAGTGTGTCCGGAGCTGACCACGCCTTCCGAGCCACCACTTCCATTAATGGATCGAAAGGCAGAGACACCCAGGAGGTGGAGGGGCGAGAACCAAACGCATCCAAGTATATCGACTCGTTCTCAGAAGGGTTAAGAGAAGACCAGTTCCCCCTCTGCTTAAGGATCTCAAGGATGTCTGAGAAAGAGACATCTTCAGAGGGGGATCTTGGGGACCCTTCCGAATCCTCCAAGTCAGTATCTGACGTGACCAACTCTGGGGAGTCAACATGTTTCCTCTTCCATTTCCTCTTTCAAGGGGACTCCTCTGAAATCTCAGGGGAGGCCTCGGAAGAGGAAGATACACCCAGTGGGGTGACCTGGAGCATTTGATCCCCTCGCTTGGGGTCTGGAGGAGGGGCAGAGACCAAAGCAGGAACCCTGGGGGGAGGAGCTGAAGGGGCTGATCGAGGTCCAGACTCAGAAGTCAGCATGCTCCTCATGACCTCGAAGGTGCCCCTGTCCAGCACAGAAGAGGGCCCCTGCTCCGAGGAGACGGGAATCCTCTCCGGCACCGAAAGGGACAGCTCCGAGGCTGATGCAGGAGCCGAGCTTACCTGCACCGAAGCTCCGAGATGGAGAACGGGGTCGGACAAGGGTCCAATGCCACTCGCCCCCTCGGGGCTGACGAGGGAGTCTCGGCGCCCAGATCCCTCCAAGGACGGAACCATTGAAGAAATCGGAGCAGACGAAGGAGCCAAAAGGGGAAGCATCAGCGCCAACGTTTCCAGGATCCGAGCCCCAACAAGCTCCAGCTCCGAACTGACTGGAGGAGTCGGAGGAGGAACTACTTCAGAAAAGGGAGCAGCCACAGCCTGATGAGGAGGGCTAGTTAACATTTTAGCCAGGGCCTGTGATTTGAGGAGTCTACTAACCACTCTCGCCAAGTCATGATCGGACAGCCTCGAGGACCGAGAAGAGTGGGACCTATGGCTCCGTTCAGACTGTAGCAAAGGTGATCCTGGAGCTGAGCGAATCGACTCCACTGATGGCGATCTGGATCGCTTACGGCTCCCTGACGGCTCCGACTCCAAGGTGGGAGCCGAGAGAGATTTTGATACTTCGGTCCAGGCCGGAACCGAAACTGAAGCAGATGCTCCAACTGGTGACGGCTCCATACTGGGAGCTGATGGCTTGGTGGGCTTAGGGGTTTTAGCTGGCTGAGATTTTGCCGGAGACCCCTCGGGTTTTAGTAAGCCCTTGAGAATTAACTTATTCCTACACTCCTGCAGGACTCTCGGACTAAAGGCATGACATACTGAGCAAGAGTCCTGCAGGTGTACGGAACCCAAACAATAAACACAAGAAGTGTGACCGTCTGTCAGAGACATTTTCTGACAGCACGAGTCACACTTCTTGAACCCTGATACCTTGGTATCCTTTGACATGTTAAAAATAAAAGGAATACCGATGGATGAAATTTTAGACTAGTGCAAAAAAAACACACACACACTCACACACACACACTAGTCCCACACCTCCACACAAAATTTTTAGGTAACTATATTAACAAAAAAACTAAGAGACTAAGATCTTAGACTACAAAGGCTAAACACTACTTCCTACTGAAAACAATATAAAAGGGAAGGGGATAGCCTCTAACTTAAACGGCCTACTTAGGGAGATGGGGGGGGGACTCTCTAAGTAAAAACAAGCTTCCTAAGGGTCAGAAAACACAGGGAATCTAAGACTAGTCTACAGTACTACTCTGATTTAACAAAGATTTGAAAAATATACACTAACAGTTTAACTACTAAAAATATAAAAGATTAATACAACCTGAGCCAGTGAAGTGCAACCTCGTAGCTGATGTGGCAAATGAGATCTGGGGGTCTAGCGCCAGGCATTGTGGGATATAGGGAGGCCTCGAGCCAGTAAGTAGCTCTCGAGCTTTAGAAAATGGCCTAGTAGGAGCCGAGGGTCAGCTCTGAGCCCAACCAGCAAGAATGAAGGCGAGAGAGACAACTTAACATCCAATGTTGCCTGTGCCAAAAGGGAGTCACCACAATGATTTCTGAAGCATTGTCCTGAATCTTCACAATTACCATGTATATCAGTGGAAAGGGTGTAAATGCATAAGCATTCAACTTTACAGGAATGAAAATGCATCTGTTTTCCAGGCTTGCCTGCAAGTAGTTCTGGAGCAGAATTTGTTCATTTGTCTGTTTTGAAAGGAGGCAAACAGATCTTTGTGAGGTGGTCCCCACCACTGGATCAATTCCTGGAAGTCCCCCTTGGCCAATTTCCATTCTTGATGGTCTGTTCTGTTCTGGTCCTGGTCAACTTGTCCGCCACTGCTTTGCTTTGATGGAAGTAAGATGAATGGAGTGTTAAGAAGTGCTACAAAGCTACTTCCCAAGATATTGTAGCCGGACTACATGGTGTCCACTTAAACAGTGTTTACAAGCAGCACATTTAAACTTACACTCACATACACATTCCCGTAGTCACAGTACTGCATAAGCAGCACACTAAATTCCTGTCAGATACCCCTTTTCGCAAAATTCAGTCTGACAGAAAAAAATGTTAGGCAAGTTCTCACACAGTGAACACAAGCACTAACATACTCAGTGGTGGTTCCTGTCTAAATAAAATGCTTCTTGACACTAAATATTTGCATAAAATTCATAATGATTACATAAGTAGTATATTTTCTTACTAGAATAGCCCCCAAAATAGCAGTGTTTTACAGGAAATGTGAACTTCTAATATTAGAAAGATACCAGTGTTTTTTTATAAGAACAATACCACTAAAAGTCATAACAAAATAAATAATATTTTTAAAGGACAGCATCCTATATGGAAGGGCTCCCCACTGAGTCCTTATCTGCCAGAATTGAAGCTGGCAGCCAGCTGCTGCTCCTGTGAAGCCACTGAGCTGCTTCCTCACAAGTCAAGAAGAAAGTACTGAAGATTCTTCCACAGAGTTGTCCAATCAGCAGTCTGAGTAAATGTGTGGGAGAGAGAGAGAGCTTTTGGAAGCTGGACAATTGTTGTGGCTTGGGCAAGACACAACCCATGCAGCCTAAAGACTACTGCAACAGTGGGAATGATGAGCATTGATTTATATTTTCACCCTGATGATCACACTGCTTATGTGGAATCCTTAATTGCCAAACTCTATGCACATGAAAACAGCTGCATGGCTACATCTGTCCAGTTCCAAAGTAGACATAACATCACATTTAAGAATAAACCTCTATGATGGAACCAAAATATACACAGGCTCTATAATAAAAGGAAAAAAATATTGCATGTAACCATAAATTTAACTCTTGCTAAATTGAACAAGGGACTCCAGACTCTGATCAAATTAACCAAAGCCAAATATAAAGAAAAAAAATAGCCACCCAGGTGAAGGACAGCCACAAAGTCTTCTTTAACTGTGTTAGAAACTTAGGAACAATGCACAGCACTTTGCATAGATAATTGTACATGACATCACATACTCAGAACCAGAGGTCAAAGCTAATGTCTCTGACATTTAGCTCAAACTTCAGCCTACTTTCCCCTCTTATATTCCCAGATCACAGATCTACAGCTACACCTCCTCCTCTAATCTCCCAAGAACAAGTCCTTAAGACACCATCCAAGGCCAAAAACACTATTTCCATGGATATGGATAACATACCAGATTGCCTACTTACATATCAGCATCCAAACAGGTGATATGCCAGATGAATGGAGGATAGCAACAGTCATACCCTTACACAAAAGTGGGGCATCAACTAAAGTAGGTAGTTACAGACCCATAAGACTAACCAGCTTCATCTGTAAGGCTATGGAAAAAATTATTATGCTAATAATAAATAATGGCACAGACAGCCTAGACCCTTTTGCCCCAAGCCAGTTGAGATTTGTTAAGGGGGGATCCTGCCCTTCAAATTTAAGTATAAATGTCTATGGTGGAACCCAAATATAAACAGGCACTATAATAAAAGAAACAAAACAACTCATTGCATGCAAAAATAAATTTAACTCTTGCTAAACTTAACAGAGAACTCTAGACCCTAATCTAATCAACGAAAGACATATATACAGTAAAACTAGACTTCTTTGAAAAGGTCACTAAAGCAATGGTTAAGGACAAATCAATATACAACACACATCTACACCACCGCACATTCAGGCATCATAGATAAACTCTCCCATTTAAATGAAAACCCTTAATGTTAACTGACTATATATAGCAAATTGGCTTACAAATAGAACACAGGAAATTAGGATATGCAGCTCTACCTCCTCCATTCACTAATGGTGTACCCAAGGGTTCAATTCTTGCTAGTTGGCATTTAATTCTCAGAGGTCAAAGCAAATGTTAAAGGTTTATGGCTGACTATGTTTGCAGATGACTGTAATCTTAGTGTCATGATAAATATTCCAGAAGTCATCAAAATCCTTCAAAATGGTCTTTGCCAAACAAATAGCTGGTGTAAAACATGGAATAAAACTAAATACCAAGAAATGTATGATAGTATCCTTCAGAAAGCATGACCACCCTTGTAACTATCACATTAACAATACATCCCTGAAAGTTGATCTTCTATTCAGGGATCTGGGAACCTATGCAAGCAATGAATTGTCCTTTGATCACTACATATCCACTATTGTAACAGATCTTCTGTACCATATAGTCTATGTCTTCTTCAGTAAGGCTCCTGGTTGAACAGGAAGAGGACACTGATGGGGTTACGAATGGGGATGGTACCCTCGAAGGAACTGGGTCTATGTTTGGGGAGTACTGAATCCTTGGGAGTGTCAAGACAGATTTGAGTGTACTTCTGGAAGAAACTGATACCAACAAACCTAATCTATCCTCACTGGATAGCACTGGAACCGAAGAAACCAGATCCAGTCTGGCAGTGCTCAGTGCCGAAGGCTCAGATCGAGTCATAGATTTGGTGGATCTTGGCATCTTAGTTTTTGGCTTTAAATAACCTGTCAGATTTGAGATAGGTCTCTTCTTTCCTTTGTCACTTATTTTTGAAGAAAGGGAAGAAGAAGGGCTCAAATGAGCAAATTTTGACTTAGGGGTCAGAGATTTATGCTACCAGAAATGGCCTGTTTGAAAGCAGAAGGTAGCATTCCCCTTAAAATGAGCTTATTTTTCCTTTCAACCAAAGCTCTTTGGTTGAAGGAATGACAGATGGTGCAGTCATCTTGTAGGTAAAGAGGCCTTAAACAGTAAACACACAAGTAGTGCGAGTCACTAAAGGGAAGTTTATGGCTGCACTTTGCGCATTTTTAAAGCTTGCTATCCTGTTTCTCCGCCATGAAGTCAACAAGGAGGAGATGGAAAACAAAAGAACACACACACACACACACACACACACACACACACACAATCACTACTAACAGACACCAAAGGATTGTTTTTTTTTTTTGTTATAAACAGAGAGAGGAGGAAAAAGGAGAAAACTACTAACAATAGGAGTTAAGAATACCTTTAAAGGTAAAACGGGAGGTGAGTAACCTATAAAAAATGGTTACTAGTGGGAAAAAAGGAGGAGAAAGAAAAAGTGAAAGTAAGCTAATAAAAAAGAGGTTACTGTAAAAAAAAGGGTTTCAGAGACAAAGGGGAGATAGAAAGTACTAAATATTCAAAAAAAAAAACAAAAAGAAATAGGTAGATAGTGAAAAAATATCTTACTAAAGTAACTTGACACTCCAAGAGCTAGATGGTCGAACCCTGTCTTCATAAGTGGCAAAAGAGAACTAAGTTGACATGGAGAGATGCATTGTGGGTAAGGGGAGGTATCCAAGAGCTTTTTGGTTGCCATGAGCTTAGTAATGGCCAAGCTGAATCCAACAGATCAGATCCAGACCTCATATGTGAGGATGAGATGACAAACTGACAATATCAGATCAACTGTATAAAAGATCAACCTGAAAAACAGTGTATAAATGTAACACAAAAGCTGCAGCTAGACATTTAACAAAAAAACTTTTACACATAAAAGGTGGGAATAATAACTTTTTAACACAGTGATGCTTTCTGCAATGTATTTAAATGTCAATACTCTCACAAATAAATGCAAAAAAGAAAGAGTTGTGAATTGTATTAAAAATGTACAGTGCAAATCACTATGCTATGAAGACACAATTGGAAAGAACTGAACATGTGAAATTGATAAAGAAAGGTTTTAAGGATGGCTATTCAGTGGAATACCTTGGACAAAGGAAAAAAAAAAAGAGTACTAATATTAATTCCAAGAGGAGTTCCAGTAGTGATAGAAGATGATAAAAAGATAATAATGGTACTTAAAAGGCTACTGGCAAGGTAGGAGGATTACACTGGCATGCATTTATATTCCACCTAAAACTGCTATAATGGAGCTTAAGAAAATTTTGGGAGAAATAATCTGCTTTCAGCAAGGAATATTAATAATAGGGACTGGAATTTGATTTACAGCAGTGAAGATGTGGTCTGCGGGCCCCAAAGGGAAAATATAACAAAGGAGGGCAGAGTTTTGAATAAATTTATGAAAATATTTGGCATGGAAGATGTGAATCCAGTACTAGGAGTTTGGAGTGAATTTACATATTATTCCCAATGATATAAAAACTAGGCTTGGCTAGACAAAATTTGCATTTCACAGGAACATGTGCTAGTGAGTGGGATAAAATTAAAGTAGAATTAAAAATAGGGTGGAAATAAAAAAAAGGGAGATATAGTTAAGAAGTAACAAGAGTTATTTAGAGGGAATGACAAATGTTAAAAGTACTGCAGAATAGGGGAAATCTCAGAACAAGAAGAGGATCAACTGCAGAAAGCTAAACATAAAACGGGATTACTTTGATAATATGCATGAGTTTAGAAAGATTGCTGTTAATATGCATGAGTTTAGAAAGATTGCTGTTATGCAACTGTTTTTGATAACTTTGAGGACAAAACATTTTAGCAAAACAACTCAGGCAACAGAAAGTAGAAAGGAGTGCCACCAAGCTTAGGGAACCTATAACAAGGAAGATAACAAGATATACTGTAGAGGTATTACAAGTATTTCATAAATTCTATGAAAATAAGTATAAAGCAAAGAAGGTACAAGTGGAAACGTATATGGAAAAATTAAATATGACAAGGTTAGAGGTAGATGAGGCTCAATTACTAACAGGATAGGAGGAGATGAGCTAAAATGGTGATGTATAATCAATCCACAGGAAAGTCCCCAGAAATAGATGGTATTCCAGTGGAAGTCTGCAAGCTAGGAGGGAAAAAGGGATAAAGATCTGAAAGATTTTAACTGTATCTTAAGAAGAGGAGAGGTACCAACAACCTAGAAGAAAGGGGTGGTAGGTGTAATACCTAAACAAGGTAAAGGCCCATCAGATGCAGCTTCATACAGGCCCATTTCAATACTAAACCATGATTATAAAATGTTATGTCTATAATGCTAAAGTAATGACAACAGTGATGCCAAAATTGATATATGTGACTCAATGTGGTTTTGTGGAGGGGAGGCAAATATTTGACAACATTAACAGAACACTGATGATCCAGAGGGAAGCAGAATGGCAGAATGTTAGAAAATAGTTGGGGGGGGGGGTGTTGATGCAGAGAAAGCATTTGACTGAGTAAGCTAGGACTTTTGCATTCCCTGTTAAAACTAAACAGTTGATTAGGAAGATATATGAGGGACATAGGGACATATGTCTCAACCTGCTAAGAGGCCAATGTGGAATCCCGACCATAGCAATGTGTGACAAACAGTCAAAATGTGGAACACCCTATTTTCTCACTGAGCGAAAAGCGTACATTGAAAATGGCCATGGTCTTTCAACCAAAATATATGTGTGGACACACACACACACACACACACACACACACACACACACGCACACACACACACACACACACACACACACACACACACACACACACACACACACACACACACACACACATTGTCATAACCTCTCAACTGCACAGAATTTTGCAGAATGCCCAAATTGTTGCCTTATATTTTTGGTCTGTTCCTCATAAAATATGTAGTTTTCTGGCAAATCACAGAGGAATGAAATAAAGTAATGAAAGAAATATGAATTTCAGACATCATATCCTTCAGAACATGTATGGTAACACAAAACCAGCCTGTTATTCTAGAAACTTTCTATGTTTTCTTGTGCTAAGAGGTTGACAGCTATGACAATGACAAGTCTGAGAAAACACTTGTAGTTGGAATGAGCTTAGGCATGTATAACTGTAGGCAAACTCCAGCATGTTTTTGATTACTTCATTGATATTTTAAGCACAGAAATGGCTGTAAATGGTTTTGGTTTTCATTCTTGTTGAATAATATCCCTTCCTGCACTCAGAAAACCCAACACACACACACACACACACACACACACACACACACACACACACACACACACACACACACACGTAACGGTTTAAAGAGACGGAAAAAATATAACAGAAGCAAAACAGTATCAAAGCAAATAACTGTAATGCCAGCAAAAAAGATTCCTTCTAACTGTTGGTATTGCAGTTATTTACTTTGGTATCATTTTGCTTCTAAAGTGTAAATAATAACAATAAATACCTGGCTTATGTGACCCGTGCAAGATCTAACAAACCAGTTTTATTCAAGTCAGGGTCATTACATATACTTTGTGGTATGTACGGAAGTGTTGCTGCTTCAAGATGGCATGCTTGCATAATAGGTCACATCAGGGACAGAAGCGTCACTGCGTAGTTGGTAGTATAGAGTGATGGGATATGGGATTACTTCGGTGGGTGTTTTCATGTTTATTTGTGAATTTGAGCAATTTGGTAAGTGAGGCATTTTATCAGAAAAAAGCAACATATGTAATTCATATGGGTGCTAGCATAACAAACAAGCCCAGCAGATTCCTACCAATTAATATGGGTACTGTAAATATCCAACTTTAAATTACGTATTTTTTTTTTTTTTCAAAATTCCTGAGATCCTTAGGACCTGCGCACCCCAGGTGTAGTACCCCAAGGTAAATAACATACACCTTAATAGAGATACATACCTCATTTTAATATATATATAAATATATCATATTGCAGAGTAGTGAGGTGGTTTTCGCCAAGTGGTATGTACATGACAATGCTGTTAAGTATTGATCCAAAATAAGATGTGTAAGATTCTGCAAATAAAACTGTTAATTCAAATGGATATTCCTTTAGGAGAAAAAGTTAGTATTACCACTGGGACATATGCAAACAAGTTTCATAGGCAGACCAAAACAGTATGAATGAAATTAAGTGAAGTAAGGCGTGTATTTAAGATATGACTAGAACTTAGGAGACTACTACCCTTGTAAATCCTGCATAAACTGTAAAACGGACCACACAACTGTGGAGTCTTGAGGAGGGGTGTTGCCTGCATCTAGATTGCCCGGGTTTATCAATTGGATAAAAGAACGGTAATTACAGAGAGAAATTTAATCTCATACCAGACATACATACTGTAAACATTGTTGGTCTGGAGCTCGTTGACCCCTAAATAGCGTCCTTGCTATAATGCATTAGATCAATCTGAGTATTCTGCGAGCTTTTCTTCCGAAGAGCAATGCGCCGAAGACTAGTGCTTTTCCGTTACCTCTGAAACGTTGATCTTCTCAGTGCCGGTAAGCAATATATAAGTCAGAGACTCCGCGAGTGATCCTTTAACACCGCTGCAATGTACACGCTGTTGTATGTGAAGGAGGGCATCAGTCGACGCAGGATATGCTTCTGTAAATCATCCTGTTGCTTTAAGGGAATAAAGCATCCTGGGAGGTTAGCTGAGACGTCGAGGTCACGCTTGGACAGGCGACTGCTGGGAAATGCAGTCGCCTTATGCTATGCTGAGGATTTACCACCACGAGGCAGCGCTTGGAGAACTATGACTTCAGGGGTCTACGAGAGGCCAGGATCGCTCTTCAGCCACCGCAGGCGCTTCCGAAACAGGCAGGCTCATCCCCATCACCATTCTGGTAGCTCCAGGACAAGGTAAAGAGTTAGGATAAGACAGGGAATCAATTCTGGACCCGGCGAGATCAAGGAAAAGAAAGAGCTTTGAATATTAGTTCTTCATCTTTGTAGAAGTGAGTCGCTAAGTTAAATAGATTAATTTGGTTCTTCCCTCTATTTTGATTCTTTAGCCGGGTTGGTACCGAACAGCTTAATAAAAACAGTAGCAGCATCTTTTTTGTTGGAGACTGTGTATTTTTGTTCTTGGGCAGTAAATGATAAAGAGTTGGGGTACCTCATTTGAAATCTTATGTTCCTGTTAATAAGATATGCACAGAATGGGGCTAATTGTTGTCTTGCCACCTTGATTTGTTGGGGAAGATCTTGCGATATGGATACTTTCATTCCTTGCCACGTTATTGTTTTTGAGCTTGGCTGCAATTAAGAGTTTGTTCATATGGTAGAAATTGAGAATTTTAGCATAAACAATTCTGGGGTTTGTTGCTTCAGAGGGGGCTCTTAACGCTCTGTGTGCCCTTTCTATTGTAATTTGTTTAGCCTCTTGGTCATTATCGAGTAAGAGACTGAAAATGGATGTTATCACCTCTGTTAACTTGGAGTGTTCAATGCTTTCATGGATGCCTCTTATAATTAGATTGTTTCTTCTGGATCTAGCTTCGAGATCCAGAATTTTTGTATGTAGATCCTGGATTGATTTTTTATTTACTTTCAGTTCCTCCTGCATGGAATCAATTTTAATGTCCTGGTCCATTATTTTGGACTCAATCTTGTCTAGCCTTGTTAGAATCTTGTCTGTAGATGATCCAATAGCTTTTGTCTGATCTGTAAGATTTAGTATAGCATCTTGTAACGGTTGTAGTGCTGCCTTTAAGTCATTCAAGTTGGAGCCTTCTGCTTTACCTTTGGCTGTATTGGTATTTTTATTAGTATCCCAGGCCTTCTGGACTCTGGGCCTTTTAGAAGAGGAAGAAGAGTCTTTCTCTGGAGAATTAATAGCAGAAAATTTAGTTTTTGTTGTTTGACTTTCCATATCTTCTGATGCTAGAGGCATTTTGATTATTGATTGATGGTTGAAGCTGGCTGAGATTTAGGAAAGTTTTTCTGATTTAATTTCAGGAGTGTTAGGCCGAGTTCCTTACTGTGCAGGATTCACATGTGGTATCCAGGTTCCCAAATAATCAGCCACAATCCAGCCTAAATGGTAAGAGTTTCAGTTTTTTTTTTCCTTCTGGTGTTAGAAACGAAGTGTACTAGTAGTTAATCCGTGTTTTTGATGAGAAAAATGTTAAGTCTTACTGGTGAAAAAAGCAGATATAATTTTAAGTGATGCTCTCCTGAGTTTCAGCACTCCCTACAGGACAGTGGCCATCTTGTTCTCCCCCAGTCGGTATCGTTTTGCTTCTAATTTATTTTTTCCTTATCTCTTTAAATGCGATTTTCACAACCATTTGTACACAAATGGTCACGTATTTGGGAGCTCTCATTGGCTGTGATTCTCAGGAACAGTTAATTGATTGGTTTGCATACTGCAGTGGCAATTCACTGTAATTGTAGAATATGAGCCAATCAAAAACTGTGTAGCACAGCCAATACTGGTCAATGTGGAACAGCAGAGTAGCTATTTGGTTGGTTTGTATACCACTAGGCTGATTGGCAGTAATTGCATACAAATCAATCAAAAATCAGGTAGCGGAGACAAAGCTGTTCAATGTGGAACAGCAGGTTTGCTCACGGTTGAATGCGGTGCATTCCACATAATCCACAGCACTGGCTACTCAGATGAGGGATTGGAGGCGAAAATTAAAGTGGGTTGGTTCTTTTCTGATAATTTCTGCTTGAGAAGAAGAACCAGGCAGGGGTGTCCTCTTTCCCCTTTGTTATTTGCTTTATATTTAGAACCACTGGCAGAAAATAAGGGACACAGAAATTCAAGGATATAATTGGTATGGTAGTCAAGAAAAAGTGGCTCTATTTGCAGATGATATTATTTTATACCTGATAAAACCAGAAAAGGACATTTTAGTGTGTTGTGGAACATTTTGAGATAGTTTCAAATCTTTTCAGAATACAAAATTAATGAAGCTAAAAGAAAAGCAATAGAAGTAAATTATGTAGCTTATGGGACATGATGCTGGTTTCTGACAGGCCCATGGAAATTAGAGATTGCCGCTAATTGAACTCTAATGGTGGCTGATGAGGAGCCCGCTTGAAAAAGCTCTGCTAAGAAGTCGCTTACGTTACATGATGGGGCCGTGAAGGGATCTTTATTGGAAGCCTCTGCCCAGAAAGAGAAACGCTTCCACTTACTAGCATAAGTCTTCCTGGTTGTAGGTTTGTGTGAGGAAAAGATAATCTCACGCACTGAATTGGAAATACTGGGAAGCCTGGCTAAGGTTGGAGAAAGAGCAACCAAACGCTGAGGTTGAGAGACTGAAGAGACTGATGGTTTGTGCCCGACTGGAGGATCAGGAGGTCCGGAACTGGGAATAGATTACACTGCTGTTCTAGAAGGTGACGATGCAGGAATGAGAACCAGATTTGTTGAGGAAGAGAGGGGCAATCTATGCCATCCTGATTGATAGCACGGTAGCTTTCTGAATTAGTTTTCCAATTAGTGGAAAGGGTGGGAATGCATACAGAAGTCCCTGGGGCCAATCGTGAACTAGAGCTAGCAATGAGTGTCCGGATGCAGGGAAGAGAGTGAAGAAACTGTCGCACTTGCTGTTGAGAGGAGTTGCGAAAAGGTCGCAGCAGAAGTGACCCCATTGGCAGAAGAACTAGTCCGTGACTGTCCGATTGAGAGGGTCCGGGAAGAGCATGAAGATAGCTCTGCTTAGCCTGTCTGCTATGACGTTGGACTTCCCAGGGATGTGCATTGCCAGAAACCGTTGAGAGGAGATGTCTACTATCCATAGTCTGAGTGCTTCTCGAGGCAAGGGATATGACTTGGTTCCACCCTGCTTGTTGATGTACCACACTACAGACATATGCATGCATTGAATTGCAATGGTCCCAGTGGGTAGAGAGTTCTGAAGAGCTTGCAAGCGCTAAAAGTGCCGCCTCATCTCCAAGAACCCTATGTGCAAGTGGTACACACTAGGTTGCCAGGTGCCCTGGACAGTCCTGCCCTGAAAATGCCCCTAGAGAGTTGAAGAGCTCCGTGGTCACCATGGCAACTGGAGGAGGAAGGAGAAATGGTCGGCCCTGGGGTACTTGTGGGGTTGCCAGGTGCCCTGGACAGTCCTGCCCTGAAAATGCCCCTCCCACCCGATCAGCATCCGTGGTCACCATGGCAACTGGAGGAGGAAGGACAAATGGTCACTGGAGAATCCTCCTGAAAACGATCCACCACCACTATTATGATTTGCATGATGATGAGATGATTATTTTTTAGGACGAATCTGGAAGTTGTCTTTCTGCATCCTGGGTGAACCGTACATGTCGGAGAATCCTCCTGACTCTGTCTACTGGAAGCTATGCAGATCGATCTTTCGATTTAATCTTGCGCCTATAAAGGTTCTGGACTGACAAGGTGACAATGCAGACTTTTCAAATTTATTGAGCGACCTGCTGCCACTCTGTCTACTGGAAGCGTTGCAGACAGATCTAGCAATTGATGTCTGCCTATAGCAGTAAGAAGCCAGTCGTCTAGATATGGAAGACTTTGCAATCCTTGCCGTCTCAGGTGAGCGGTAACCACTGCCATGGTATTGGTGAACACCCTGGGGGCTGTGGTGAGACCAAAGGGCAGGGCTCTGAACTGGTAATGACTGAAACCCCTGGAATCCTGCAGAAACCTTCTGGAGCGCCTGAACTGCCAATGCATTGGTGACGCATCCTGGGGATCTATGGAGCACATCCAATTGTCCTCTTGAACTGGTAGTAGAATGGACTGAAGCGTGACCATCCGAACTTCATTCTTTGAACAGACTTGTTTAGTCTGCTGAGATCATCTATGGGTCTCCAGTCCCCTGTCTTCTTTGGTACCAAAAGAACTTTAGAAAAATTCCAATCCCTTGCTGGTTCTTTGGGACTTGTTGGAAGCCCCGTTTTTTAGCAAAAGATCCATCCTGTGTACTGCCTGTTTGGTTAGGCTGGGTTTTTGATCTGTCTTGGGGTTGTTTGATTTTAAGGGAGTCTGGTTGGACAGGATTTTGTAACCTCCGGATATGATAGACTGTACCCATCTGTCTCGAGTGATGAGGCGCCAGGCTTCTGGGTACAGAGACAACCTTCCCCGACTGCCTTGAACAGGGACAGCCGGGCAGCCCCTCAGGGGTGCTAGACCCATCTGTCAGAGAAAGGTGAGACGCTGCCCTGCTTCTGGACCTCCTCTGCCCCTTCCCCGACTGGACCATGTTCCCTCCTCTGCCTTCCCTCCTCTGCCACGTGATCTGCCTCTGGCTCCCTGGGGGTTCCGGAACCACATCTGTCCACTCTTCTGGCCTTTAGGGTATTGGTCTAGAGGGAGTGGAAAAAGGGACTGGAACGGCGGAGAGAGTCTTGCCTTCCAACTCACACCAGGTAAGTGTATCTTTCAAGTGAGGTCCAAACAGAAGGTTTCCACAGAAAGGGGTGTTGGTGAAAGATGCCTTGAAGGGATCAGTGAAGGATGCAGTGAACATCCAGGCATGCCTTCTCAAATGCCTTGTGCCTGGCTCTACTCGCCTCATCAGCTGCATACGAAATGAGCCGCATGGAATGAGCCGCATGAATTAAGAGTCGATAGCTGGAAGTTTATCTAGTCTTAAGCCCCCACAGCTGATGGATCTTGCAGGGTATCTCCTAGCTTCTTGAGGAGATCCCTCTGAAGGCGGGTGAAGTAGCACAAATAATTCTCTGACGCATGGAGAAGATCGCTGAGGAAAAAGATCGCTTCCGTATCTATCCGCTTCCCTAGACTCTTTATTAAGGAGATATCCATCATAAGAAGTGTCAGCCAACTCCTTTTTTCAGCAGCTGCTACCACCATGGCATCAATGGGGACATGGCATCAAGAAACTGTTTATTGTGGGGGCCGTGATAAACTTAGTGGCCTCGAGGGCTTGGTTTCAGTGTGAGGGGCTGACCACGCCTTCCGAGGAGCCACTTCCATTAATGGACCGAAGGCTTCGACACCCAGGAGGAAGAGGGCGAGAACCAAACGCATCCAAGTATATCATCGAAGGGTTAAGAAGACCAGTTCCCCTATGCTTAAGGATCTCAAGGATGTCTGAGAAAGAGACATCTTCAGAGGGTCTGAGAAAGACCCTTCCGAAGAGGGACAGTCAGTATCTGACGTGACCAACTCTGGGAGTCAACATGTTTCTTCTTCCATTTCCTCTTTCAAGGGGACTCCTCCATTTCCTCAGGGAGGCCTCCTCCTCTGATACACCAGGTGGGGTGACCTGGAGCATTTGATCCCCTCGCTTGGGGGGGGAGCATTTGGCACCTGCCAAAGCAGGAACCCTGGGGAGGAGCTGAAGGGGCTGATCGAGGTCCAGACTCAGAAGTCAGCATGGAGGTCATGACCTCGAAGGAGCCCCTGTCCAGCACAGAAGAGTGCCCCCGCTCGAGGAGACGGAATCCTCTCCGGAGGAGAAGGGACCCTCCCGGGGAGATGCAGGAGCTCTCGAGGCCTGCACCGGAGCTCCGAGATGGAGAACGGGTCGGACAAGGGTCCAATGCCACTCTCCTCGGGCTGGCGAGGAGTCTCGCGCGGAGATCCCTCCAAGGCCGGAGGGCTTGAAGAAATCGGAGCAGGCAGAAGGAGCCAAAGGGGAAGCATCAGCGCCAACGCTTCCAGGACGAGAGCCCCAAAGCTCTCCACTGACGAACTGACTGGAGAGGTCGGAGGAGGAACTAGGCTCAGCCACAGACTAGCCAGGGCCTGATGAGGAGGGCTAGTTAACATTTTAGCCAGGGCCTGTGATTTGAGGAGTCTAACCACTCGCCAAGTCATGATCGGACAGCCTCCGAGACCGAGAAGAGTGGGACCTATGGCTCCGTTCAGACTGTAGCAAAGGCTGAGCTGAGTGACTCCGATCGACTCCACTGATGGCGATCTGGATCGCACTCCCTGACGGCTCCGATACCAAGGTGGGAGCCGAGAGGATACGGTCCAGGCCGAACCGAAACTGAAGCAGTGGGAGCAACTGGTGACGGCTCCATACTGGGAGCTGATGGCTTTGTGGGCTTAGGGTTTTAGCTGGCTGAGATTTTGCGGGGAGACCTCGGGTTTTAGTAAGCCCTTGAGAATTAACTTATTCCTACACTCCTGCAGGACTCTCGGACTAAAGGCATGACATACTGAGCAAGAGTAACACAGGTGTACGGAACCCAAACAATAAACACAAGAAGTGTGACCGAGTGTCAGAGACATTTTCTGACAGCAGTCACAACACTTGAACCCTGATACCTTGGTATCCTTTGACATGTTAAAAATAAAAGGAATACCGATGGATGAAATTTTAGACTAGTGCAAAAAAAACACACACACACACACTAGTCCACACCTCCACACAAAATTTTTAGGTAAACTATATAACAAAAAACTACAGACACTAGATCTAGACTACAAAGGAAAAACACTACTTCCCTACTGAAACAATATAAAAGGGAAGGGGATAGCCTCTAACTTAAACGGCCTACTTAGGAAGATGGGGGGGGGGACTCTCTAAGTAAAAACAAGCTTCCTAAGGGTCAGAAAACACAGGGAATCTAAGACTAGTCTACAGTACTACTCTGATTTAACAAAAAAAAATTCAAAAAATATACACTAACAGTTTAACTACTAAAAATACAAAAGATTAATACAACCTGAGCCAGTGAAGTGCAACCTCGTAGCTGATGTGGCAAATGAGATCTGGGGGTCTAGCGCCAGGCATTGTGGGATATAGGGAGGCCTCGAGCCAGTAAGTAGCTCTCGAGCTTTAGAAAATGGTGGCCTAGGAGGAGAGGGTCAGCTCTGAGCCCAACCAGCAGCTTTGAAGCGAGAGAGACAACTTAACAAGGGTCATTGCCTGTGCCAAAGGAGTCACCACAATGATTTTTGAAGCATTGTCCTGAATCTTCACAATTACCATGTATATATCAGGAAAGGGTGTAAAAATGCAAGCATTCAACTCTACACAGGAATGAATGCATCAAGTTTCCAGGCTTGCCTGCAAGTAGTTTTGGAGCAGAATTTGTTCATTTGTCTGTTTTTTGAGAGGGCAAACAGATCTTTGTGAGGTGGTCCCCACCACTGGATCAATTGTTGGAAAAGTCCTTGGCCAATTCTTCCATTTGATGGTCTGTTCTGTTCTGGTCCTGGTCAACTTGTCCGCCACTGCTTTGCTTTGATGGAAGTAAGATGAATGGAGTGTTAAGTCAAGCTACAAAGCACTACTTCAAGATATTGTAAGTAAGACTACATGGGTGTCACTTAAACAGTGTTTACAAGCAGCCACATTAAACTTACACTCTACATGGCATTCCCGTAGTCACAGTACTGCATAAGCAGCACACTAAATTCCTGTCAGATACCCCTTTTCGCAAAATTCAGTCTGACAGAAAAAAATGTTAGGCAAGTTCTCACACAGTGAACACAAGCACTAACATACTCAGTGGTGGTTCCTGTCTAAATAAAATGCTTCTTGACACTAAATATTTGCATAAAATTCATAATGATTACATAAGTAGTATATTTTCTTACTAGAATAGCCCCCAAAATAGCAGTGTTTTACAGGAAATGTGAACTTCTAATATTAGAAAGATACCAGTGTTTTTTTATAAGAAACATACCAACTAAAGTCATTACAAAATAAAATAATATTTTAAAGGACAGCATCCTATATGGAAGGGCTCCCCACTTGAGTCTTATCTGCCAGAATTGAAGCTGGCAAGCCACTGCTGGCTCTGTGAAGCCACTGAGCTGCTTCCTCTGAAGTCAAGAAGAAAGTACTGAAGATTCTTCCCACAGAGTGTCCAATCAGCAGTCTGAGTAAATGTGTGGAGAGAGAGAGAGCTTTTGGAAGCTGGACAATTGTTGTGGCTTGGGCAAGACACAACCCATGCAGCCTAAAAACTACTGCAACAGTGGGAATGATGAGCATGATGATATATTTTCACCCTGATGATCACACACTGCTTGTGTGGATGAGCATTGCCAAACTCTATGCACATGAAAACAGCACTGCATGGCTATCTGTCCAGTTTTCCAAAAGACATAACATCACATTTAAGAATAAACCTCTATGATGGAACCAAAAAATACACAGGCTCTATAATAAAAGGAAAAAAATTGCATGTAACCATAAATTTAACTCTTGCTAAATTAATTGAGGGACTCCAGACTCTGATCAAATAAACCAAAGCCAGCCATAAAGAAAGAAATAGCCACCCAGGTCTCTGACAGCCACAAACAAAGCTTTAACTAACTTAGAAACTTAGGAACAATGCACAGCACTTTGACAAGATAATTGTACATGACATCACATACTCAGAACCAGAGGACAAAGCTAATGTCTCTGACATTTATTTCACTCTTCAGCCTACTTTCCCTCCCTCTTTCCCAGATCCTCTGACTACAAGCTCACCTCCTCCTCTACTCTCCCTCCCACAAGTCCTTAAGACAGACACCAAGGCCAAAAACACTATTTCCATGGATATGGATAACATACCAGATTGCCTACTTACATATCAGCATCCAAACAGGAGATATGCCAGATGAATGGAGGATAGCAACAACAGTACCCTTACCAAACAGTGGGGCATCAACTAAAAAAGGTAGTAGTTACAGACCCATAAGACTAAGCTTCATCTGTATCAACTAAATGGAAATATTATGCTAATAATAAAATATGGCACAGACAGCCTAGACCCTTTTGCCCCAAAGCAGTTGAGATTTGTTAAGGGGGATCCTGCCCTTCAAATTTAAGTACCCCATGTCTATGTGGAACTGAAATATAAACAGGCACTATAATAAAAGAAAACAAAAAACTCATTGCATGTAAAATAAAATGTAACTCTTTGCTAACTTTTAACAGAACTCTAGACCCTAATCTAATCAAAAAAAGACATATATACAGTAAAACTAGACTTCTTTGAGGTTACTACTAAAGCAATGGTTAACAACAAATCAATATACAACACACATCTACACCACCGCTAATTCAGGCATCATAGATAAACTCTCCCAATTAAAACCCTTAATGTAATGCACATATACTATATATAGCAAATTGGCTTACAAATAGAACAAAGGAAATTAGGATATGCAGCTCTACCTCCTCCATTCACTACAACCCAACCCAAGGGTTCAATTCTTCTCAGTTGGCATTTAATTCTCAGAGGTCAAATGTTATGTTAAAGGTTTATGGCTGACTTGCAGATGAGATGACTGTAATCTTAGTGTCATGATAAATATTCTTCAAGTCAATCTTTGCCAATGAAATGGTCTTTGCAAAACAAATAGCTAAACTAAAACATGGAAAAAAACTTCATACCAAGAAATGTATGATAGTATCCTGGTGTAAGCATGACCATAAAACTAACTATCACATTAACAATACATCCCTGAAAGTTGATCTTCTATTCAGGGGGAACCTAACCTATGCAAGCAATGTCCTGTCCTTTGATCACTACATATCCACTATTGTAACAGATCTTCTGTACCATATAGTCCTTGTCTTCTTCAGTAAGGCTCCTGGTTGAACAGGTTCTGGATGGGGATGGGTTACGAATGGGGATGGTACCCTCTGAGGAACTGGGATGTTGTTTGGGAGTACTGAATCCTTGGGAGTGTCAAGACAGATTTGAGTGTACTTCTGGAAGAAACTGATACCAACAAACCTAATCTATCCTCAGATAGCAGCACTGGAAGAGAAAACCAGATCCAGTCTGGCAGTGCTCAGTGCAAGGCTCAGATCGAGTCATAGATTTGGTGGATCTTGGCATCTTAAGTTTTCAGCTTAAATAACCTGTCAGATTTGAGATAGGGTCTCTCTTTCCTTTGTCACTTATTTTTGAAGAAAGGGAAAGAGAAGGGCTCAAATGAGCAAATTTTGACTTAGGGGTCAGAGATTTATGCTACCAAGAATGGCCTGTTTGAAAGCAGAAGGTAGCATTCCCTTAAAATGAGCTTATTTTTCCTTTCAACCAAAGCTCTTTGGTTGAAGGAATGACAGATGGTGCAGTCATCTTGTAGGGTAAGAGGCCTTAAACAGTAAACACACAAGGTGCGAGTCACTAAATCTTGGTTTATGGCTGGCTGCACTTATGTTTAAAGCTTGCTATCCTGTTTCTCCGCCATGAAGTCAACAAGGAGGAGATGGAAAAAAACAAGAACACACACACACACACACACACACACACACAATCACTATGGACAGACACCAAAGGACAGACACCAAAGGATAAACAGAGAGAGGAGGAAAAGGAGAAAACTACTAACAATAGATTTTAAGGTAACCTTTAAAGGTAAACGGGAAAAAAAAGGTAAATAAAAATGGTTACTAGTGGGAAAAAAGGAGAGAAAAAAAAGAGAAAGTAAGCTAATAAAAAAGAGGTTACTGTAAAAAAAGGAGGTCAGAGAAAAAGGAAAGATAGAAAAAAAAGGGGAAAAAGAAACAAAAAGATATAGAAAAAAAGTGAAAAAATATCTTACTAAAGTAACAAAACACTCCAAGAAGAAGATGGTCGAACCCTGTCTTCATAAGTGGCAAAGTAGAACTAAGTTGATGCAAAGAGATGCATTGTGGGTAAGGAGAGTATCCAAGAGCTTTTGGTTGCCATGAGCTTAGTAATGGCCAAGCTGAATCCAACAGATCAGATCCAGACCTCATATGTGAGGATGAGATGACAAACTGACAATATCAGATCAACTGTATAAAAGATCAACCTGAAAACAGTGTATACAAACCTGACAAAAGTGTATAAATGTAAAACAACAAAAAACTAAAACACATAAAAAAAAAACTTAAACACTTTTAACACAGTGATAATTTCTTTTATGTATTTAAATGTCAATACTCTCACAAAAAAATGCAAAAAGAAAGAGTTGTGAATTGTATTAAAATGTACAGTGCAAATATTAATGCTATGAAGACAAAATTGGAAAGAATGAAACATGTGAAATTGATAAAGAAAGATTGCTAGGATGGCTATTCAGTGGAATACCTTGGACAAAGGAAAAATAGAGTACTAATATTAATTCCAAGAAGTAGTAATATAGTGATAGAAAGGGATAAAAAGATAATAATGGTACTTAAAAGCAAGATGGCAAGGTAGGAGGATTACACTGGCATGCATTTATATTCCACCTAATACTGCTATAATGGAGCTTAAGAAAATTTTGGGAGAGCTAATCTGCTTTCAGCAAGAAATATTAATAATAGGGACTGGAATTTGATTTACAGCAGTGAAGATGTGGTCTGCAAGCCCCAAAGGGAAAATATAGGGCCCCAGGGCAGAGTTTTGAATAAATTTATGAAAATATGAATAATGGAAGATGTGAATCCAGTACTAGGAGTTTGGAGTGAATTTACATAAATATCCCAATGATATAAAAACTATCCTTGGCTAGACAAAATTTGCATTTCACAGGAACATGTGCTAGTGAGTGGGAACAAATTAAAGTAGAATTAAAAATATTAAAGAAAGGAAAAAAGGGAGGTATAGTTAAGAAAATTAAAGAGTTATTAAGAGGGAATGACAAATGTTAAAAGGGAATGAGAAATGGGGAAATCTCAGAACAAGAAGAGGATCAACTGCAGAAATAAAAACATAAAACGGGATTACTTTGATAAAATGCATGAGTTTTGAAAGATTGCTGTTAATATGCATGAGTTTAGAAAATATGCTGTTGTTTAACTGTTTTTGATAACTGCAAGGATTTTTGATAACTTTGAAAGCACTCAGGCATAGCAAAGTAGAAAGGAGTGCAGAGGAGCTTAGGGAACCTATAACAAACAAGATAACAAGATATACTGAAGAGGTATTACAATACTTTCATAAATTATATGAAAAAAGATATAAAGCAAAGAAGGTACAAGTGGACACGTATGGAAAAATTAAATATGACAAGGTTAGAGGTAGATGAGGCTCAATTACTAACAGGGAGGGAGGAGATGAGCTAAAATGGTGATGTATAATCAATCCACAGGAAAGTCCCCAGAAATAGTCCCCATTCCAGTGGAAGTCTGCAAGGGAGGAGGGAAAAAGGGATAAAGATCTGAAAGATTTATCTGAGATCTTAAAGAGGTTAGAGGTACCAACAAGAGAGAAGAGGTAGGTGGTAGGTGTAATAAAGGGGTGGTAGGTGTAATACCTAGATGCAGCTTCATACCATCCCATTTCAATACTAAACCATGATTATAAAATCTTATGTCTATAAGTAATGTGTAATGACAACAGTGAATGAGTAATTGATACTCAAATGCCAATGTGGTTTTGTGGAGGGAGGCAAATATTTGACAACATTAATTTGACACTGATGACAGAGAGGAAATGACTGATTAGAAAATAGTTGGGGGGTGTGTTAGCAGAGAGAAAATTTTTGGGAGTAAGCTAGGACTTTTGCATTCCCCCTTAAAACTAAACAGTTGATTAGGAAGATATATGAGGGACATAGGGACATATATCTCAACCTGAGGGACATAGGGACATATGTCCCGACCATAGCAATGTGTGACAAACAGTCAAAATGTGGAACACCCTATTTTCTCTCTGAGAAAAGCATTACATATTTTCTGGCCATGGTCTTTCAACTAAAAAATATGTGTGGACACACACACACACACACACACACACACACACACAGCACACACACGCACACGCACACGCACACACACACACACACACACACACACACACACACACACACACACACACACACACACACACACACACACATTGTCATAACCTCTCAACTGCACAGAATTTTTTGCAATGCCCATTGTGTTGCCTTATATTTTTGGTCTGTTCCTCATAAAATATGTAGTTTTCTGGCAAATCACAGAGGAATGAAATAAAGTAATGAAAGAAATATGAATTTCAGACATCATATCCTTCAGAACATGTATGGTAACACAAAACCAGCCTGTTATTCTAGAAACTTTCTATGTTTTCTTGTGCTAAGAGGTTGACAGCTATGACAATGACAAGTCTGAGAAAACACTTGTAGTTGGAATGAGCTTAGGCATGTATAACTGTAGGCAAACTCCAGCATGTTTTTGATTACTTCATTGATATTTTAAGCACAGAAATGGCTGTAAATGGTTTTGGTTTTCATTCTTGTTGAATAATATCCCTTCCTGCACTCAGAAAACCCAACACACACACACACACACACACACACACACACACACACACACACACACACACACACACACACACACGTAACGGTTTAAAGAGACGGAAAAAATATAACAGAAACAAAACAGTATCAAAGCAAATAACTGTAATGCCAGCAAAAAAGATTCCTTCTAACTGTTGGTATTGCAGTTAGTTACTTTATATTTATCATTTGTAAATAATAACATAATATACCTGGCTTATGTGACCCGTGCAAGATCTAACAAACCAGTTTTAACAGTTTCAGGGTCATTACATATACTTACATATATGTACGGAAGTACGGAAGTGTTGCTGCTTCAAGATGGCATGCTTGCATAATAGGTCACATCAGGGACAGAAGCGTCACTGGTAGTATAGAGTGATGGGATATGGGATTACTCGTGGGTGTTTTCATTTTTATTTGTGAATTTGAGCAATTTGGTAAGTGAGGCATTTGCATTTTAAAAGCAAAATATGTAATTCATATGGGTGCTAGCATAACAAACAAGCCCAGCAGATTCAGACCAATTAATATGGGTACTGTAAATATCCAACTTTAAATTATGTATTTTTTTTTTTTTTTTCATTCCTGATCCTTAGGACCTGCAGGTGTAGTACCCCAACCCAAATAACATACACCTTAATAGAGATACATATACATACTTAATTTATATATATATATATCATATTATAGAGTAGTGAGGTGGAGTTCGCCAAGTGGTATGGTATGTACATGACTGTTAAGTATTGATCCAAAATAAGATGTGTAAGATTCTGCAAATAAAATAAAACTGTCAAATGGATATTCCTTTAGGAGAAAAGTTAGTATTACCACTGGGACATATGCAAACAAGTTTCATAGGCAGACCAAAACAGTATGAATGAAATTAAGTGAAGTAAGTGTATTTAAGATATGACTAGAACTTAGGAGACTACTACCCTTGTAAATCCTGCATAATAAACTGTACGGACCACACAACTGTGGAGTCTTGAGGAGGAGGTTGCCTGCATCTAGATTGCCGGGTTTATCAATTGGATAAAAGAGTAATTACAGAGAGAAATTAAATCTCATACCAGACATACATACTGTAACATTTGTTGGTTGGGAGCTGTTTGACCCCTAAATAGCGTCCTTGCTATAATGCATTAGATCATCAATCTGATCTGGCTTTTCTTCTTCTTCCGAGCAATGCGCCAAGACTAGTGCTTTTCCGCTACCTCTGAAACGCGCGTTGATCTTCTCAGTGCCGGTAAGCAATATATAAGTCAGAGACTCAGGTGATCCTTTAACACCGCTGCAATGTACACGTATGTGAAGGAGGGCATCAGTCGCAGCAGGATAGGATATGCTTCTGTAAATCATCCTGTTGCTTTAAGGGAATAAAGCATCCTGGGAGGTTAGCTGAGACGTCGAGGCCACGCTTGGACAGGCGACTGCTGGGAAATGCAGTCTATGCTATGCTGAGGACCACCACGAGGCCACGAGGCAGCGCTTGGAGAACTATGACTTCAGGGGTCTACGAGAGGCCAGGATCGCTCTTCAGCCACCGCAGGCACTTCCGAAACAGGCAGGCTCATCCCCATCACCATTCTGGTAGCTCCAGGACAAGGTAAAGAGTTGGGATAAGACAGGGAATCAATTCTGGACCCGGCGAGATCAAGGAAAAGAAAGAGCTTTGAATATTAGTTCTTCATCTTAGTAGAAGTGAGTCGCTAAGTTATTAAGATTAATTTTCTTCTTCCCTCTATTTTGATTCTGGTACCGGTTGGTACCAACAAAAACATAAAACATCTCTTCTTTCTTTTTGTTGGTGACTGTGTATTTTGTTCTTGGGCAGTAAATGATAAAGAGTTGGGGCTCATTTGAAATCTTATGTTCCTGTTAATAAGATATGCACAGAATGGGGCTAATTGTTGTCTTGCCACCTTGATTTGTTGGGGAAGATCTTGCGATATGGATACTTTCATTCCTTGCCACGTTATTTTTTTTTGGCTTGGCTGCAATTAAAGAGTTGTTCACATGGTAGAAATTGAGAATTTTAGCATAAACAATTCTGGGGGTTGTTGCTTCAGAGGGGCTCTTAACGTGTGTGTGCCCTTTCTATTGTAATTTGTTTAGCCTCTTGGTCATTATCGAGTAAGAGACTGAAAATGGATGTTATCACCTCTGTTAACTTGGAGTGTTCAATGCTTTCATGGATGCCTCTTATAATTAGATTGTTTCTTCTGGATCTAGCTTCGAGATCCAAAATTTGTAGATCCTGGATTGATTTTTTATTTACTTTCAGTTCCTCCTGCATGGAATCAATTTTAATGTCCTGGTCCATTATTTTGGACTCAATCTTGTCTAGCCTTGTTAGAATCTTGTCTGTAGATGATCCAATAGCTTTTGTCTGATCTGTAAGATTTAGTATAGCATCTTGTAACGGTTGTAGTGCTGCCTTTAAGTCATTCAAGTTGGAGCCTTCTGCTTTACCTTTGGCTGTATTGGTATTTTTATTAGTATCCCAGGCCTTCTGGACTCTGGGCCTTTTAGAAGAGGAAGAAGAGTCTTTCTCTGGAGAATTAATAGCAGAAAATTTAGTTTTTGTTGTTTGACTTTCCATATCTTCTGATGCTAGAGGCATTTTGATTATTGATTGATGGTTGAAGCTGGCTGAGATTTAGGAAAGTTTTTCTGATTTAATTTCAGGAGTGTTAGGCCGAGTCCCTTACTGTGCAGGATTCACATGTGGTATCCAGGTTCCCAAATAATCAGCAACAATCCAGCCTAAATGGTAAGAGTTTCAGTTTTTTTTTTTCCTTCTGGTGTTTGAAACGAAGTGTAGTAGTAGTTAATCCGTGTTTTTGATGAGAAAAATGTTAAGTCTTACTGGTGAAAAAAAGCAGATATATTTTAAAGTGATGCTCTCTGAGTTTCAGCACTCCCTACAGGACAGTGGCCATCTTGTTCTCCCCAGTCGGTATCGTTTTGCTTCTAATTTATTTTTTCCTTATCTCTTTAAATGAATTTTTCACAACCATTTGTACACAAATGGTCGGATTTTGGGCTCTCTCATTGGCTGTGATTCTCACACACAGTTAATTGATTGGTTTGCATACTGCAGGCAGTGGCAACTGTGTGTAATATGAGCCAGCCAATCAAAACTGTGTACAGCCAATACTGGTCAATGTGGAACAGCAGAGTAGCTATTTGGTTGGTTTGTATACCACTAGGCTGATTGGCAGTAATTGCATACAAATCAATCAAAAATCAGGTAGCGGAGACAAAGCTGTTCAATGTGGAACAGCAGGTTTGCTCACCGTTGAATGCGGTGCATTCCACATAATCCACAGCACTGGCTACTCAGATGAGGGATTGGAGGCGAAAATTAAAGTGGGTTGGTTCTTTTCTGATAATTTCTGCTTGAGAAGAAGAACCAGGCAGGGGTGTCCTCTTTCCCCTTTGTTATTTGCTTTATAGTTAGGACCACTGGCAGAAAATAAGGGACACAGAAATTCAAGGATATAATTGGTATGGTAGTCAAGAAAAAGTGGCTCTATTTGCAGATGATATTATTTTATACCTGATAAAACCAGAAAAGGACATTTTAGTGTGTTGTGGAACATTTTGAGATAGTTTCAAATCTTTTCAGAATACAAAATTAATGAAGCTAAAAGAAAAGCAATAGAAGTAAATTATGTACCCGGGGATCTCTCACTGGAGGCCTGAGCAAGATTGTTCCTTTCAGAAAGGCTTTGCAAAGCTTATGGGACATGATGCTGGTTTCTGACAGGCCTGTATGGAAATTAGAGATTGCCGCTAATTGAACTCTAATGGTGGCTGATGAGGAGCCCGCTTGAAAAAGCTCTGCTAAGAAGTCCAGAACGTTATGGACAGGGGCGTGAAGGGATCTTTATTTCTAGCCTCTGCCCAGAAAGAGAAACGTTTCCACTTACTAGCATAAGTCTTCCTGGTTGTAGGTTTGTGTGAGGAAAGGATAATCTCACGCACTGAATTGGAAATACTGGGAAGCCTGGCTAAGGTTGGAAGTGGAGCAACCAAGCAGTGAGGTTGAGAGACTGAAGAGACTGATGCAACCTGCCCGACTGATTGATCAGGAGGTCCGGAACTGGGTCCAGATTCCAAGGCTGTTCTAGAAGGTGACGATGCAGGAATGAGAACCAGATTTGTTGAGGCCAGTAGGGGGCAATGAGGATCATCCTGCAACCTAGCACGGTAGCTTTCTGAATTAGTTTGGGAATTAGTGGAAAGGGTGGGAATGCATACAGAAGTCCCTGGGGCCAATCGTGAACTAGAGCGTCTCTGGTGGAGTGTCCGGGAAGAGGGAAGAGAGTGAAGAAACTGTCGCACTTGCTGTTGAGAGGAGTTGCGAAAAGGTCGCAGCAAGGCTGACCCCATTGGCAGAAGATTCTGTCCGCTACTATCCGACTGAGAGACCACTCGTGAGGCATGAGAATAGCTCTGCTTAGCCTGTCTGCTATGACGTTGGACTTCCCAGGGATGTGCATTGCCGTCAGAAACCGTTGAGAGGAGATCACCCACTGCCATAGTCTGAGTGCTTCTCGACATAAGGGATATGACTTGGTTCCACCCTGCTTGTTGATGTACCACACTACAGACATATTGTCTGTCTGAATTGCAATGGTCCCAGTGGGTAGAGAGTTCTGAAGAGCTTGCAACGCTAAAAGTGCCGCCCTCATCTCCAAGAAGTTTATGTGCAAGTGGTACTTGTGGGTTGCCAGGTGCCCTGGACAGTCCTGCCCTGAAAATGCCCCTCCCACCCGATCAGCATCCGTGGTCACCATGGCAACTGGAGGAGGAAGGACAAATGGTCGGCCCTGGGGTACTGATGGAGAGATCATCCACCAAGCCAAGTGGTCTTTGCATGACTGTGTGATTATTATCTTGTGAGACAAAGGAAGTTGTTGAAAGGACCATTGGGTGAAAAGCATCCACTGGAGAATCCTCCTGAAAACGAGCCAGGGGAACTATTATGATCGCTGATGCCATGAGACCTAAGATTTTTAGGACGAATCTGGCCTGAATCTTTCTGCATCCTAATAATACCCGTACATGTCGGCGAATGTCTGCCACTCTGTCTACTGGAAGCGTTGCAGACAGATTTTTCGTATTTAATCTTGCGCCTATAAAGGTTAAGGACTGACAAGGTGACAATGCAGACTTTTCGAAATTTATTGAGATACCTAGGTTGGAGCATGTTTGGATGGTATAATCCCTGGCTCTTAGCAATTGATGTCTGGTGGAAGCAGTAAGAAGCCAGTCGTCTAGATATGAAAACACCTGGAATCCTTGCCGTCTCAGGTGAGCGGTAACCACTGCCATGCATTTGGTGAACACCCTGGGGGCTGTGGTGAGACCAAAGGGCAGGGCTCTGAACTGGTAATGACTGGCTCCCAGCCGGAAGTGCAGAAACCTTCTGGAACGCCTGTCCATTTTGATGTGGTAGTACGCATCCTGAAGATCTATGGAGCACATCCAATTGTCCTGACCCAAAAAGGGTAGAATGGACTGAAGCGTGACCATCCGGAACTTCATTCTTTGAACAGACTTGTTTAGTCTGCTGAGATCCAAAATGGGTCTCCAGTCCCCTGTCTTCTTTGGTACCAAAAAGAACTTTGAGTAAATTCCAGATCCTTGCTGGTCTGCTGGGACTTGTTGGATGCCCCGTTTTTTTTTTTTAGCAGTCTTGAAATTTCTTGTACTGCCTGTTCCCTTAGGCTGGGTGGAACATCTGGGATGGGGTTGTTTGATTTTAAGGGAGTGTGGACAAACAGGATTTTGTAACCTCCGGATATGATAGACTGTACCCATCTGTCTCGAGTGATGAGACGCCAGGCTTCTGGGTACAGAGACAACCTTCCCCCGACTGCCTTCGAAGGTGGACAGCCGGGCAGCCCCTTGTTGTTCCCTCCTCTGCCTCTGGAGGGAAACTCGCCACGTGTGTCAGGCATGGCTCCCTGGGGTTTCCGGAACCACATCTTCCCACTCTTCTGACCCTTAGGGTATGGTCTAGAGGGAGTGGAAAAACGGACTCCAACGGCAGAGAGAGTCTTGCCTTCCTGCTCACACCAGGTAAGTGTATCTTTCACCTGAGGTCCAAACAGAGCTGAACCATCAAAAGGGGTGTTGGTGAAAGATGCCTTGAAGGGATCAGTGAAGTTACATAACCACATCCAGGCATGCCTTCTCAAAGCTACGCCTGTGCCTGCGGCTCTACTCGCCCCATCAGCTGCATACGAAATGAGCCGCATGGAGAAGTTAACGATAGAATTAAGAGTCGCTAGCTGGAAGTTTATCTTATCTTGAGCCCCCACAGCTGATGGATCTTGCAGGGTATCTCCTAGCTTCTTGAGGAGATCCCTCTGAAGACGGGTGAAGTAGCATAAATAATTCAGCGACCGCATGGAGAAGATCGCTGAGGAAAACATCCGCTTCCCGTATCTATCCATCATCCTAGACTCTTTATTAAGGAGATGGACAGGTACAGAAGTGTCAGCCAACTCCTTTTTTGTGGCAGCTGCTACCACCATGGCATCAATGGGGACACTTTTTGTCAGAAACTGTTTATCTTGGGGGGCCGTGATAAACTTAGTAACCCTTGAGGGCTTGGTTTCAGTGTGTCCGAGCTGACCACGCCTTCCGAGCCACCACTTCCATTAATGGATCGAAAGGCAGAGACACCCAGGAGGTGGAGGGGCGAGAACCAAACGCATCCAAGTATATCGACTCGTTCTCAGAAGGGTTAAGAGAAGACCAGTTCCCCCTCTGCTTAAGGATCTCAAGGATGTCTGAGAAAGAGACATCTTCAGAGGGGGATCTTGGGGACCCTTCCGAATCCTCCAAGTCAGTATCTGACGTGACCAACTCTGGGGAGTCAACATGTTTCTTGTTCCATTTCCTCTTTCAAGGGGACTCCTCTGAAATCTCAGGGAGGCCTCGAAGAGGAAGATACACCCAGTGGGGTGACCTGGAGCATTTGATCCCCGCTTGGGGCCTGGAGGAGGGGCAGAGACCAAAGCAGGCACCCTGGGGGGAGGAGCTGAAGGGGCTGATCGAGGTCCAGACTCAGAAGTCAGCATGCTCCTCATGACCTCGAAGGTGCCCCTGTCCAGCACAGAAGAGGGCCCCTGCTCGAGGAGACGGAATCCTCTCCGGCACCGAAAGGGACAGCTCGAGGCTGATGCAGGAGCCGAGCTTACCTGCACCGAAGCTCCGAGATGGAGAACGGGTCGGACAAGGGTCCAATGCCACTCGCCCCCTCGGGGCTGGCGAGGGAGTCTCGGCGCCCAGATCCCTCCAAGGACGGAACCATTGAAGAAATCGGAGCAGGCGAAGGAGCCAAAGGGGAAGCATCAGCGCCAACGTTTCCAGGATCCGAGCCCCAACAAGCTCCAGCTCCGAACTGACTGGAGGAGTCGGAGGAGGAACTACTTCAGAAAAGGGAGCAGCCACAGCCTGATGAGGAGGGCTAGTTAACATTTTAGCCAGGGCCTGTGATTTGAGGAGTCTACTAACCACTCTCGCCAAGTCATGATCGGACAGCCTCGAGGACCGAGAAGAGTGGGACCTATGGCTCCGTTCAGACTGTAGCAAAGGTGATCCTGGAGCTGAGCAAATCGACTCCACTGATGGCGATCTGGATCACTTACGGCTCCCTGACGGCTCCGACTCCAAGGTGGGAGCCGAGAGAGATTTTGATACTTCGGTCCAGGCCGGAACCGAAATTGAAGCAGATGCTCCAACTGGTGACGGCTCCATACTGGGAGCTGATGGCTTGGTGGGCTTAGGGGTTTTAGCTGGCTGAGATTTTGCCGGAGACCCCTCGGGTTTTAGTAAACCCTTGAGAATTAACTTATTCCTACACTCCTGCAGGACTCTCGGACTAAAGGCATGACATACTGAGCAAGAGTCCTGCAGGTGTACGGAACCCAAACAATAAACACAAGAAGTGTGACCGTCTGTCAGAGACATTTTCTGACAGCACGAGTCACACTTCTTGAACCCTGATACCTTGGTATCCTTTGACATGTTAAAAATAAAAGGAATACCGATGGATGAAATTTTAGACTAGTGCAAAAAAAACACACACACACTCACACACACACACTAGTCCCACACCTCCACACAAAATTTTTAGGTAACTATATTAACAAAAAAACTAAGAGACTAAGATCTTAGACTACAAAGGCTAAACACTACTTCCTACTGAAAACAATATAAAAGGGAAGGGGATAGCCTCTAACTTAAACGGCCTACTTAGGGAGATGGGGGGGGGACTCTCTAAGTAAAAACAAGCTTCCTAAGGGTCAGAAAACACAGGGAATCTAAGACTAGTCTACAGTACTACTCTGATTTAACAAAAAAAAATTCAAAAAATATACACTAACAGTTTAACTACTAAAAATACAAAAGATTAATACGACCTGAGCCAGTGAAGTGCAACCTCGTAGCTGATGTGGCAAATGAGATCTGGGGGTCTAGTGCCAGGCATTGTGGGATATAGGGAGGCCTCGAGCCAGTAAGTAGCTCTCGAGCTTTAGAAAATGGCCTAGTAGGAGCCGAGGGTCAGCTCTGAACCCAACCAGCAAGAATGAAGGCGAGAGAGACAACTTAACATCCAATGTTGCCTGTGCCAAAAGGGAGTCACCACAATGATTTCTGAAGCATTGTCCTGAACCTTCACAATTACCATGTATATCAGTGGAAAGGGTGTAAATGCATAAGCATTCAACTTTACAGGAATGAAAATGCATCTGTTTTCCAGGCTTGCCTGCAAGTAGTTCTGGAGCAGAATTTGTTCATTTGTCTGTTTTGAAAGGAGGCAAACAGATCTTTGTGAGGTGGTCCCCACCACTGGATCAATTCCTGGAAGTCCCCCTTGGCCAATTTCCATTCTTGATGGTCTGTTCTGTTCTGGTCCTGGTCAACTTGTCCGCCACTGCTTTGCTTTGATGGAAGTAAGATGAATGGAGTGTTAAGAAGTGCTACAAAGCTACTTCCCAAGCTATTGTAGCCGGACTACATGGTGTCCACTTAAACAGTGTTTACAAGCAGCACATTTAAACTTACACTCACATACACATTCCGTAGTCACAGTACTGCATAAGCAGCACACTAAATTCCTGTCAGATACCCTTTTCAAAAATTCAGTCTGACAGAAAAAAATGTTAGGCAAGTTCTCACACAGTGAACACAAGCACTAACATACTCAGTGGTGGTTCCTGTCTAAATAAAATGCTTCTTGACACTAAATATTTGCATAAAATTCATAATGATTACATAAGTAGTATATTTTCTTACTAGAATAGCCCCCAAAATAGCAGTGTTTTACAGGAAATGTGAACTTCTAATATTAGAAAGATACCAGTGTTTTTTTATAAGAACAATACCACTAAAAGTCATAACAAAATAAATAATATTTTTAAAGGACAGCATCCTATATGGAAGGGCTCCCCACTGAGTCCTTATCTGCCAGAATTGAAGCTGGCAGCCAGCTGCTGCTCCTGTGAAGCCACTGAGCTGCTTCCTCACAAGTCAAGAAGAAAGTACTGAAGATTCTTCCACAGAGTTGTCCAATCAGCAGTCTGAGTAAATGTGTGGGAGAGAGAGAGAGAGAGCTTTTGGAAGCTGGACAATTGTTGTGGCTTGGGCAAGACACAACCCATGCAGCCTAAAGACTACTGCAACAGTGGGAATGATGAGCATTGATTTATATTTTCACCCTGATGATCACACTGCTTATGTGGAATCCTTAATTGCCAAACTCTATGCACATGAAAACAGCTGCATGGCTACATCTGTCCAGTTCCAAAGTAGACATAACATCACATTTAAGAATAAACCTCTATGATGGAACCAAAATATACACAGGCTCTATAATAAAAGGAAAAAAATATTGCATGTAACCATAAATTTAACTCTTGCTAAATTGAACAAGGGACTCCAGACTCTGATCAAATTAACCAAAGCCAAATATAAAGAAAAAAAATAGCCACCCAGGTGAAGGACAGCCACAAAGTCTTCTTTAACTGTGTTAGAAACTTAGGAACAATGCACAGCACTTTGCATAGATAATTGTACATGACATCACATACTCAGAACCAGAGGTCAAAGCTAATGTCTCTGACATTTAGCTCAAACTTCAGCCTACTTTCCCCTCTTATATTCCCAGATCACAGATCTACAGCTACACCTCCTCCTCTAATCTCCCAAGAACAAGTCCTTAAGACACCATCCAAGGCCAAAAACACTATTTCCATGGATATGGATAACATACCAGATTGCCTACTTACATATCAGCATCCAAACAGGTGATATGCCAGATGAATGGAGGATAGCAACAGTCATACCCTTACACAAATGTGGGGCATCAACTAAAGTAGGTAGTTACAGACCCATACGACTAACCAGCTTCATCTGTAAGGCTATGGAAATAATTATTATGCTAATAATAAATAATGGCACAGACAGCCTAGACCCTCTTGCCCCAAGCCAGTTGAGATTTGTTAAGGGGGGATCCTGCCCTTCAAATTTAAGTATAAATGTCTATGGTGGAACCCAAATATAAACAGGCACTATAATAAAAGAAACAAAACAACTCATTGCATGCAAAAATAAATTTAACTCTTGCTAAACTTAACAGACAACTCTAGACCCTAATCTAATCAACGAAAGCCATATATACAGTAAAACTAGACTTCTTTGAAAAGGTCACTAAAGCAATGGTTAAGGACAAATCAATATACAACACACATCTACACCACCGCACATTCAGGCATCATAGATAAACTCTCCCATTTAAATGAAAACCCTTAATGTTAACTGACTATATATAGCAAATTGGCTTACAAATAGAACACAGGAAATTAGGATATGCAGCTCTACCTCCTCCATTCACTAATGGTGTACCCAAGGGTTCAATTCTTGCTAGTTGGCATTTAATTCTCAGAGGTCAAAGCAAATGTTAAAGGTTTATGGCTGACTATGTTTGCAGATGACTGTAATCTTAGTGTCATGATAAATATTCCAGAAGTCATCAAAATCCTTCAAAATGGTCTTTGCCAAACAAATAGCTGGTGTAAAACATGGAATAAAACTAAATACCAAGAAATGTATGATAGTATCCTTCAGAAAGCATGACCACCCTTGTAACTATCACATTAACAATACATCCCTGAAAGTTGATCTTCTATTCAGGGATCTGGGAACCTATGCAAGCAATGAATTGTCCTTTGATCACTACATATCCACTATTGTAACAGATCTTCTGTACCATATAGTCTATGTCTTCTTCTGTAAGGCTCCTGGTTGAACAGGAAGAGGACACTGATGGGGTTACGAATGGGGATGGTACCCTCGAAGGAACTGGGTCTATGTTTGGGGAGTACTGAATCCTTGGGAGTGTCAAGACAGATTTGAGTGTACTTCTGGAAGAAACTGATACCAACAAACCTGATCTATCCTCACTGGATAGCACTGGAACCGAAGAAACCAGATCCAGTCTGGCAGTGCTCAGTGCCGAAGGCTCAGATCGAGTCATAGATTTGGTGGCTCTTGGCATCTTAGTTTTTGGCTTTAAATAACCTGTCAGATTTGAGAAAGGTCTCTTCTTTCCTTTGTCACTTATTTTTGAAGAAAGGGAAGAAGAAGGGCTCAAATGAGCAAATTTTGACTTAGGGGTCAGAGATTTATGCTACCAGAAATGGCCTGTTTGAAAGCAGAAGGTAGCATTCCCCTTAAAATGAGCTTATTTTTCCTTTCAACCAAAGCTCTTTGGTTGAAGGAATGACAGATGGTGCAGTCATCTTGTAGGTAAAGAGGCCTTAAACAGTAAACACACAGGGAGTGCGAGTCACTAAAGGGAAGTTTATGGCTGCACTTTGCGCATTTTTAAAGCTTGCTATCCTGTTTCTCCGCCATGAAGTCAACAAGGAGGAGATGGAAAACAAAAGAACACACACACACACACACACACACACACACACACACACACAATCACTACTAACAGACACCAAAGGATTTTTTTTTTTTTTTGTTATAAACAGAGAGAGGAGGAAAAGGAGAAAACTACTAACAATAGGAGTTAAGAATACCTTTAAAGGTAAAGCGGAGGTGAGTAACCTATAAAAATGGTTACTAGTGGGAAAAAAGGAGAGAAGAAAAAGTGAAAGTAAGCTAATAAAAAGAGGTTACTGTAAAAAAGGGTTTCAGAGACAAAGGGGAGATAGAAAGTACTAAATATTCAAAAAAAACAAAAAGAAATAGGTAGATAGTGAAAAAATATCTTACTAAAGTAACTTGACACTCCAAGAGCTAGATGGTCGAACCCTGTCTTCATAAGTGGCAAAAGAGAACTAAGTTGACATGGAGAGATGCATTGTGGGTAAGGGGAGGTATCCAAGAGCTTTTTGGTTGCCATGAGCTTAGTAATGGCCAAGCTGAATCCAACAGATCAGATCCAGACCTCATATGTGAGGATGAGATGACAAACTGACAATATCAGATCAACTGTATAAAAGATCAACCTGAAAAACAGTGTATAAATGTAACACAAAAGCTGCAGCTAGACATTTAACAAAAAAACTTTTACACATAAAAGGTGGGAATAATAACTTTTTAACACAGTGATGCTTTCTGCAATGTATTTAAATGTCAATACTCTCACAAATAAATGCAAAAAAGAAAGAGTTGTGAATTGTATTAAAAATGTACAGTGCAAATCACTATGCTATGAAGACACAATTGGAAAGAACTGAACATGTGAAATTGATAAAGAAAGGTTTTAAGGATGGCTATTCAGTGGAATACCTTGGACAAAGGAAAAAAAAAAGAGTACTAATATTAATTCCAAGAGGAGTTCCAGTAGTGATAGAAGATGATAAAAAGATAATAATGGTACTTAAAAGGCTACTGGCAAGGTAGGAGGATTACACTGGCATGCATTTATATTCCACCTAAAACTGCTATAATGGAGCTTAAGAAAATTTTGGGAGAAATAATCTGCTTTCAGCAAGGAATATTAATAATACGGACTGGAATTTGATTTACAGCAGTGAAGATGTGGTCTGTGGGCCCCAAAGGGAAAATATAACAAAGGAGGGCAGAGTTTTGAATAAATTTATGAAAATATTTGGCATGGAAGATGTGAATCCAGTACTAGGAGTGTGGAGTGAATTTACATATTATTCCCAATGATATAAAAACTAGGCTTGGCTAGACAAAATTTGCATTTCACAGGAACATGTGCTAGTGAGTGGGATAAAATTAAAGTAGAATTAAAAATAGGGTGGAAATAAAAAAAAAGGGAGATATAGTTAAGAAGTAACAAGAGTTATTTAGAGGGAATGACAAATGTTAAAAGTACTGCAGAATAGGAAATCTCAGAACAAGAAGAGGATCAACTGCAGAAAGCTAAACATAAAACGGGATTACTTTGATAATATGCATGAGTTTAGAAAGATTGCTGTTAATATGCATGAGTTTAGAAAAATTGCTGTTATGCAACTGTTTTTGATAACTTTGAGGACAAAACATTTTAGCAAAACAACTCAGGCAACAGAAAGTAGAAAGGAGTGCCACCAAGCTTAGGGAACCTATAACAAGGAAGATAACAAGATATACTGTAGAGGTATTACAAGTATTTCATAAATTCTATGAAAATAAGTATAAAGCAAAGAAGGTACAAGTGGAAACGTATATGGAAAAATTAAATATGACAAGGTTAGAGGTAGATGAGGCTCAATTACTAACAGGATAGGAGGAGATGAGCTAAAATGGTGATGTATAATCAATCCACAGGAAAGTCCCCAGAAATAGATGGTATTCCAGTGGAAGTCTGCAAGCTAGGAGGGAAAAAGGGATAAAGATCTGAAAGATTTTAACTGTATCTTAAGAAGAGGAGAGGTACCAACAACCTAGAAGAAAGGGGTGGTAGGTGTAATACCTAAACAAGGTAAAGGCCCATCAGATGCAGCTTCATACAGGCCCATTTCAATACTAAACCATGATTATAAAATGTTATGTCTATAATGCTAAAGTAATGACAACAGTGATGCCAAAATTGATATATGTGACTCAATGTGGTTTTGTGGAGGGGAGGCAAATATTTGACAACATTAACAGAACACTGATGATCCAGAGGGAAGCAGAATGTTAGAAAATAGTTGGGGGGGGGGTGTTGATGCAGAGAAAGCATTTGACTGAGTAAGCTAGGACTTTTGCATTCCCTGTTAAAACTAAACAGTTGATTAGGAAGATATATGAGGGACATAGGGACATATGTCTCAACCTGCTAAGAGGCCAATGTGGAATCCCGACCATAGCAATGTGTGACAAACAGTCAAAATGTGGAACACCCTATTTTCTCACTGAGCCTAAAAGCGTTACATTGAAAATTTCACACACACACACACACACACACACACACACACACACACACACACACACACACACACACACACACACACACACACACACACACACACACACACACACACACACACACACACACACACACACACACACACACACACACACATTGTCATAACCTCTCAACTGCACAGAATTTTGCAGAATGCCCAAATTGTTGCCTTATATTTTTGGTCTGTTCCTCATAAAATATGTAGTTTTCTGGCAAATCACAGAGGAATGAAATAAAGTAATGAAAGAAATATGAATTTCAGACATCATATCCTTCAGAACATGTATGGTAACACAAAACCAGCCTGTTATTCTAGAAACTTTCTATGTTTTCTTGTGCTAAGAGGTTGACAGCTATGACAATGACAAGTCTGAGAAAACACTTGTAGTTGGAATGAGCTTAGGCATGTATAATTGTAGGCAAACTCCAGCATGTTTTTGATTACTTCATTGATATTTTAAGCACAGAAATGGCTGTAAATGGTTTTGGTTTTCATTCTTGTTGAATAATATCCTTCCTGCACTCAGAAAACACACACACACACACACACACACACACACACACACACACACACACACACACACACACACACACACACGTAACGGTTTAAAGAGACGGAAAAAATATAACAGAAACAAAACAGTATCAAAGCAAATAACTGTAATGCCAGCAAAAAAGATTCCTTCTAACTGTTGGTATTGCAGTTATTTACTGGTATCGTTTTGCTTCTAAAGTGTAAATAATAACAATAAATACCTGGCTTATGTGACCCGTGCAAGATCTAACAAACCAGTTTTATTCAAGTCAGGGTCATTACATATACTTTGTGGTATGTACGGAAGTGTTGCTGCTTCAAGATGGCATGCTTGCATAATAGGTCACATCAGGGACAGAAGCGTCACTGCGTAGTTGGTAGTATAGAGTGATGGGATATGGGATTACTTCGGTGGGTGTTTTCATGTTTATTTGTGAATTTGAGCAATTTGGTAAGTGAGGCATTTTATCAGAAAAAAGCAACATATGTAATTCATATGGGTGCTAGCATAACAAACAAGCCCAGCAGATTCCTACCAATTAATATGGGTACTGTAAATATCCAACTTTAAATTATGTATTTTTTTTTTTTCAAAATTCCTGAGATCCTTAGGACCTGCGCACCCCAGGTGTAGTACCCCAAGGTAAATAACATACACCTTAATAGAGATACATACCTCATTTTAATATATATATAAATATATCATATTGCAGAGTAGTGAGGTGGTTTTCGCCAAGTGGTATGTACATGACAATGCTGTTAAGTATTGATCCAAAATAAGATGTGTAAGATTCTGCAAATAAAACTGTTAATTCAAATGGATATTCCTTTAGGAGAAAAAGTTAGTATTACCACTGGGACATATGCAAACAAGTTTCATAGGCAGACCAAAACAGTATGAATGAAATTAAGTGAAGTAAGGCGTGTATTTAAGATATGACTAGAACTTAGGAGACTACTACCCTTGTAAATCCTGCATAAACTGTAAAACGGACCACACAACTGTGGAGTCTTGAGGAGGGTGTTGCCTGCATCTAGATTGCCCGGTTTATCAATTGGATAAAAGAACGGTAATTACAGAGAGAATTTAATCTCATACCAGACATACATACTGTAAACATTGTTGGTCTGGAGCTCGTTGACCCCTAAATAGCGTCCTTGCTATAATGCATTAGATCAATCTGAGTATTCTGCGAGCTTTTCTTCCGAAGAGCAATGCGCCGAAGACTAGTGCTTTTCCGTTACCTCTGAAACGTTGATCTTCTCAGTGCCGGTAAGCAATATATAAGTCAGAGACTCCGCGAGTGATCCTTTAACACCGCTGCAATGTACACGCTGTTGTATGTGAAGGAGGGCATCAGTCGACGCAGGATATGCTTCTGTAAATCATCCTGTTGCTTTAAGGGAATAAAGCATCCTGGGAGGTTAGCTGAGACGTCGAGGCCACGCTTGGACAGGCGACTGCTGGGAAATGCAGTCGCCTTATGCTATGCTGAGGATTTACCACCACGAGGCAGCGCTTGGAGAACTATGACTTCAGGGGTCTACGAGAGGCCAGGATCGCTCTTCAGCCACCGCAGGCACTTCCGAAACAGGCAGGCTCATCCCCATCACCATTCTGGTAGCTCCAGGACAAGGTAAAGAGTTGGGATAAGACAGGGAATCAATTCTGGACCCGGCGAGATCAAGGAAAAGAAAGAGCTTTGAATATTAGTTCTTCATCTTTGTAGAAGTGAGTCGCTAAGTTAAATAGATTAATTTGGTTCTTCCCTCTATTTTGATTCTTTAGCCGGGTTGGTACCGAACAGCTTAATAAAAACAGTAGCAGCATCTTTTTTGTTGGAGACTGTGTATTTTTGTTCTTGGGCAGTAAATGATAAAGAGTTGGGGTACCTCATTTGAAATCTTATGTTCCTGTTAATAAGATATGCACAGAATGGGGCTAATTGTTGTCTTGCCACCTTGATTTGTTGGGGAAGATCTTGCGATATGGATACTTTCATTCCTTGCCACGTTATTGTTTTTTTGAGCTTGGCTGCAATTAAGAGTTTGTTCACATGGTAGAAATTGAGAATTTTAGCATAAACAATTCTGGGGTTTGTTGCTTCAGAGGGGGCTCTTAACGCTCTGTGTGCCCTTTCTATTGTAATTTGTTTAGCCTCTTGGTCATTATCGAGTAAGAGACTGAAAATGGATGTTATCACCTCTGTTAACTTGGAGTGTTCAATGCTTTCATGGATGCCTCTTATAATTAGATTGTTTCTTCTGGATCTAGCTTCGAGATCCAAAATTTTTGTATGTAGATCCTGGATTGATTTTTTATTTACTTTCAGTTCCTCCTGCATGGAATCAATTTTAATGTCCTGGTCCATTATTTTGGACTCAATCTTGTCTAGCCTTGTTAGAATCTTGTCTGTAGATGATCCAATAGCTTTTGTCTGATCTGTAAGATTTAGTATAGCATCTTGTAACGGTTGTAGTGCTGCCTTTAAGTCATTCAAGTTGGAGCCTTCTGCTTTACCTTTGGCTGTATTGGTATTTTTATTAGTATCCCAGGCCTTCTGGACTCTGGGCCTTTTAGAAGAGGAAGAAGAGTCTTTCTCTGGAGAATTAATAGCAGAAAATTTAGTTTTGTTGTTTGTCTTTCCATATCTTCTGATGCTAGAGGCATTTTGATTATTGATTGATGGTTGAAGCTGGCTGAGATTTAGGAAAGTTTTTCTGATTTAATTTCAGGAGTGTTAGGCCGAGTCCCTTACTGTGCAGGATTCACATGTGGTATCCAGGTTCCCAAATAATCAGCAACAATCCAGCCTAAATGGTAAGAGTTTCAGTTTTTTTTTCCTTCTGGTGTTTGAAACGAAGTGTAGTAGTAGTTAATCCGTGTTTTGATGAGAAAAATGTTAAGTCTTACTGGTGAAAAAAGCAGATATAATTTTAAGTGATGCTCTCCTGAGTTTCAGCACTCCCTACAGGACAGTGGCCATCTTGTTCTCCCCAGTCGGTATCGTTTTGCTTCTAATTTATTTTTCCTTATCTCTTTAAATGCGATTTTCACAACCATTTGTACACAAATGGTCACGATTTGGGAGCTCTCATTGGCTGTGATTCTCAGGAACAGTTAATTGATTGGTTTGCATACTGCAGTGGCAATTCACTGTAATTGTAGAATATGAGCGAATCAAAAACTGTGTAGCACAGCCAATACTGGTCAATGTGGAACAGCAGAGTAGCTATTTGGTTGGTTTGTATACCACTAGGCTGATTGGCAGTAATTGCATACAAATCAATCAAAAATCAGGTATGGAGACAAAGCTGTTCAATGTGGAACAGCAGGTTTGTTTCACGGTTGAATGCGGTGCATTCCACATAATCCACAGCACTGGCTACTCAGATGAGGGGAGGCGAAAATTAAAGTGGGTTGGTTCTTTTCTGATAATTTCTGCTTGAGAAGAAGAACCAGGCAGGGGTGTCCTCTTTCCCCTTTGTTATTTGCTTTATATTTAGAACCACTGGCAGAAAATAAGGGACACAGAAATTCAAGGATATAATTGGTATGGTAGTCAAGAAAAAGTGGCTCTATTTGCAGATGATATTATTTTATACCTGATAAAACCAGAAAAGGACATTTTAGTGTGTTGTGGAACATTTTGAGATAGTTTCAAATCTTTTCAGAATACAAAATTAATGAAGCTAAAAGAAAAGCAATAGAAGTAAATTATGTACCCGCACATGAACTGGTTCAGCAATATCCATATTTACGGGGACAAGATAAAAGGAAGTACTAAAGTGTATAGATTAAAAAGTTATGTCTTACCATAATGTTCCATCTGTGTTGTCGATCTTCTTCCATTCATCACTGATGGGTTTGGTTCCGAGCCCTCGGAACCAAGTCGGCCTAATACCAAGCTTGCGTACATTAAAAACTCTTGAGCTAAGCTGCTACCCATAATGCCCTTCTCACAGTTACCTCAGATCGAGTTTGCATGAAACATATAGAAGAAAAAACAGAGGCCATTTCTGCGCAAAAACCTTGAAAACAGCACAAGGACCCATAAGATCCACCAGGAGCTTTTGGTGGACGACGGAGGGTGGGATGTGATGAATGGAAGAAGATCAACAACACAGATGGAACGTTATGATAAGACATAGCTTCTTTATCTGATGTTGTTAATCTTCTTTCCATTCATCACTGATAGGACATAAACCTGGGTGGCCCTTATGGAAGAACATTCCTGAGTACCATTGAGCCAAAGGCCGCTCTTCCCCTGGAGACCATGTCCAATTTGTAATGTTTGATGAAAGTGTGGGGTTTAGTCCAAATGGCTACTGTGCAAATGTCATCCATAGAGGCTCCGGAGTGAAAAGCAACAGAAGTTGCAATGGCTCTCATTGAATGAGCTTTGATATGAACAGGTTTAGGTTCATTCGCTTGTGAGTATGAAAAGGTAATACAATCTTTGAGCCAGTTTGAAAAAGTGACTTCTGATACGGCACATCCCATTTTAGGTCCAGAGAAGGAGATGAAAAGTTGATCTGACTTGTGGATAGATTTAGTCCTATCCAAGTAAAAATGTAATTGTCTATGTACATCCAATGAATGTAGGTGGTATTCTCCCTTATTGGAATAATTTGGGAAAAATACTGGAAGCTCAATGAACTGGTTCACAGAGAAATCAGAAATCACTTTGGGGAGAAAAGATGGATTAGTACTAAGAGATACTCTGTCTTTATAAAAGATTAAATATGGACTCTTGATGCATAAGGCTTGTAATTCTGATATCCGTCTAGCTGATGTGACAGCCACCAAAAATAGAGACTTCCATGATAGAAATTTAAAGTCACATTTTGCAGCAGGCTCAAAAGGGGGTAAAGAGAGAGACTGTAATGCCAGAGAGAGATTCCATGTCTTTAAAGGTCACCTTCTTGGGGGTCTGATATGAAAAACTCCTTTGAGAAAGGTATTGCATATGCAGGTGGAGATAAGTGGAATGCCTTCTAGACCGTTATGAAAATTGGAAATAGCTGCCAAGTGGACTCGAATAGTAGAAGCTGATGCTCCATTCTCAAAAAAACTCAGAAAGGTATTGAAGTATAACAGATACAGGAGCTGAGAGGGGGTCTAACGTCTGTTCTTTAGACCAGAAAGTGAATGTTTTCCACTTATCTCTGTAGAGTTTTCTGGTGGATGGCTTATGGGAGGCTAGAATAATATTGCGAACAGGTGAGGCGACTAATGGAAGTGGAGAAACCAAGCTGTCAGCTTGAGAGTGGACAGATTTGGAAGAGTCATCCCTTGGGGATGAGAGATTAGGTCCAGACGAGTGTCCAGGATCCATGGAGGTTAACAGATGAGGCCGGAGGAAGGGGAACCACACTTGTCGAGGCCAGAATGGGGCAATGAGGATCACCTTGTATCTCAACCGAATTGCTTTCTTCAAAAATAGGGGTATCAAGGGAATTGGATGATAAGCATAGAGGATACCCGTGGGCCAATCGTGAGTCAAAGCATCTCTTGGGGACTCCCCTTCTGGGGGAAAAGGGGAAAGAAGCTGCTGCATTTGTTGTTCGAAGGGGAAGCAAAGAGATCGCAGCAAGGCTGGCCCCAACAGCTGAAAATTTCTGCCGTCACGTTTGGATTGAGAGACCACTCGTGTGGAAGGAGAATGCATCTGCTCAGCCTGTCCGCAATCACGTTGGAGCTCCCCGAGATATGGGTTGCTATAAGAAAGCGGTTGGAAACTATCGCCCAGTGCCAAATTCTCATGGCCTCTTGACACAGGGGTTAGGATTTGGTCCCCCCCTTGTTTGTTTATGTACCAGACTACTGACATATTGTCTGACTGAATCACAATTGTTCACAATCGTTCCCGATGGAAGGAGTGGATGTAACACCTGAAAATGCCAACAGCACCGCTCTCAATTCCAGAACATTGATATGTAAGTTGGCCTCTAAGCTGGACCACGTGCTTTGGACTGTCTTTCCCTGAAAATGCCCCCCCCCACCTTATCAGGGAAGCATCCATGGTCACCATGGCATAGGGTTGAGGGATCTGGAAGGGACGACACCAAAGGAGATCTTGTTTGTAAGAGTTGGTAATGAGAATCTGTGAGTTTAGGGGGTGAAGAATTGCTAACCATTGGGACAATAGGAGCCATTGGGACAATAGGATCACTGTAACAGTCTCATATGTAATCTTGCCAGAGGAACAATTGGAATGGCCGCAGCCATAGACCCCACAGCCTGGAGAGCTTCTCTTGCTGACACCTTTCTTTGACATAGAATCACTTGTACTTGCAATCTAAACCTCTGACGCCTGTCAGCTGGTAGAGATACCAGGCATGTTCAAGTATTGAAAACTGCCCCTGTAAATTCCAGTTGTTGGGTAGGTTGTACATTGGATTTCTTGCAATAGACTGTGATGCCTAGAGAGTCCGCCAGTGAGAGTGTGTAATGGAGGGCTATGGTCAGGAGACACTTGGTGGGGGTGGAGAGGAGTCAATCATCTAAGTATGGAAACACCTGGAATCCCTGAAGTCTCAGATGAGCTGTCACCACTGCTAGGCATTTTGTGAACATTCTGGGGGCTGTCCAGAGACCGAATGGCAGGGCTCTGAATTGGTAATGACTGGCTCCTAGCCAGGAGCGAAGGAGACTCCTGGAGCGTTTGTCCATTTTGATGTGGTAATACAGATCCAGGTCTATCAAGCACATCCAAACATCCTCCCATAAAAAAGGGAGAATGGATTGAATAGTGACCATGCGGAATTTGGTTTGAACCACTGACTTGTTTAGATGGCTGAGATCCAAAATGGGTCTCCAGTCCCCGGTCTTTCTTGGCACCAAAAAGGATCTTGAGAAAAAAACGGATCCACATTGGTCTGGGGGGACTGGTTGGCTGACTCTTTTTTTGACACAGCTTTCTTATCTCTAAAGCCACTTCTTCCCTTTGACTGGGTGGAACATCGGGAACGCGTTTTGTAGGTTTTGGGCATGATGTTAGAGGAATGTAATAGCCTCTGGAGATTATTCTTTGCACCCAGAGATCTTTTGTAATAGAGTGCCAGGTAGTTTGGTGCAGACAGAAATGACCCCCGACTGCTTCCAGAGGAAAGCAATCGAGCAACGCTTCAGGAGCATTGATAAGACCATCTGGAGAAAGAATCCCTGGAGTCTTGATTTTGGGGATGCCTTCTGCCCTTAAAGGGACGTCTTCCACCACTGGAACCCCCTCTGCCTCTAGGGAAATCCTCACCACGTCTGTTGCAGAAAGGACCTTGAAATTTTTTGTGACATATTTTCCCACTCCTTTGTTTCCTGGAAAAAGAACATTGGGGCTTGGAAAAATGTAGGCCAATGGCAGAAAAGGTCTTTCTGTCCTACTCACACCTGGCCAGTGTGTCCTTTACCTTAGAAGCAAACAAGGAAGATGGTTCAATACAGGCATTCAAAAAGGAGGACTTGGAGGAGTCCATGAGGTAACAGATGTGCATCCAGGCATGACGCCTCATGACTGTGCTTGCACCCGCAGCTCTAGCCACCCCTTAAGTTGCGTAGGAGAGCAACCTCATGATGAGTTGGAGATTGACTCAAGGGTGGCAAGTTAAGAGGCAACCTTGTCTTGTGCCCCATCAGAAATTTGCCCCGCGAGGGCTCCATAAAGTTCGGAGATCAGATCCCTTTGGAGCCTCGTGAAATGTTCCAAGTAGTTCAGAGACCTGAAAGAAAAGGTCGCTGAAGCAAATACTTGCTTCCCTACTCTGTCCACAGCCCAGGACTCTCTGTTGGGTGGGAAAACAGTAGGACTTTCCTCCGCAAGGTTCTTTTTAGTGGCTGCTGCCGCCGCCACCACCATAGCATCTACTGGCAAGCCTCTAGACCAGTGGGGATGCTCCTCTGGTAGGAAAAGAATCTTGTCTAGCCTCCGGGGAATAGCCTCAATAGAATCAGGGTTCTTCCACACATGCTGCATGACGAGCTGGACTAACTCGTCCGCAAGTGGGGTCACCCAAGAAGTAGAAGACCAAGAGAGGAAAGCCTGCAGAAAGATGCCATCCCTTTGTTTCAATATTTCCAGGATGTCTCCAAAGGAGACATTATCAGGGGGTGACCGTGGGGACCCTTCCCCATCATCATTGTCTGTATCCTCTGTGAGAGATTCCTGCGGAGAGTCAAGGTGTTTCCTTTTACACGCCTTCTTCTGATGAGGTTCTTCAGTGGGGATGTCTAAAGAAGACTCGGAAGGAAGAATACCCTGAACTGGGGTTTCCTGAGGCTTCTGCTCTTGGTGTCCTGGGGAGGTGGCCCATGGTAGCTGTAGCTCAGAGGGAGCAAGGGGAAGATCTGACATAGGAGGAGCACTTCCAGAAGCAAGCACCCTCTCCATCACCCGGAAAGCAGGCTCACCCGAAGAGGAATGGGAGCCTGGAACCAAGTAGGACAATCACGGAACCAGGGTCACACCCCAGTCCGCCTGACCCACTCCCGAGGATGAAGCCTCAAGCAAGATCGGGGCAGGCATTGCCCCCGGATCCAAGGATGGAACGATAAAAAACTTGGAACCATGCTCAGAAAATAGAAGTTATGTCCTTACCATAACGTTCCATGTGGAGTGTTCATCTCGCCTTTGTTCTTACACATGGGGTTCGGAGCCGATCCTCGGCTCCGTGTCGGCCGCTTGCAAGCTCTGCATCGAGAAGAAGCTCGAGATCACCTAATACCCACAATCCTCCTCTGCCTTTACCTCAGATCTAGTTTGCAAGCAAACCAGCAGCCAGAGAGAGCACTCTCATACCAAAATTTACACAATCAAAAGATCATCTATATACATATATATACATATATATACACAAGTGTATCATACAAATACAACTATTGCAAATGCAGAAGGAGAATACTCCAGACCAGGCACCAAATTGAACGTTCTTCCTGAGGGTGGGAGGGTGGGAATGTAAGAACAAAGGCGAGATGAACACTCCACATGGAACGTTATGGTAAGGACATAACTTCTATATGTGAGAGTGTTCAATCTCGCCGTTTGTTCTTACACATGGGTAGCGTCTCTAGCTCCATGTTTCTGAGGAACTCACAGGAGAACGTTCTTGAGCACAGTGGAACCAAAGGTTGCCCTATCCCTAGAAACCCTGTCCACTTTGTAATGAGAGATAAATGTATGCGGTTTAGCCCAAGTAGCAGCTGCACAAATCGTGTCTAATGGTAGGCGAGCTGCGTGAGCCAAGGATGTAGACACTGATCTTGTAGAATGTCCTTTAGGTTTGACCGATAAGGTTTGATTAGAAGACTCATAAACGTATATGATACAATCAGTTAGCCATTTGGAAAGAGTTCGTTTAGTAACCGCTACACCTTTCCTGCTGTCAGCAAAAGCTACAAATAGTTGATCAGATTTCCTGTGATCTTTTGTTCTATCCAAATAAAACCTGAGTTGTCTATGGACATCCAATTTGTGCAACATATACTCTAACTTATTAGTGTGATTTTTGAAAAAGGTGGGTAATTCAATGGACTGATTAATGTTATTGGTAGAGCAAACTTTGGGGAGAAAGGATGGATTAGTGCGAAGAGATACTCTGTCAGAGTGGAAAATCAAATAAGGGTGTTTAATAGAAAGAGCCTGAAGCTCAGACACTCGCCTAGCGGATGTAATGGCTACCAGGAAGAGAGTCTTCCATGATAAAAACTTCAATGGGCAAACTGAGGCTGGCTCAAAAGGGGGCAACATCAATTTAGAAAGTAAGAGGTTCAGATTCCAAGGTGATGTAGGAGTTCTAACTGGTGGTCTAATATGAAAAGATCCTTTTAAAAAAGCCTTACAAAGTCTGTGAGCCATAACAGGCACCACATTCTTCCACATGAAAGTTGGAAATGGCAGCCAATTGCACTCTTAAAGTGGCAGGAGAAGCTCCTTCATGGAACAATTCTGTCAAAAACTCCAAGATCTTGTTTAACGGAGCTATAACAGGGTCCAAATGATGTGAATTCGCCCAGAAGACGAAACGCTTCCATTTACTGGTGTAGGTCTTTGTAGTGGAAGCTTTATGAGAAGCCACTAATATATTCTGAACTGCCGGTGTAAGAGAGTCAGACCTGGCTAGAAAGGGAAGCGGAGCAGCCAAGCTGCTAGATGGAGTGATTCGAGAGATGGGTGAGGAACTCCTGACGAGTGAGTCAGTAGATCTGGCTCTGGGTCCAGAATCCAAGGTCCCGAATGCGGTGTTGCAATAGAAAGGGGAACCAAATTTGACAAGGCCAGAATGGGGCAATGAGGATTATCGTCCTCTGAAGGTTGTTGGCTTTCTGCAGAAACTTTGCAATCAGGGGAAAGGGAGGAAAAGCGTACAGGAGACCCGGGGGCCAATCGTGCACCAGCGTCCCTGGGGACTTCCCTGGAGGGTAATAGGGCAAAGTAGCTCCTGCATTTGGCGTTCATTGGAGATGCAAAGAGATCGCAGGAAGGCTGGCCCCACTTGCGAAATATCGTCTTCGCAATTGACTGTTTGAGGGACCACTTGTGAGGCAACAGGATTGCTCTGCTCAGCCTGTCGGCTATGACGTTGGATGACCCCGGGATGTGCGTTGCGATCAGAAAGCGACTCGTGGACTCCGCCCATTGCCAAATTCTCATGGCCTCTCTGCATAGTTGATAAGACCTGGTTCCCCCTTGCTTGTTTATGTACCAGACTACAGACATGTTGTCTGTCTGAACTGCAATAGTCCCTAGAGGAAGAAGGGGAGCAAAGTGCTGCAACGCTAAAAACACTGCCCTCAACTCCAGAACATTGATGTGCAGATTGTACTCCAAATTGGTCCATTCGCCTTGGACTGTCTGTCCCTGAAAGATGCCCCCCCACCCTATCAGGGAAGCGTCCGTGGTTATCGTCGCTGACGGCGTGGGTAGCACAAATGGTCTTCCGCTGGAAAGGTTGCAAGTCTGAAGCCACCAGGTTAGGTGTGATTTGCATGTGTTTGTAATCAGTATTTCGTGTGTCAGAGGTAGCTGTTGGAACGACCATTGTGCAAACAGTAGCCATTGTAGAACTCTCATGTGCAGTCTTCCCAATGGTATCGCAATGAGAGAAGCTGCCATGAGACCCAAGACCTTCAGAACCAGCTTTGCTGGGGATTTTTTGGACGACAGAAGGAGAGAAATGTGGCTTTGAAGTGAGACTATCCTTTCTGGAGGGAGCCTTAGAATTAAATGATGCGTATCTAATTCCGCTCCTATGAATAAGATATGCTGTGATGGCTGTAGTAAAGATTTTTCGAAATTTATGGAAATTCCGAGGTGAACACAAAGTTGTAGGGTGTAATCCCTGGCCTGTATCAGTTGATGCCGGGTGGTGGCAGAAAGGAGCCAGTCGTCCAGATACAGAAACACCTGGAATCCTAGGCGTCTCAGATGAGACGCTACCACTGCCATGCATTTGGTGAAAACCCTGGGGGCTGAGGTCAGACCAAAGGGCAGGGCTCGAAACTGATAGTGACTGGCTCCCAGCCAGAAGCGCAAATGATCCCTGGACACCCTGGCCATTTTGATGTGGTAGTATGCGTCCTTCAGATCTATTGAGCACATCCAGTCGTCCTTCTGTAAGAATGGAAGGATCGATTGAAGCGTGACCATTCGGAACTTTTCTTTCTTGACAAAGGTGTTGAGGTTGCTTAGGTCCAGAATCGGCCTCCAGTCCCCTGTCTTCTTTGGAACTAAAAAGAACCTTGAGTAAGTTCGAATCCTATTTGGTCCGCTGGGACTGGTTGGATGACTCTTTTTCTAGCAGCTTTGAAATTTCTATAGCTGCTGGGTCTCGCAGATGGGGCGGTACATCTGGGAGTTTTCTCTTTGGAATGGGGGTGGATAGGAATGGTATTCTGTAACCTCTGGTAACAACGCTTTTTACCCAGTTGTCTGTAGTAATATTTTGCCAGGCCTGAGGGTATAAAGCTAGCGACCCGACTGCCTCCAGAGCAGGACAGTCGGGCCTCCTCTCAGGAGTGCTGGAAAGGTTTTCCAGGGGGTGTATCCCTGTCACCTTGGTTTTGCGGACCCCCTCTGCCGCCAGGGCGGCGTCTTCCACCTCTGCCCCCTCCTCTGCCTCTAGAGGGAGCATCACCCTGTGTGCCTGGGAAAGATCCTTGGGGTTTTCGAAACCACATTTTCCCACCACGTTGCCCTTTGGGGTACGGTCTGGAAGGGGTGGAAAAACGGACTCCGACAGCAGACAGAGTCTTTCCCTCCTGTTCACACCGGGTAAGGGTCTCCTTTACTTTGGGGCCAAAGAGAGTGGCACCATCAAATGGGGCGTTAGTAAAGGAAGACTTGAAGGCTTCCGCAAATGAACATAAGCGCATCCAGGATTGCCTGCGAAGAGCAATCGCTGAAGCTGCTGCCCTACTCGATCCTTCGGCTGCGTATGATATCAGCCTCATGGATGAGTTAACAATGGATGTAAGGGTATTGAGATGTGCTGTAACTTTCTCTGAGACCGCAGCATCTGTAGTACCCTGGAGGGTATCTCCCAGCTCTTTGATTAGATCCCTCTGTAAACGTGTAAAATGGGTCAAATAGTTCAGGGATCGCATAGAAAAAGCCGCTGAACTAAAAATGCGCTTCCCGTATCTGTCCATAGTCCTGGAATCTTTGTTAGGCGGATGGACAGATGAGGAAGATTCCGACATCTCCATTTTCATGGCCGCTGCCACCACCATGGCGTCCACTGGAACTCCCTTTGTGAGGTAAGCCTTGTCTTGGGGTGCAGTGATGTACTTATTAGGCTTCCTAGGGACTGGTTCCACCGTGTCAGGTGTCTCCCACGCCCTTCGAGCAATCAACTCCATTAACTCATCGAAGGGCGGAGTGACCCAGGAGGTGGAAGGGCGAGCACCGAATGCCTTCAGCAAGACTGACTCATCCTCAGAAGGGGGAAGGGACTGCCAATCACCTCTCTGTTTTAGGATCTCCAAGATGTCAGAAAGAGACATCTTCTGAAGGTGACTTTGGGGACCCTTCTGACTCATCCAAGTCAGTATCGGATGTCAAAGATTCTTGTGGAGAATCTAAGTGTCTCCTCTTACACAATCTTTTCCTAGGGACTTCTTCGGGGGTTGCATCCGAAGAAGCCTCCGAGGAAGAGGGGGCACCCTCCAGGGGTGGCTGAGACACCGGTGCTCGACGCTTGGATGTGGCCGTTGGTGCAGAGGAAGATAACGGTCCTTTATGGGGAGGAGAGGCTGCTTCTACTGATGTGGTTGTCTGGGTAGACAACACCTTCCTCATGAGATCGAAGGGCCCCGGGTCCCGAGTCGAGGAATCTCCCGGTTCCGAAGAAATGGGAAGAATCCCCGAAACAGGCACAGAAGGCATCAACCCCGAGGACGGAGCCGAATCGATCCGCGCCGAGGCCCCGAGAGGAAGAGTCGGAACCGAAACATCGGTTCGACTCTCGGCCCCGGAACCAAGGATGGATCGTCAGCTCCGAGACTCCGGTACCGGATCCGACGGAGTCGAGGTGAACGGAGCCGACCGAGAAAAGGACGGTTCTGGCACCGAGGGCTCCACAATCAGTAGATCAACCTCTTCCGGCTCCAAAGACTGGACAGGTCTCGGAGGAGGAAGGGATGGAGATAATGGAAGGCCTTCAAGTTTCGACACCAATTGGGTTGAAACCGAGATAAGTTTGGATAGGGCCGTATGCTCCAATAATTTCTGCACCACATGGTCCACATCGATGTCGGAGAGGGGCTTGGAAGAACGGGTCGAAGGAACGGAAGACGGAGCCGACCTCAACAGTGTCGGGGGAGGGAGCTCCATCACCGGTTCCAAGACTCGAGGCTCAGAAACTGACAACAGTTGAACACTCGGCCCCGAAGTCTGTGGAACCGGTGATCTAACTTTAGCTGAAGAGCTCGGAGCCGATGACTTGGGCTCCGACGTCTTCGATTCCTTCGAGGACTTGGATGCCTGGTCAGAAGCATCCAGAGCCTCCTGAAAGGAAGGTTTTAACAAACCTCTATCCATTAGTTTCCTGCGCCTATCTGTCATGACCCTCCCACTGAAAGAATGACAAATAGAGCAGTCTTCTTGCAGATGGAGAGGGCCAAGACAGTAGACGCAGGAACTATGATTGTCAGTTACTGACATTTTTTGCCCACATTGGCAACGCTTAAACCCCGATTTAGCCTTTTCAGACATGTCACTATAAAGGAGAAAAAAGTCAAATCCAGTAAAATAGTCAAGTCCGGTAAAATTGTCAAATCCAGTAATGTTAGTCAATCCGGTTGTCTAATCCAAGAAGGGGTGGTAGGCCCCGAAGAGAACTCTAAATAAGTTTTAACAACTTAACGGTACCGAGTTTCCCTCAACCTTACCACACACACACAAAAATTCACTAAATAACTTTATAAGATAAAAGTACCAAGAAAAAATACAAGAAAAAATTTCTTAATCTTATCTTAGGTGCTCGAGCTCGACCCAGTGATGCGAACGCTGCAGCGGCAAACTAGATCTGAGGTAAAGGCAGAGGGGGATTGTGGGTATTAGGTGATCTCGAGCTTCTTCTCGATGCAGAGCTTGCAAGCGGCCGACACGGAGCCGAGGATCGGCTCCGAACCCCATGTGTAAGAACAAACGGCGAGATTGAACACTCTCACATTGAGGGTTACACCCCCCTAACCATGAGACTGAGGAAGGGATGGTTTCGATGGAACCAAAACCCAAAAGGGTGGCCTCGAAGCCTCAGTGAGGGTCACTGTCAGCACCAAGGAATGGGTTCCCACCAAGGATGTCGGAGCTATGGGCTTCGGAACAGAGGGATCCAAGGGAGGAGTATAAGTGGGAGTTCTAGGAGCAGTAGACCCAAACCCCAAAGTGGGATGAGTCTTAGGAATGCTTGTTATCCCTCTGGCTGTCAACAGCTTGTCCAGCAGGCGCACCACATCAAATTCAGAATGACTCCTGGTGGACCTTGTAGACACTCCCGAAGGGGAGTCAGGCTGGTCCAGAAAAGGGCTATAAGTCTGGCCTAAGAACGGGTCCAATGAAGGGGAGTACTGGGTCCGTGGTATTTGAGTTGTTGGCACCGAAGACTCTAACTAGGAAACAGGCAAAAGAGGAATCAATGGTGTCGAGAAGGGACTCGGTGCTGAGAAGACACTCGGAGTCAAAGTTATTATCGGTTCCAAAGGAATTGTCAGAACCGCCTTCAGTGTGGTAAAAGGTGAAGTCACTGCCAAAACTATCGAAGACAGTAGGGTCGGAGCCATAGCTGTCACTGTAGTTATGACTGTAGAGGTCAGTGCCAAAAGTGGCGCTGATGCTGAAGTTTCCGTAATATCAATGACACTGGATTTAGAAGCAACTGGAGCTGAGCTTGGAACAAAAGCAACAGTTGTAGTTGGAGCCGATGAAGCAATCTTGTGTTTGGTTGAAGATTTGTGGGCCTTGTGTTTATGGGACTTGCCCTTATCACCAGCCGGTGAAGAGGGATTGGAATGTGGACATTTGTTGTCCTTCACTGGAGGGGTTGAGTCCTCCGACACAGAAAGGGCCTCTGAGAAAGGTGAAACTAACAGGCCTTTCAAAATCAGTTTATTTTTTTCTGTCATTCAGCATCCACTGACTAAAACCCAGGCAAATCTGGCAAGCAGGTTTCACACAGAGGTGAGAAACACCCAGACAATGCACACAATCATTGTGCGAGTCACTGTTAGGGAGTTTGCCACTGCAGGAAGTGCAATTTTTAAACCCCAAAGTCCCTTTTTTCTCAGACATATCCATACACACAGAAAGAAAACAAACTACTGCTAAGAAAGTGAGAAAAGGAAGCAGAAAAGGAAGATACCAACAATGGTATCAAAAGATACCACAAGGGTAGGACAGGGCGTTACCAATGATGGTATAAGAAATACCCGATAAAGAGGGTAGAAAAATAAGTTAGTTTAGAAAAAAGGTTCAAAATACACAAATATTTGTAAAATATGACACTTAGCTGGAGAGCTCGGTGAAACACTGCTATATGGCTGTGCAGTAAATGAGATCTGAGGTAACTGGGAGAAGGGCATTGTAGGTAGCAGCTTAGCTGGAGAGTTTTTGGTGTATGCGAGCTTGGTATTAGGTCGACTCGGTTCCGAGGGCTCAGAACCGAAACCAGCAGTAATGAATGGGAAAAAGATTAACAACATCAGATAAATGATTCCTGTGTGGCAACTAAGGATATGTGGGAAGAGACTAAACAAATTATTATACAAAAACTGAGAAATTGGAAGCTCTGTTATATACATATGGAGAGTAAGACACAAGCAGTTAAAATGTTTTTAGTCCCTTTAGTCTTATATACAGGGCAGTCATATTTTTATCAACCAGAGGAGAAGTTGTGGATAGCAATTAATAAGCTGAAGGATTTTATCTGGGAGGGGAAGATGGCAAGCATCAAGTGGGATAAGCTGATTCTTCCAATAAAACAAGGCGGACTGGGATTACCCGATTTGAAGGGATATTTCAGAGCTACACAGTTACATAGCACAAGTAGACACCTTTAATTCATAGTGGAAAGGGATGATGATGAAATGGGGGAAGCTCAAGAAACAAGGAGAGACTGGGATTTTGGATGCAGAGCTTTAAAGAGAACAACAATAATCATACAGAATATTATAGTCATAAAGTAGAACAAGTAGGTCTACTACACTATTGTGTCTGCAGCAGCACCTTCTTGCAGGGCCCCCTGTTTTTACAGAGCCTGCTGCGTTGCGCAACCAAGTGCCTGATGGTATAACTGGGTGGGCAGGCTAGGCTCATTAGCCTTGATTGGTAACCAACCTAAGAAAAGGTAAACTCTGACTCTAAACCCGGGCAGATGGAGTTAGTTATCCTTGTCAGGCAGTTCATTTAGGAGAAGGTAACTCTATCTTCAAACCCAAAATCTAGTCATTGGATGATGGCTCCACTGACTTGTGGACATCTTCTGGAGAAGAAAAGGCTATGAGAGTAAACCCAGACAGAAAATCCAGAGTGGAGCCTCTAAGGCGGTGAGTTGTCAACTCTGACTTCCTTCCAGCAGCTCCTGCAGCCAAGGTGATTCCAAATATATCGCTCCATGTTTCTTTGAACCAAATCAGGGAAGCCAAAAGGAGGATCCTGTCAAGTGGGCATCTCAGGATCTCCATAAACTATGCCCAGGCTTGCATCCTGAAAAGGTCACTTCAGTGTTGCTGCCCACAGCATCAGAAACAACACAGTAGACAGCAGTTATGAGTTATAAGTCCAGAGTGATTGGCGTAAGCCCGGATGCTATGTATTACCTCTCATGGTGAGAGGGAGCATGGTAGTCCCACTGGTCAGCTTTCACCTGCTTCAAGCTGGGTAGCCTCAGCCAGTAAGACTGTGACTCACCATAGTCTGCCTGCTTCAATGGGTGCTTGGGGCTAAGATAAATAGAGCAGACTTCAAAATCCTACACCAGGAAATGGAAAAAAAAAAGAAAACTATAAGCTGGAATGTCAGGACATTATGCCATGGCCTCTCTGATCATCTTCACCAGGTCGACAACTCCAGAAAAAAAGTCATTGTTACTCATGAACCCAAGAGGCTCCACATCGATATTGCTGCATTGCAGGAGACCATACTTCCAGCAAATGGTAGCTTCAGAGAACAGGACTACACTTTTTTTCTGGCAGGGGAAGAAACCAGAGGAGCAGAGATTGCATGGTGTTGGTTTTGCAGTGAGAAATTCCCTGCTGTCCTCAGTCAAACTGCCATCAAAAGGCACAGCTTGAATCTTCTTTCTCCACCTCTCAATGTGTTCAGGCTTAGTGACCATCTTGAGTGGCTACACTCTGCTCTTCAGCTAAAAAAAGGACAAGTTTTACATGGATCTTGAGACGCTATTAGAGAGATACCTACTACAGAACACCTGTTCATGTTTGGAGACTTTAGCATCTGAGTTGGAGCTGACCATGATTCCTGGCCCAGCAGCATCTGAGACTTTGGTGTTGGCAAGATGAATGAGAATGGGCAGAGAGTGCTAAACCTATGCTCTTACCATAAACTCTGTGTGATCAACACATTCTTTGCCACCAAGCCTAACCACATAGTATCCTGGCGACACCCGAGGTCCCATCACTAGCACCAGCTGGATCTTGTCATCACTACAAGATAAAAAATACACCAAGGAGGCAGCAACTGGGAACAAAATTCATCTACTGGTGCTTCTGGTACCTGGCATACATCCTTCAAGCAATAATACAAGCCACCAACATGCCCCATTATATTACAAAGCTGCTCCAATCAAATACATTCACTCAGTAATTCAGTTAACTTTTAGTTATGTACTTACCATAACTTTAGATGTTTGGGATCCATCTCGCCTACATTCTGTACTGATGGGCTCGGAGCCGATCCCTCGGCTCTGACTCGGCACACTATGCTATAGAGCGAGGCCTCTTATTGGCTGAGCTATTTCTTATCCCAGGATGTACCACCACTAATCCCCCAGATCTTGTTTGTCCGTATTCATGCACACATGCACAACTTGTTTATATAACATTGTTAGATGTTTCAAGATGAAACAACAGGATTCGGACCTTCTGATATCCTCTGATCTCCAAGGAAGGGGGAAGGAGGGTGGGTTATTAGAATGTGAGATGGATCCCAAACATCTAAAGTTATGGTAAGTACATAACTAAAAGATGTTATGTGATCCTATCTCGCCTACATTCTATACTGATGGGACAGCGTCCCTAGCACCTAAATCCTGGGTGGCTCATTGGAAAACACTCCTGAGCACTGTGGAACCAAATGAAGCTCATCCTCTAGATGCCACATCCAATTTGTAGTGGGAAATGAAAGTGTGGGGAAGACCATGTAGCCACAGCACAAATGTCACTAATGGCAAGCTTAGAATGAAATGCTATCGAAGTAGCCATAGCCCTTGTAGAATGAGCTTTGACAGAGGTGGTAAGCTCTTTGTTAGAATAAGAATAAGCTTGAGTAATACAGTCCCTGATCCATTTGGCAATAGTGACCTTTGTGACAGCTTTGCCCAATTTATTGTCTGCAAAGGATACAAACAACTGATCTGTTTTCCTTGTTTGTTTGGTCCTGTCTAAATAAAAACGCAACTGCCTGTGGACATCTAATGTGTGGAATATGAATTCTGCTTTGTTAGAATACTTTGGAAAAAAGACTGGAAGTTCTAATGATTGTTGTAGGCAGAAACTGGAACAAACTTTAGGGATAAAGGAAGGATTTGGCCTGAGAGATACTCTGTCTTTGTGAAAAACCAAGTACAGGGGTTTTACAGACAAAGCTTGAAGCTCTGAAACTCTTCTGGCAGAAGTAATCGCCACCAGAAAAGCAGTCTTCCACGATAGAAATTTTAGATCACATGTAGCTGCCGGTTCGAAGGGGGAGGAAGTTAAGGCGCGTAACACCACATCGAGATCCCATGGAGGAGCAGGATGAGAAATCGGAGGTCTTAAAAGTGCAGCACCTTTTAAGAAGGTCTTACACAATCTGTTGCTCATTAAAGGTGGGTTTATAGATTCGTGAAAATTGGAAATCGCTGCCAATTGAACCTTGATGGTAGAGACTGAAGAGCCTTGATTGAAAAGAGAAGTTAAAAATTTTAGTACTTCTGCCACGGGAATATTGATGGGATCCAGGCCCCGGAGTTGAGCCCAAATAGCAAATCTTTTCCATTTGCTAGAATACAGTTTTTTTGTAGCAGACTTATGGGCCGAAGATAATATGTGTACAACCTCTGGATCCAATGTATGACTTCTGACTATAGTCGGAAGAGGAGGAGCCAAGCCGTCAATTTTAAGGTGTGCAGGGACTGGTGGAATAGTCCCGACTGATGAACCAAAAGGTCTGGGATCTGATCCAGGAACCATGGACCTTCCAGAGCATATTTCCAAAGATAGGGAAACCATAATTGACGAGGCCAGTAAGGAGCAACTAAGATCATTTTGCTCCCCAAGAGAGATGCCTTTTGGATCACCCTGGGAAGGAGAGGAACTGGGGGGAAGGCATAGAGCAAGCCGGTGGGCCAAGGACGGGCTAGTGCGTCCATGGGGCTCTTCCCCAGAGCTGGGGTTAGGGAGAAGAATTTTTTGCACTTCGCATTTAGTGGAGCCACGAAGAGGTCGCAACACGGAACTCCCCATCTGCTGAAAATCTGACTTGCAACTGTCATGTTCAGAGACCATTCGTGAGGAGAGAGGATGGTTCTGCTCAGTCTGTCGGCTATCACATTGGACTTGCCCGGGATATGAGTAGCCACTAGAAAGCGTTTGGTCGAGACTGCCCATTCCCAGACTCTCATGGCCTCTCTGCAAAGAGGATAGGATCTGGTCCCTCCCTGTTTGTTCAGGTACCAGACAACTGACATGTTGTCTGAGTGAATGGCAATTACGCCCTGAGGGAGGTAATCGTGAAGGGCTTGAAGGGACAGAAGCACCGCCCTCATTTCTAGGATGTTGATATGAAGTAGGGTCTCTTCTGGGTGCCATTTGCCTTGGACTGACCTGCCCAGGGAATGCCCCCCACCCCATCTGGGAGGCGTCCGTGGTCAAAGTGGCCGCAGGAGGTGGTGGAACAAAGGGTCGTCCCTGATCCAAATTGGAGGGCACTAGCCACCAGCGAAGGTCCCGTTTGCATGTTTCCGTGATCCATATGAGGTGACTGAGAGGGAGTTCCTGAAAGGACCACTGAGCTGAAAGAAGCCACTGGAGAATTCTCATGTGCAACCTTGCCAAGGGGACTAGAAGAACCGTGGCGGACATGGATCCTAATAGCTGCAGGACCATTCTGGCTGGGGCTTTGGACCTGGGAAGTAAGGCTCGAACTTGAGTCTGTATGGTTTGTATTCTGTCTGTAGGTAGATAGACCCGCATTTGGTTTGAGTCTATCTCTACCCCTATGAATCTTATTCGTTGAGATGGCAGCAACACAGACTTTGGCCAATTGAAGGTGATTCCAAGGGAATTGCCCAGAGATATAGTGGCTTGTAGGCTCCGCAGTAGTAGATGCTTGGAGGTGGCAGTTAGGAGCCAGTCGTCTAGATACGGAAACACCTGGAATCCTAGACTTCTCAGGTGAGCAGTCACGACTGCCAAACACTTGGTAAACACCCTGGGGGCTGTGGTGAGACCAAAGGGCAGCGCGTGGAACTGAAAATGACTGCCTCCTAGGCTGAAGCGCAGATGTCTCCTGGACGCTTGATGTACCATGATATGTTAATAAGCGTCCTTGAGATCTATGGAGCACATCCAAACACCTTTCTCCAGCAATGGGAGAATGGTTTGCAGGGTGACCATTCGGAACTTGGACTTTCTGACTGAACGGTTTAGAATGCTGAGGTCCAAAATGGGCCTCAAGTCCCCGGTCTTTTTTGGCACCAAAAAGAATCTTGAGTAAGTCCCTAATCCGATCTGGTCTGCGGGTACCGGTTGGATGACTCCTTTTTGCAGCAGCTTTGAAACTTCTGAGGCTGCAGTATCCTGTTGACTGGGTGGCGGGTCCGGGATTTTTTTGGACTGAGGTGGGGAGTGAGAGAAAGGGATGGTGTAACCTCCGGCGATAATTCGAAGCACCCATTGATCCTGAGTGATACCTTCCCAGGCTTTTAGGTGCTTCGAAAAATGACCCCCGACTGGCTCCGGAGCTGCACAGTTGGGCAATCCCTCAGGGACTGTGAAAGGCTGAAGAGCCATGAAAGGACTCGCGGTCTCCAGTGTTGCGAGGGCCTCTGCCACCTCTGGGACGGCATCTTCCGGAAGAATTTCCCCCTCCTCTGCCTCTGGAAGGGGGATCCTCCTGCTGAGAGGGGTAAGGCTTCTGAGATCTACAGAACCACATTTTCCCTCCTCTTTTAGCCTTGGGATAAGGCTGAAAGGGAGTGGAAAATCGTGCCCCTACGGCAGTCAGAGTCTTACCCTCCTGTTCGCAGCGGGTCAGTGTGTCCATTACCTTGGGTCCAAACAAGGAGGACCCATCAAAGGGGGCGTCGGCAAAGGAAGACTTAAAGGCCTCCGCGAAATGACACAGGCGGAGCCAGGCTTGTCTCCGTAGAGCAATGCCTGTACCTGCCGCTCTACTCGCCCCTTCGGCCGCATAAGAAATGAGCCTCATGGACGAGTTTGAAATGGACGACAATGTAGCCAGCTGAGAGCCAACCATCTGGGCCAGCTCCTCAGGCAGGTTACCCAAGAGGGTATCGGAAAGTTCTTTAATCAGATCCCTCTGAAATCTAGTAAAGTGCGTAAGGTAGTTCAAGGACCTTAACGTAAAGGCCGCTGAACTTAGGGTGCGCTTTCCGTACCGATCCATGCTCCTAGACTCCTTATTAGGAGGATGGACGGACGTCGAAGCCTCTGCTACATCTTGCTGGGTAGCAGATGCCACCACCAAAGCATCTACAGCCACACCTTTAGTTAAAAACTCTTTTTCAGGGGGTGCCGAGAGGAACTTATTCGGACGAGCAGGCACCGGTTCCACAGAGTCTGGGTGTTCCCACGCCCTTCGACAGATCAAATCCAAGAGCTCGTCGAAGGGCGGAGACACCCAGGAGGTGGAGGGCTGAGCCCTGAAGGCCTTAAGGAACACCGACTCATCAGCAGGAGGGGGTTTGGACTGCCAGCCGCCTCGTTGTTTAAGGGCTTCCAGGATGTCTGCAAAGGAGACATCATCCGAGGATGACTTAGGGGACCCCTCTGCATCATCGAGATCAGTGTCTGATGTAAGAGAATCCTCTTGCACGATCTTTTCCTGGGGGGTTCTTCTGAAGAAGCTTCAGAAGGACCTCCAGGAGGGGGGGAAACCCCAGTGGGGGTAACCTCAGGCCCCGGGGCTCTGCTAAGGACAGGGGGACTGCCAAAGACCCAGTCTCGGTATGCAGGGAAGGAGCTGGGGAGACCGTGGAGGTAGCCAAAGATGATTTGGCTAACGCACTCCTCATAGCCCTGAAGGCGGGACCACCAGAATCCCGGGAGGGTCCCACCTCCGTGGCCACGACAGTAGACGGCACTCCCGCAGCCGACGCACCAAGAGGGAGACTTGGGACCGAAAACATCAATCCCGAAGCATCCCCCCCGGGGCCGACGGAAGAAGTCCGCGTACCGAACTCCGACCCAAGAGCCGGAGTTGGAGTAAGGGTCGGGCCCGACCCTAAAACCTCCACCGGTTCCAACAGCACCGGCTCCAATGGTGCCGAGGCTGTTGGAGGAGGAACGATAGTAGGGAGGTGGACCATCGGCTCCGAAGCCGAATGGGCTGGAGCCGAAACTAGCTTTTGGAACACCGGAGACTGGAAGAGTCTTAGGAGCACCCTGTCGATGTCCGAATCAGACATCTTGGATGATCTGGACGATACCGATCGGGTCCGAACCGATTTCTCCATCGGCTCCAAAGGACTAGGGGACCGGCTCCGAATGGATTCTATAATTATCGGCTCTGAGGGAGATCTCAAGGTAATTTCCCTTGGTGCCGATGAGGACTTCGGCTCCGAAGGGGAAGAGTCTGAGCCGGCATCCCTCATCGGCTCCAATATCAGTGGAGCCGATGAAGGTGACCCGCCTCTCGATGCCCCAGTCCTCGGCTCCGAAACCAGAGGGGTCGAGACTGGAGGCATCGAGGCAGACCGTTCCGCCCTCGGCTCCGAAGTCCGTGGAGCCGATGGAGAAGTCTGCCTAGGTTTTTTGGCAGTCGGTTCCGACTGACTGGTCGGAGCCGACGCTTTCTTCTTTTTTGAGAGAGAGGGAGAGGACGATAAAGCCTCCTCGAAGGATGGCTTAATTAACCCCTTGAGGATTAATTTGTTTTTCCTCTCCTGGAGGACCCTTGATGAGAAGGCGTGACACACGCTACATGATTCTTGTAGGTGCTTGGTGCCTAAACAATAGACGCACGAGGAGTGGTCGTCCGTTATGGACATCTTATAACCACACCTCGTGCACTTTTTAAACCCGGAGGGTCTATGCTCTTTGGACATGACTAATTTAGATAACACACCTGTCTAAAGAGAAACACACCAAAACTTAACAGTTTAAGAACAAAAAATATAAAGTATAACCACAATACAGTTGTACAAAAAAAAACCACACAGAAAGAGAGAGTCAAGACCCTCTAACTTAAACGGGTACTTGACCCACAAATAAAACGCTAGGATAGCAAAAAGTAACAGGGGAAGGCCCCTCTAACTAAAACAGGAAACCTTCCCTTGAAGAAAAACACAAATTCCTCAACAGAACTGTTCAATACACACTCGTATCACAACAATAGCTGTTAAAACAGCTTTTGGGTTCAAAGCAAGCAAATTCCTGACAGGAAAAGCCTAAAAAAATTAGTACTTAGCCCAGCCAAGTTGAGACCACGTCTAAGCTTGTAAGCGGCAAACGAGATCTGGGGGATTAGTGGTGGTGCATCCTGGGATAAGAAATAGCTCAGCCAATAAGAGGCCTCGCTCTATAGCATAGCGTGCCGAGTCGGAGCCGAGGGATCGGCTCCGAGCCCATCAGTACAGAATGTAGGCGAGATAGGATCACAAAACATCACTTATTTAAATCACCATTCCCCCATAGAAACCCACAACATTACAACATCAATACACCATTACATAATTCTTAGTAATAAATAACATTTTAGACATTTTTAACATTACTAGAAGATGCCTGCTAAACTGAGTAATTGTCACCTGCAGCTATCACAGTGCTGACTGTGACAGTGATCACTCACTGGTTGGCAGCAAAGTGCGTCCCTAGTCCAAACAAATCCATCATTCAAAGCAGAAAGCATGCACTTGTATCAACAATGCCAGGACATCAATGCCAAACCTGCATGAGTGGTTTGCCGATAGTATTGCAAAGGCTCTCAAGGACTGCCATAAGGCAATGTCGAAGTGAGGTGGAACCATATGTATGACACCATTTACAACTCTACCATGGATACCTTCAGTAAAAGAGAGAGACAAAACCCAGACTGGTTTGAAGCAGGAATCGCTGAGAATGAACCAGCACTAACAGCCAAGCAAACAGCACTGCTCAACTACAAGACGAGTCTTCAGAGGTGCTTCTAGCTGCACGTAGGCCAGAAATTATGCCGAGTGGATCACTCAGAAATGTGCCAATGACTAATGGCTGGATCTCTGTCATAGCATCCAACTTGCCGCTGAATGTGGCAACATCCACTCCATGTATGAGGGCATGAAGTAATCCTTCGGCCCCAGTACAGTCAAGATTACACCCTTAAAGTCTGCTTCAGGTGAAGTCATTACAGACTGAGGTAAACAGATGGAGAAATGGGCAGAGTATTACCAGGAGCTCTACTCAAAGGAGACCATTGTCGCTCACGCAGCAGTTGAAAATACAACTCCCTCCCTATTATGGAAAAGCTTGATGATCCACCCTCTGTAAAAGAGCTCAGTAAAGCCATCAACACCTTTGCCTGTGGTAAAGCTCCAAGAAAGGATGGCATTCCCACAGAGGTCAACAAGTTTGGCAAGAAGTGTGTTCTCCTCAGCCACTTGCATGAGCTCCTGCTACAGTACTCGCAGGAAGGAACAGTGCCCCAGGATATGTGTAATGCCAACATCATCATGATGTATAAGAACACAAGATACCAAATTGACTGCAACAACTACTGTGGAATATCCCTCCTCAACATTGTTGGGAAGGCATTAACCAGCAGAGTTCTGAACAGGCTGCAATCACTTGCAGAATGTGTTTACCCTGAGGTGCAGTGTGGATTCAGAGTGGGAAGGCCTACAATCGACATGATCTTCTCCCTTGGGCAGCTGCAAGAAAAGTGTTGCAAACAAAAGAAAGCATTGTACATAACCTTCATTGATCTAACTAAGGCATTCGACTTCGTCAACAGGAAAGGCTTATTCACCCTGCTACAGAGGACTGGATGACCCCCCAAACTCCTGAGGATGATTACATCTTTCCATGAAGACATGCATGGTGTCATACATTACGATGGCTCCTCCTTGGACCCATTCCCAATCAGGAGAGGAGTGAAGTAAGGGTGTGTACTTTCTCCGACACTCTTTGCCATCTTTTTCTCTTTGTTACTGTCCCATGCCTTTAATGAGTCCGAAGATGGTATATACCTCCACACTAGAAGTATTGGTAATCTCTTCATCCTCACCCGCCTTCGAGCAGAGACCAAGGTGTGGACAGTACTGACAGATTTATTTATTTCCAGTTTGATGACCGGTGAGATCCACTGGGCTCAGGGAGCCCATTTTCAGTGGAGGCCCCGGGAGAAAAGCTCCACATTACATAGTAAAAATAAGCAAAGTATAATAGAAAAGTTGCAAAACATACATTATATTTCAAATTAGAGACAAGTTGTACATTGGTTACAAAGCATCTAAAATTGTATGATGGCAGTAAAGAGAATTGTTCCCAGAAAGGGGAGAATAAAAGGTGTAAAGTAAACTATTTACAATATATACATTCATGATATTGATGTTAGATTAAATTATATTCAGAGTGAGGCAGTTGTATAATAGAAAAAGTTGCAAAACATACATTACATTTCAAATTAGAGATAAGTTGTTGTTCTTTGGTTACATGGCATCTAAAATTGTATGATAGCAGTAATGAGAATCATTTATCTCTAATTATCATTAGAGAGAGATGCTGTTTGCTTTGGGAAGTAAATAGTGTGGGAAGAAATAGCCAGGGAATTGTTATGGCTAGGCTTATATAGGCCCTAGGGCCGATAGCCTAGTACCAACCTATGAACCTATGCAGATGACCCTGCCCTAACTGCTCACATCGAGGAAGCAGTACAACGCTTCATAAGCTCCTTTGCTGATGCTTGAAGAGAGTTTGGCCTCATAATCACCCTTAAGAAGACCAACATCATGGGGCAAGATTGTCAGCAGCACCCCATGCATCTTCATTAGAGATCACACTCTCAAAGTGGTGAAGGACTTCACTTACCTGGACTCCATCGCCAGAAACCTCCCCATAGATGGTGAGCTGAATACTCAGATTGGTAAGACATCAACAGCAATGGTACATCTAACAGTGAGGGTCTTGCACAACACCAAACTGAACATCAACACTAAGATGAAGATGTACCAAGGGTGTGCGCTTAGCACACTGCTTTATGGTAGTGAAACATGGACCCTATACTCCTGCAAAGAACGCAGGTTCAACATGTTTCATCTACTCCGCCTCAGAAGGATCCTGGGCATCACCTGGCAGGACTGCATCCCAAAAAAAGATCATCCTAGAGTAGGCAGGAATTTCAAGCATGTTTGCCATGCTCTTCCAAAGGTGCTTGTGCTGGCTTGCTAATGTCAGCCATATGCAGGACAGTCGAATCCCCAAAGACCTTCTGTGTGGTGAGCTTGCCAACAGGTTCAGATCCATAGGAAGGCCTGTTCTATTCTTCAGAGATGTCATGAAAGCAGGCGACATTAGTCCAACAGACTAGGAAGCCATAGTCGCAGACTGCATCACTTGGAGACTGGACGTCAAGACAGGTAGCCAGATGAGAGAGAAGAAGAGAAAGGAGCTGTGGGAGGAGAAGCAAGAGTGCAGGCAGCAGAGGACAGCTTCAGTACCTACACAACTAGGCATTGACTACACCTGCACAAACTGTAACATAGTTTACTGGTAAAAAATTGGACTTTACTGTCACAGCAGGCACTGCTTTTCAACCATCAACTGATTTTGCAATGCAAACTTTAATGCTTCTCAAGACAGAGAAAGGTCATGCAAAGTAGGTGAAAGTATTCTAAGAACTAAGCCAACAACAAAATGGAGAAAGGAGATTCTGCTGATAGGAAAGACTGTAATTAGGGATACAGGCAAGAGGGGGCTGGAACTTATTGGAGAAAACTGGGACCAAGGTATTGGGAGCACATAAGAGGTATTTTTATACCCCAAGTAGACTCCAGAGAATTTTTCCTCAGGTAGGCAGTAAATGATGTAGTTATATTGGAGGAGAAAGAGGTAACTGGGAACTTATTTTCTGAGATTGTAATGAGTTGGCAGACTAAAGATTCACTGCAGACTACTCTATCAGAGATACTGAGTGAACAAATTGGTATACCTAGAGAAATAATTTTTCTGAGCTATGATACAGAATCGGAATTGCCTAGACATAGTAAGGCCTTGCTGAGTCTAATTATGGTGGCTGCCAAAAAAGCAATTACTAGAAAATAGAAATCAAAGTCTAAGCCAAGTGTACTAGAAGTGTTGAATATAGTAGCAGAGATAAAACAATTGGCATTGGGATCTTTAGAAAAGGGTAAGAGCAAATTACATAGGAAAAAATGAGAATTCTGGGAACAATCCATACAGGGGAGGAATGAGGTTTAAAAGAAGGCAGGACTTCAATGAGCTATATAATTTTTGACCGACAATAATTGGGTAGATTATAAGTGATGTATAATGTTTGTAACTATAATTATGTCAATAGGGTTTGTGATATATAATGCTTGCAACTAAGATTATGTCAATATGCTTTGTTTTCATTTATAGAAATATCGGATTGCCTATATCATAAGTGATAATTTAATAAAGATGTTTCTCGTTTAAAAACTTCTCTCTGTCCACAATCCTATCAAATCTGCTGGGCATGGTCTGTACTCCTACCATGTTGTTAAGGCCTGGAACTCCTTACCTGTATCCATCAGGTCAACACTTTCTCACCAATCCTTTAAAACCACTCTGAAATACTTTTTAGATAAAAGCTGTCTCTATTCTTGCTCAACCCAAGGATAAACCATATCCCTAAATATGAATAAGTACCTATTCATAACTTACACCTCCTTACTCCCATTTCTTCAGTCACTAACTTCAATCGGTTTCTCTTCCCTAACTCTCTATCTAAATTTGCCATAATCCTGTTTTTTTTCTCTCACTTAATATTGTAATACGTTTGTATTACACTAAATTACTTTCATTTTTTTCTAAACCAGCTAAAATTTCTCTAAATATTAAATCACTGTCATATATGTTGCATCTGTTTTTAACTAATGTTGTCACACTATGTCTAATTTGATATAATTATTTAAACTGTAGCTGCATTTGTATTATTTCTGAAGACTGTAAAATTATTTTTAAAATGATTTTGTAATACTTTTAAGCTTTTTTTTTTCCTGGGCCTCCACTGAAAATGGGCACCTACCCAGCTGGACATTCCCAGTGATCAAACGCCAATAAATAAATAAGGGTATGGAGTCTAGGTTCAGGGATCTAATCATTCTAGTTTACCTGGCTCTCATTAGGCCAGTCATTGAATATAATATCCCTTTCAGTATATAACTATCCACACACTTAGCACAACTGGAATGACCAGAGTACTTTCTCACTTAAGAAAATCAAGGTCCTAAATAATAAACTATGCAGACTCTCTCAAAGCTTTGTCCTTCTTTTTGGTATCAGACTACTAACAGATAAACTCTGATCTGCATGTAGAGTCTGAACAGACTACACCTATCACATACTCACAATTTCAGTGGTAGAGCATAAACCCAATAAAGAGATCTCAATCTCTTTTGCAACATAAACAGGACATGCGGGAGGCTAGATATGTGTCATAGAGAATACTGCTCTTATGGCACTATCTTCTACTCTACATAAAGCAAAGTACTTCTCTTACTCTATTCAAATGAAATTTGGATGACTGAATGGGAAGTTGTTAATTCACCTCCAGCATAGCACTCATGCAAATGTCCCATCAATTCCTTGTTCTGTCCAGCTCTGGGTTATTGTTGTTCGTCTTTCGGCTTTTCCCGGTAAGGGGTCGCCACAGGGAACTCCGGTCCGCTAATGACTGGCAGTAGATTTTTACGAAACGCCGAGGTGCCAGCTCGACGCCCATCCTTCAACGAGGGCACTCTCATTTATGCACGCATGTCTTTCGAATGCTACCTAACCACGGGGAGGACATGCAGACTCCACACAGAAGGCACTCCCAAGCCCAGCCGAGAATCAAATGGGAGAACCTCTTGCTGTGAGGTAACAACGCTACTGCCGTACCACCATGGCATCCCATCTCTGGGTTATTCATAAACAATATTTAAGGCTAAAAAACTACCATGGAAACGTAAGGCTATGTTTCTTAAAATCCTAACACATCACTAGCCTAGTAAGTACCTATGATCCCCTGGTTTATCCTGATTTTTTACACATTATATATGTTTGCACTCTTACTGGTACAGCTGTCACCCACCTGAAATACAGCAATAAGGGCCCAACTCAGGTAATAAGGTTTTCCCTCAAGGTGATCCAGTAACTGTACAACCTCCAGAGAAACACTCAGTGTTTTCTCACCAGGATTAATTCAAGCAGGGTTAATAAAGATAGAAAAATACGATAAATTAACTTGCAGTTCTAAAACCAAAGGGGTAAAAAATAACAACCTACCATGATCTATATGTGGTATGATCTTTTGAAAATAGTGTTTACTTAGGTATAACAGGTAGCATTAGTTAAAAGTTTTGCAGTATAAATTAATAATACTTGTCTTTATTAATGTACCTCTGCTTTAGAATGTGTGTGTATATACATATACATATATATATATATATATATATATATATATATATATATATATATATATGTATATATCCACGTGTGTGCTTTAAATATATATGTATATATACACATATATACATATATATATATATATATATATATATATATATATATATATATGCCCATAGATTGGTATTAGACTATCAGTCCTAGGGCCTACATAAGCCTAGCCATAACAATTCCCTGGATATATATATATATATATATATATATATATATATATATATATATATATGAGTCTACTTCATAACATTGAAATTTCATAATGTTGAATTTCATAACATTGAGACCGTAACATCGAAAATTCAAAACACTGAAAATCAAAAACATTGAAAACTCGGAACATTGAAAGTGTGTTCATAACATTGAAAACTACATTGCACAAGTCAATAGGATCTCCTCCCCCTGCAACAATACCTAACTAACAAGCACACTTTCTACTACATTTCTACAGGGGGGGGGCAAGCCCCCCTGCACCCCCCCATGTGGGGGGTTCTGCTATCCACAGCCCCTGTACCTTAAATAGACCAACTCCAAGATCGCACTACAGTGGAAAAAAGTTAATTTCCTAACCTCACTATTTAATTTACGGGGGTAGAAAGTGTGTTTGTTAGTTAGGTGTTGTTATAGGTGGAGAGGATGTTATATACATATGCACTGTAATTTTCAGTGTTATGAAGCACACTTTCAATGTTCTGAGTTTTCACTGCTTTTGGTTTTCAGTATTTTGGGATTTAGATGTTTTGGTCTCAATGTTATGAAATTCAATGTTATGAAGTAGACCCATATATATATATATATATATATATATATATATATATATATATATATATATATATATCTGTATATGGATCTAGGACGTTTGATCGAAAGACCAAACGTCCAAATCCATTTAGGGTGAGCATACTTATGTGGAAGTGTTTTTCACCAAAGAAGCACTTTTGTGTAAGTATGCCTGTTGCCAAGGCCGTACAACTGTGCGGATAAGGGAAAATTGCCTTTTCCCCACTGTAGTGCAGTCTCGGTGGGAGATTATTAAAGTAGGGGGGTGTGGGGGGTGAAGCCCCACTGCAAAAACGTTAATGTAATGTTTTTTTTTTTTTTATTAACACGGTTTAACAAAAGCACTTTTTCGATGAAAGCGATTTCGTTAAAGTGCGTTCAGTGGTTATGGATTCGGACATTTGATCTTTCGATCAAACATCCTAGATCCATAGATATATATATATATATATATATATATATATATATATATATATATATATATATATATATATCACCAAACCAAGCCCAAAAGACAGGAAAATTAATGGCAACAACAGTCCCAAAGGATGGAAGGCCACAAACTCAGTCCAAGGCAGCGTTACAAAAACGCTAATCACGCTGTTCAAAAACAACGTGATAAAAATACAGCAGAGCAACGTATCAAGAAAACGCTATTAATGCTGTCAAATCAGCATTGCAAAAAATGCTGTTCACACTTTCCAACACAGCATAGCATAAGATTTCACAAGGCAGCGTGGCAAAAAAATGCTACTCACACTGTCCAAAACAAGGTAGCGAAATGCTGCAGATATCCCACTGGTTCATAAAACAAATGCCAGGAACTGTTCAAGTAAAATAGCCACAAATTTATTGAGACACAAAACGTAAGCGCTTTCACAAAGAAAAACTTTGCTTAATCAGACGTTGTAATTCAAAAAACAGTCACTCACTATTTATAACAGACATCATATCCTGTAGAAACATCATATCCTGTTACCACTTTGGGTTTGAAACATCATATCCTGTAAAGACATCATATCCTGTTACCACTTTCTGTTATAAACATCATATCCTATAAGACACATCATACCCTATTACCATATTGGGTTAAAGAGAGTATGACATTAAACAAATACTAACACATCTTATAAATAAACTAAAACTATGCACATATATATAAAAGAGCATAAAACCATATGAACCTATATAAAACATACTACAACATAATAAAAAATATATAAGAAATAAGGATATGTAAAATATATATGTGAATACATATATACATATGCAATAACAAAAACGGCCACTTGATTATGAATAGTGAGAGTTTAATAACTACCTCAAGGGTCTCACCTTTAAAATAGGTTTCAGGGGGACCGACTCATTAAGACCAGCACCCCTGTGTGCTGCCAAGCGGAGAATCCATCTCGTCTCCAACTCTTCAGTCAATGTTACAATATCTCCCCCCCATATACTACTGTTCATGGCATGCAACACCTGAAATAAAAACTGATGATGTGTACCATTAATCAACATATGTTTGGATATTGCACTATAGGACTCTCCTCTAGAGAAAGCATACATATGATCTCTGATCCTTTCTTTGAGGGATCGATTGGTCTTGCCCACATAGAAACAGAAACAGGTCTGACAAGTAGCCACATATACAACATTTCTAGTGTTACAGTCAGACCTGTTTCTGAGTTCCCAAATTCTCCCATCATTGGAATTTCTAAAGAATCTAGAAGTATCAATGAAGTTGCATATATATATATAAGTGTGTGTGCATGTGTGTATCTATATCTATCTGTGTGTGTGTGTGTGTGTGTGTGTGTGTGTGTGTGTGTGTGTGTGTGTGTGTGTATATATGCATGTATGTACTATACATATATATGCATATATATAGATAGACACACACACACATATATAGATAGATGCAGACCTAGTTCTCTATACTTTAACATTACGTCAGCATTGAAAATACTGACATCACAATATCAGCAGTTCATAATATCAACAAATCAAAATATTGACAACCAAGTCTGATTAGTTTTTACCAAAATTTGGCTAGCTGTCTAGACCTAGGTACTTGCTTTTGATACGGTACACTTTGACTTTGCAAAGGCTTTTAATATAGTGCCCATAATGTCATACAAGAACAATGCTGCAAATGAAAATGAACTCTTGTATTACAAGATGGGTGGCTAATTGACTAAAAGAAAGAAAATGCACGCATTGTAGGGCTCAACACCTCTTGCTCCAAGAGTAAAATCATGTGGTGTGGGTGTGCCTCAAGAGATACATTTTGAGCCCATTACTGTCTTTCTTACATACATCTGAGTTTTCAACTCAAGAGAGGATTTGGTTCAGCAAATTTGCTGATGATACCAGAACTGTGATATGATAATGAGCATCACGGACCAAGGTATGCTTCAAGGTTATTTAGACATTCTTATGCAGCAGTCAGAAGCAAGACGTGTGAAGATTAATGCCAAGAAATGTATGGCAATACACCATGGTAGCAATAATATTGATTATACTAATGCCTTAAGATAACCATCTCCTTACAAAGCTACTTGTGTAAGGGACCTTGGAATCATGGTGGATTCTGGCTTTTTAAAAGGGGGTGTTACGAGCATGTTATAGGTTAATAAGAGATATCCTGCAGTGTATCTAGTAAAGATGAAAAGGTATTGATCCCACTTTATAAAACTTCTGTTACACTAACTATGATATTTTCTAGATCTTTCTGTTCAATCCATTTAGGCCAGTTCAGCAAAATATAATGTGTGCAAAAACTGCTCACATGGCAGGTATCATGGATTTCTCATCTTTCACACAGGAGGCATTTAAAGCATGTAGTACTGTTTTCCACTGTATATAAATTACTCGAATGATAAACAATTCTCATATTCAAATTCCTTCCCAATGAAATTTTAGCTGCAACTCTGGGCATCACTTTTTCCAAACACACAGTTGCTACAAGGAATGGCTATTTGTAAACCTACCACAGTCTAATACTTCAGTTCTGAACTTCTTTTTTATCACAGGGCTGAAGATTATGGAATTCCTTACCGTTACATATTAGCAGTGCTGGAAGACTGGAATATTTAAAGAAATCTTTACACACATGGTTTAATAATAGAAATTTTGATTTAGACTGTCTCTTGTCAAACTCTTAAATTATCCATATGGGTTCTGTCTTTGGATATCTACAGTGCCCATTGAACATTATCTAAGCGTTTCATTTACCCTAAATAAGTAAAAATTGCCGAATAAGTATGAACAAAAAGAATAACATTCACTGAGAAAAATAGCAAAAATAAATTAATGAAGATGATGATAATGATGATTAAGATATAGATGGTGATGATGGTGACAATAATGAAAATTATTGCATTCTTTAGTCCTGTGCAAATAATTTAGCACATTTACTGATTTTCAAAACAATATTAGCAGTCATGGAAAAAGTTCCTGATTCTCAAACAAATGGCAAGTCACTTCTAATCCCCCATAAGGGTATACAGATATGAGAAGATTACCATATCCTTAGGGCAGCTGTACTTGTAGATACCTGCAAGGTGAGACTTCAGCAGCATACAAAATATAAGAAGACTGTCAGTGTTTAGCAGATTTTGTGGCAAATAATTCCAGATGTTAGGAGCAACTTTACAAAACAAACTCTCTATGGTGGTCAAGGCAAAGGGAGCTCTTTGCAAATGGAAGTTCTCCTGGCTTCTCAAATTGCAAACGGAGTTTCTAATAGAAAGCTTACCATCATATATGAATTTGCTTCCTACTAGATCAGCATATCCTGTGGCTAGAACAGAACCACTGCATTTCCACATATCTGAGGATTAACCTTAGTAAGTGCTATAAAAACATATAATAAGACATCTTCTACCATTTCCAAATGAAAACTATTCTCGTTCTTATTCAATACTCAGGTTTCATTTAACTAATATCTAATGACCTCCAAATTTGTCACGTTGGTTCTTAAGGTATATAATGCCATAGTATGCAGAGCAAACAGAAATAAAGAAGTTATGTACTTACCATAACGTTCCATGTTTGTAGTCCATCTCGCTTACATTCTCGGCTCCGACTCAGCCGATACTAAAGCTTGAGAACTTTTACTGGCTCGAGGCTAACCCCTATCCCATGGTGCCTCACGGCATTTCCCAAGATCTTGTTTGCAAGAAAGTAATAGGTACATAATAGTCAGTAAACTATCAATATTCATGCACATACAGACAGAACACTGTGTATTACTATCCATGACAGGTGGATAGACAACTACAACTAAGTCAGACAGCATAATGTATAGTCCACCAGTTCCTCTAGAAAACAGGAAGGGGGAAGGAGGGTGGGATGCAAGAATGTAGGCGAGATGGACTAAAAACATGGAACATTATGGTAAGTAACATGGAACGTTATGGTAAGTACATAACTTCTTTATGTTATGTAGTCGTATCTCACCGTAATTCTTGCTGGATGGGACAGCATCCCTAGCACCTTTATCCCGTGTGGCTCAAGCGAAGAGACTCTTCAGCACAGTGGACCCAAAGGATGACCTGTCCCAGGAGGCCAAATCCAATTTGTAATGAGTGACAAAGGTATGAAGTTTTGCCCAAGTAGCTGCTGCACAAATGGTATCAATTGGGAGCCTAGATCTAAAGGCATATGAAGTTGATACTGCTCTTGTAGAATGGCCTTTTACTTTGCTTGGTAACTGTTTGTCAGCAGCCTTGTAAGCAAAGGAAATGCATTCTGGAAGCCATTTAGACAGGGTAACCTTAGAAACAGGCAAGCCTTTATTTTTGTCTGAAAAGGAAACAAATAATTGGTCTGATATTCTAAATTCTTTAGTCCTGTGCAGGTAAAACCTGAGAATTCTTTGGAAGTCCAATTGGTGTAGTCTGTATTCTGATTTATTAGTATGATTTGGAAAGAAAACCTGTTAGTTCGATAGTTGTGTTGAGATTATGCTCTGAACATGCCTTAGGAAGAAAGAAAAAATTAGTTCTAAGTGAGACTCTATCCCTGTGAAAAACAATGTAAGGAGGTCGAATGGTGAGGGCTTGCAACTCTGAAACTCTCCTAGCAGAAGTTATAGCCACTAAGGACAATGTTTTCCAAGACAATAATTTCAGATCCGATGAAGAAGAGGGTACAAAGGGGGAAGAAATTAAAGATGTAAGAACTAGGTTTAGGTCCCAGGGCTCTGGTGGTTGTCTGATTGGAGGTCTGGGAAGGAGGACTCCTTTCAAAAGGGTTTTGCACAAAGAGTGGGACATGACTGGATTTCCCATGTAGCCAAAATGGTAATTTGAGATGGCAGCTAACTGAACTCTAACAACAGCAGCTGCAGCTGCAGCTCCTTCATGAAAAATGGATGCCAGGAAGGACAGGATAAACTCTATAGGAGCTGAATAGGTATCTATGCCTTGGTTAGCTGCCCAAATAGACAACTGTTTCCATTTGCTGGAATATAATTTCCTTGTGGAAGGTTTGTGTGAAGAAATCAGAATGTGTTTGACTGTAGGTGAAAGGGAAACACACCTGGCTATTTGTGGAACTGCAGCAGCCATGCTGTCAATTTCAGGGCCGGGATAGTAGGATGGAACTGTCCTGACCGATGAATCAGGAGGTCTGGAGATGGTTCCTCCAAGAGATAGGGCCACAGAAAGGGGAACCAGACTTGGTGAGGTCTCTAAGGAGCAATGAGGATCAGGGTACTCTTCAACAGTTTTGCTTTCTGAATCACTTTTGGAATGAGAGGAAAAGGTGAAAAAGCATAAAGAAGTCCCGGAGGCCAATTTTGAACCAGTGCATCCCCGGCTGACATCCTTGGATGGGGAATTAGGGCAAAGTAGCTGCTGCATTTGGTGTTCATGTACGTGGTGAATAGGTCGCAGCAAGGCTGGCCCCATTTGTGAAAAATCTCTTTCGCAACTTCTGAATTCAGAGACCACTCGTGAGGCATCAGAATTGCTCGACTGAGTTTGTCTGCTATCACACTGGACTTCCCCGGGATGTGCATTGCTACCAGAAAGCGTTGACTGTCCATCACCCATTTCCATACTTTTAAGGCCTCTCGACAAAGTGGGTAAGATTTGGTTTCCTCTTGCTTGTTTATGTACCACACTACAGACATATTGTCTGATTGAATCGCAATTGTCCCTGTGGGAAGAGAACTGTGAAGTGCTTGCAACACGTATAGCACCGCTCTCATCTCCAGAACATTTATGTGCAAGTGGTTCTGCTAAGTACCTTAGACCGTCATTCCCAGATAATGCCCACCCCCACCCTATCTGGGAGGCGTCCATGGTGAAAACTGCATTTTCTTGAGGGGGAGCAAGTGGGTGACCTAAATGAAGTTGATCCATATGTAACCACCATGTTAGATCCTTCTTGCAGGAGTCTGTGATGAGTATGTGGTGAGAAAGGGGAAGATCCTGCATTGACCATTGGGCAAATAGTAGCCACTGAAGTACTCTCATGTGCAGACGGGCTAGGGGAACTAAGAAAATGGTGGAAGCCATAGTCCCTAGGACCTTTAGGACTATCCTGGCCTGTACTTTGTCTCTCTTCAGCAAGAATCTGACTTGGTCATGTAATGATTCTATCCTTTCTGGTGTCAGTTTTGCTGTCATGGTAGTTTAGTCTATTTCTGAACCTAAGAATATAAATAGAAGTTATGTTCTTACCATAACGTTCCATGTTAGTTGTCTTCTTCTCGCCTTCTTCTTGCTGGATGGCTCTAAAAGCTCGAGAGTTGGTTCCACCGAGGCTCCCCTTATATCCCAAAATGCTAGGTTACCTCAGATCTCGTTTGTAAGCTAACCCCAGCTTATAATAGTAACAGAATAACTGTAAAAAAGAATCCACCTCTAACAACAGGAAGAAAGAAGGGTGACCTACATCCTGAACCAGGAAATATGCATAATAGCATATGTCTAAGAAAAGAGGTGGTAGAAAGAGAGTTCACAATCACAACTCCTCTAGGTCTGTCCAGGCCAGGGGAAGGGAAGAAGACAACTAACATGGAACGCTATGGTAAGAACATAACTTCTATATGTTAAGTTGTCTATCGGATGGGACGGCGTCCTAGCACCTTGTCCCGGGTGGCCTAACGGAACAGACTCCTGAGAACAGTGGAACCAAAGTTAGCTCTATGCCTAGAAGCTAAATCCAACTTATAATGAGAAATGAAAGTGTGAGGAGTAGCCCAAGTAGCCGCTGCACAAATGGTGTCAATAGGCAGTCTGTCTTGAAGGCTAAAGAAGTAGCCAAAGCTCTGGTGGAATGAGCCTTAGGTTTATCAGGTAGCTTTTGATGTCTAATCTCATATACAAGGGAAATCAATGATGTTAGCCATCTGGATAATGATACCTTTGAAACTGAAAGTCCCTTTCTGCTCTCCGCATAGGAGACAAACAGCTGATCAGATTTTCTGAACTGTTTAGTTCTATCCAAGTAGTACCTCAATTGACGGTGAACATCCAGGCAGTGTAATTTTGTTCAGACCTATTGGAGTATTCTGGAAAAAGACTGGTAGATCAATGCTTTGATTCAGATTTGATGTCGAGACCACTTTAGGCAAAATACTCTGTCCTTATGAAACAAAAGATAAGGAGGACGACAGCTGAGTGCTTGAAGCTCTGAAACTCTTCTAGCTGATGTAATAGCTACCAGAAAAAGAGTTTTCCATGATAATAATTTTAAAGAACAGGAGACTGCAGGTTCGAAAGGGGAAGAATCAAAGAAGCAAGAACTAAATTTAGGTCCCAAGGAGAAGGAGGATTTCTTATAGGAGGTCTGAGAAGAAAAACTCCTTTCAAAACTTTGCAGAGTTTGTGTGACATTAGGGCAGATTCAGAAATACCCACATGAAAGTTAGAAATAGCTGCCAATTGAACTTTAAGTGTAGAGGAGATGAACCTGCATGGAAGAGTTCAGCTAGAAAATCAAGGACTAGTTGGATGGAAGCAGTGAAAGGATCTATGTCCTTTCCTTGAGCCCAATATGTGAAGCGTTTCCACTTACTCAAATAAATCTTCGAGTGGAAGATTTATGGGAAGCTATCAATATATCTCTAACAGAGTGAGATAATTGAGGAAGCCTGGCTAAGGTTGGAACTGGAGGAACCAAGCAGTGAGGTTCAGAGAGGGAGGGAGCGAACTGATGGATCAAAAGATCTGGAACTAGGTCCAGATTCCACGGTCGCCCAAGAGAAAACGATGTAGAAAGGGGAACCACACTTGTCGAGGCCAGTAAGGAGCAATGAGGATCAATGAGGCCTTCTGAGCGATAGCTTTCTGTATTACTTGAGAGATCAGTGGGAAAGGAGGAAATGCATACAGAAGTCCCGGGCCAAACTTGGACTAGAGCGTCTCTGCTGGGTTGGCCTGGTAAAGGGAATAGAGTGAAGAATTCTCTGCACTTGCTGTTTTGGGGAGTAGCAAAAGATCGCAGCAAGGCTGACCCCACTTGAGAAAAATTTCTCTCACTACAGAGTCTTTCAGAGACCACTCGTGAGGCATGAGTATAGCTCTACTCAACTTGTCTATCAGAAACCGCTGAGAAGAAATCGCCCATTGCCACAGTCTGAGTGCTTTATGATCTGGTTCCGCCTTGTTTGTTGATGTACCACACTACAGACATATTGTCTGTCTGGATTGCAATTGTTCCCAAGGGAAGAGAGTCTTGAAGGGCTTGCAAAAGCAGTGCTCTCATCTCCAGCACATTTATGTGCACGTGGCATTCGTTTGGTCGGCATGTGCCCTGGGCTGTCCTGCCCTGCTAACTCCCCCACCGGATCAGGGAGGCATCCGTTGGCAGACTAGCAACCGGAGGAGGCGGAACAAAGGGTCTTCCGACAGGAGCTGGGGAAGACATCCACCACATGAGATGCTTTTGATCATAATGGTGTGAGACATTGGAAGTTCCTGGTATGACCATTGAGTAAAAGCATCCACTGAAGGATCCGCATGTGGTATCTGGCTAATGGAAGCAGAGGTATGGATAATTCCCAACACCTTTAGAACTAACCTGGCTTTGATTCTGTTGTTGTTGAGAAGGAGTGATACCAATTTGTGAATGTCTGATATTCTCTGATGTGTTAGCCTTGCAGACATGTTTATTGTATGTAGATTACAAAACAGACTTTAATTTATTGAAATACCCAGCTTTTGACAAGTGTAATCTCTGGCCATCAGAAGGAGATGCTTGGTGGGAGCTGTGAGGAGCCAGTCGTCCAAATATGGAAACACCTGGAATCCTTGTCGTCTCAGGTGAGAAGCTACCACTGCCATGCATTTGGTAAACACCGGGGCAGTGGTGAGACCAAAGGGCAGGGCCCTGAACTGAAAATGACTGGTTCCCAGCCTGAAGCGGAGGAATCTTCTGGGCGTCTGTTCATCTTTATGTGAGGTCTATAGAGCACATCCAGTTTCCTTTGCCCAAAGGGGAAGGATGGATTGCAGCGTGACCATCAAATCTTGTTTTCTTGACTGATTTGTTCAAGACACTGAGATCCAAAATTGGTCTCCAGTCCCCTGTTTTCTTTGGAACTAAAAAGAACCTTGAGTAGATTCCGGATCCTTGCTGGTCTGCTGGAACTGGCTGACTTACTCTTTTGCAAGCAGTTTTGAAATTTCCAAAACTGCTAGATCTGGAACATCTGGAAGGGATTTTTGACTGATTTGGAAAGCGAAGAAAGGGGATAGAATAGCTGATGGACTGTACCCATTTGTCTTGAGTCAGGGATAGCCAGGCTTCTGGGTACAGTGACAATCTTCCCCGACTGCCTCCGAAGATGGGCAGTCGGGCAACCTCAGGGATGCTGAAAGGGCTTGTCAGGAAAGGCTTCCATTGCCCTGGTTCATTGTTATTCCCACCTCTGCCTCTGGTGGGAAAATGACTAAGTCCCTTGAGATTGTTAACCACATCTTTCCACCTTTCTGGCCTTTGGGGCGGCAGAAAGGGTCTTGCCATCAGTCTCGCACCTAGTCAAGGTTTCTTTCACTTGAGGACCAAAGAGAGATGATCCATCAAACGGGAGTTCGTGAAAGACCCTTGAAGGGGTCTCAAAAATTGCATAGCCGCATCCAGGCATGCCCACACCTGTCCCTGCTCGCTCCATCAGCATGGAGGAGTTGGTTATGGAATTAGGGTAGCCAGCTGCGTGTTCATCTTATCTTGAAACCCGCAGCTAGGGGGTCCTTTAACATTTCACGTAAAATGGCACAGGTAGTTCAGTATCCATGGACCTAGATTCCTTGTTAGGTGGATGGACAGGTACTGAAGGATCAGTGGCAGCAGCTACCACCATAGCATCCACAGAAACTCCTTTTGTTAAAACTGTTTGTCTGCTGGAGCTGTTATGAACTTGGAGGGTCTCCTGGGAGTGGGGTCCACTGAATCAGGAGCCGTCCATGCCTTCTATCTCCAGAATGTCTGCAAATGAGACATCTTCAGAAGGAACCCTCAGAATCATCCAAATCTGTATCTGACGTGATGGACTCAGGTGAGTCAATGTACACTTCCTCTTCGGGGGGCTCTTCTGCAAATCAGGAGAGGCCTCGAAGAGGATGAAATCCTCCTGAGGAGCTGGCTCTCTGCGGTCCGGGATGAGGGGGAGTCGACTTAGGAGGAATATGTTGATGGACCGGGCAGGCACCGACTGATGAGTCGGGCTGTGAAGCATCTGGGCCAGTGCCGGACGGAAAAGTAGTCGACTCACTACCCTCTGAAGGTCATGATCCAGCCAGCCGATGACCTAGAGGAGAGAGAATCTGGGGCTCCTCAGACAGCAGGGGGATCCTGGGAGCCGAATGAACGGAGCCAAGAGATGGTGACCTGGACCTCTTCCTAGTTGTCGGCTCTGAAGGTCTGGTCGGAGAGCCGGAACTTTCTACTACCTCCGGCCCGCCCGGCCGAGGGGCCACAGAAACTGTGGACTGAGACTTATCGGCTCAGCCGGAGCCGATGAAGGCAGAGGTTGAGAAAAGTAAGCCTCTGAGAATCAATTTATTCTTTCTTTCCGACATTTTTTTTACAAACACACTAGTTACACCCTGTCAAATTAAATTATAATAAAAGCAGTACTAGGATTTTAAAATAAAATAATGCACACACAAGGAAAGGCCTATAGGCCCAAGGGAAGAACCTAAGGTTCTTGAGGTAAACTACACTAAACTAAGTAAATATATTAAATTAAAGGGATTTTAAAGACTAATTTCAACAAGAAATAGTACTCACCAAGAACTGTGCTGCGATGAAGATAAGGCTGTTTTTTTTAAGTTTATTGTAATGCCTAATCTGGCGCACAAGGATAGTGTCTCATCCCTGGTTCTGATTAGTTGGTGCTTGGTGGTATCAGTGAGGAACCAGTTGTCTAGGTACGGAAACACCTGGAATCCTTGACGTCTCAGGTGAGCCGTTACCACTGCCATGCATTTGGTGAACACTCTGGGGGTTGTAGTGAGACCAAAGGGCAGTGTTCGAAAATGAAAATGACTGGCTCCCAGCCAAAAGCGTAGGTGTCTTCTGAGAGTGCCTGTCCATTTTGATGTGGTAGTACACGTCCTGAAGATCTACTGAGGATTTGTCTTTCCCGATAAAGGGAAATACTGACTAGAGTGATCATTTGGAACTTCGATTTCTTTACAGACTTGTTGAGTTTGCTGAGATCTAGAATTGATCTCCAGTTCCGTCTTTTTTGGAACTAAAAAGAATCAAGAGTAAGTTCTGGAACCTATTTGCTCTGTGGGGACTTCTTGGATGACTCTTTTTTGCAGCAACGAGATGACCTCTGGTGTTGCATGGTCTAGTTGAACGGGTGGCACTTCTGGTAGTGATCGGTTTACCGGGGGATCAGAAACAAAGGGAATCAGGTAACCTCTGGATATTATGGTTTGTACCCACCAATCTTGGGAAATGTTTAGCCAGGTGCTTGGGTACAGTGAGAGATGACCCCCCGACTGCCTCCAGCTACGGACAGTCAGGCAACCCCTCGGGGGTGATAGAAAGGATGATCAGAGAAAGTTTCTCTATCTCCCTGATGTTGCAGACCTCCTCTGCCGCGAGGATGGCATCTTCCGTTATATCGTCCCCCTCTGCCTCTAAGGGAGGGTTGACCTTGTGCCTGAGGGAAACCTTTTGGGGATGTGCAGAACCACATTTTCCCTCCTGTTTGACCCTTGGGATAGGGTCTATAAGGAAGGGAGAAATGGACTCTGATGGCAGATAAGGTTTTCCCTTCCTGCTCGCACCTGGTCAAAGTCTCTTTTACCTGTGGTCCAAAAAGAGTTGAAACATCAAAGGGGACGTTGCTAAAGGAAGACTTAAAGGATTCCGTGAAGTTACAGAGATGCATCCAGGAATGTCTGCCAAGAGAAATCAGCCTCATGGAGGAGTTAGCTATCGATGTAATGGTGGAGAGCTGCACAGATACCTTATCCGTGGATCCCAAAGCTACTGAACCCTGAAGGGTGTCTCCCAACTCCTTTAGGAGATCCCTTTGAAGTCTAGTAAAATGAGACAGGTAATTCAGTGATCTTAAGGTAAATGCCGCTGAAGAGAAGGTACACTTTCCATACCTATCCATCATCCTGGACTCCTTATTAGGAGGATGGATATTAGAAGATGTCTCAGACAACTCCCTTTTTGTGGCCGCTGCTACCACCATAATATCAACAGGAACTCCCTTAGAAAGAAAGGACTTATCTTCTGGAGCAGTCATAAATTTGTTTGGCCTCCTCAGGACAGGCTCCACTGTGTTCGGGGGGGGGGGGGGTCCAGGCTTTCTGGGATATGACCCTCAAGAGCTGGTCATAAGGCAGTGTCACCCAGGAGGTGGAAGGTCGGGAACCAAAGGCCTCAAGATACACTGATTTGTCCTCAGTAGGGTTAGAGGTCTTCCAATCGCCCCTCTGTCTAAGGATTTTAAGGATGTCAGAAAAGGAGACATCCTCAGAGGGGGATCTAGGGGCCCCTTCTGACTCATCCAAATCAGTGTCTGACGTGACAGACTCAGGTGAGTCAATGTGCTTCCTCTTACAAAGTCTCTTCCAAGGAAGCTCTCCAGTGGGATAATCTGGGTGGGTCTCGGAAGAGGGGACACCTCCAATGGGGGCTGCTTGAGTTTCTGGTTCCCTACACTGAGGGGATGGTGGGGGAGAAGAGGTTGCTGCCGGCTGCTGGTGAGACATCGGGTCCAAAGGCAGGGCTTTGGCACTGGACAAAGCTTTCTCTATTGCTTCAAAAGCCTTTCCACCCCGCTCCGAAGATGACCTCCGTTCAGAGGAAATGGAAGGTCGGCTCCATGCAGGAGGAACAGGTTCCAAAGCAGATGTGGCAACTGAGCTCAGTCAAACCGAAGCACCGAGAGGGAGGGTCAGTTCTGAAGAAAAACCGGGGTGACTATTCCCCTCAGAGTCGACTCGAGAGCATCGGCTCCCAGATCCCTTGGCTCCAGACTGAGCCACTGAGGACAGAGTTATCGGTTTTGAGGAAGCAGGAAACCAAAGGATCAACATAGAAGAACCCAAATTGTTTGGCTGCAAGAGCGAAGCAGTCAGAGGAGGAGCAGTAGATTGTAAATGGGGTAACTCCGAAGCCTTTGGGTCCGGAAGGGCTAACATTTTAGCCAGAGCCGGGTCACAGAGCAACCTCTTCACCACCCACTCAATGTCCTCATCTGAAAGTTTCCTGGAGGAACGGGTGGAGACAGAAGGAGATCTCCTCCTTTCTAATACAGGAGACCTCAACGTTGGTGAAACAGGGTTGATGACTGGTGATTGTCTCGATACCGAAGGTTGCCTCGGCACAGAAGAGACCGACGGCACCAAGACAGAAGAAGCGGAATCAGAGCCAGAACTCCTTGGCTCTGTCGCTTTAGACTTTTTAGATGGCTCCGAAGCTGGAACCGAAAATTTTCTCTTAACAGTTTTAGCAGCTGTCTGACCAAGTTCCAGCTGTTCCTGGAAGGAACTGGTCATAAGACCCCGTCTATTAATTTATGTTTCCTCTCATTAAGAAACCTAGTACTGAAGGCATGGCAAAAAGTACAGGGTTCTTGTAAGTGAGCTTCTCCCAGACAGCTAATGTGACTGTCAGTCAATGACATCTTTTGTGAACACTGGTCACATTTTTTGATCCCCAACGGGCGGTGTTCCTTATGTTTTCTGTCTTTCTCTTTGGACATGCTGACAAGAAAACAAGGCTAACAATTCACAAAAACAACAACATTGACTATAACAACACTGACTATAACTAACGGTAAAGTTATTAGGAGAAGAAAGCACTCAGGAAGGAAAGGCCCTCTAATTTAAACAGGCAACTATGGCCCTATAACTAAAACGGGCCGTACAATCCTAAAAAAATAGGGGATCAAGTACTCAATGACAATCACACAGATAAAAACTAATAACTATTAAAGGTAGAAAGTGAAGAAAAAAGGATGAAAAATACAAGATTTATCAAAAAATCTTCTACTTAGCCAAAGAGCCAGTAAGGAGACAACCTCAAAACTTTTGCGGCAAACAAGATCTGGGGTATTGCTGTGAGGCACCATGGGATAGGGGTTAGCCTCGAGCCAGTAAAAACCCTCGAGCTTTAGTATCAGCCGAGTCGGAGCCGAGAATCGGCTACGAAACCATTCAGCAAGAATTACAGTGTGATAGGACTACATAACATCAAACACTTCCATCTAAATATTTACAACTATTTGTAATAACTATAGTGTGTTGGATATGAGTTCTAACATTACCGAATATGTGCTTAAACTTATGGTTTAAACTTTAGAAAGCAGTGCTTTCAGTCCAGTTATGACCAGTGTAAAAGGATTACTTGGTAGATTAATAAGGAAGTTATGAATTTGGGGAATGAAGTATACAGAAGGGATTAACAGGTTATTATATGCTTCTAAATCTAAAACATCAGATGCAGCAACATTTAAAGTAAAATAAAAAAAAGTTATCTACTTACTATAACTTTCCATCTGTGTTTTCCATTTTCATTCTTCCTCAACTATTAGGTTCGGATCCGATTCTCAGATCTGACTCGGCCATTACTATAGCTCATGCGCACTTAAAATCTCTTGAGCCCCTCCCTACCCACAATACATCAACCCCTAACATACCTCAGATTTTGTTTACTAGAAGACATAAGTTAAGAAATATTAATATATATTAATTCTGACAAAGGAAGCCATTATCTGAAGCTCAGCAAGACACAGTGGTGTCTTTAATAAAATTCCATTCATCCAGAAGTCCATAATGACAAAGGATGGGGAGCTGGTGGATGCGGAGTTGGGGAAGAATGAAAATGGGCAACAAAGATGGAATGTTATGGTAAGTACATAACTTTTTATCTGTTGATGTCAATTTTCCTTCATTCCTCAACTACTGGGAAAGAGTCCCAAGCTACCTGAAATCCCAGGTGGATTCTAATGAAGGATATTTCTGAGCACAGTTGAACCAAAGGCTGCTCTTCCCCTTGAGACCAGATCTAATTTGTAATGAGTGATAAAGGTATGAAGATTAGCCCAAGTTGCAGCTGCATATATTTCATCCATGGAATGCCTGGATAAAAATACTGAAAAAGCTGCCATGGGGCTGGTTGAGTGGGTTCTTAAAAGTTTTGATAATGAAATCCCCGATTTGGTGTATTCAAAGGATATATAGTCAGTAAGCCATCTTGCCAAATTTATCTTTGTAACAGATTTACCTATTTTGTGGTCCACAGAGGAGATAGTTGATCAGATTTTCTAATTTCTTTTGTTCTGTGTGAGTAGAAATTGAATTATCTATGAAATGCAAAATGTATTCTCCCTTGTTTTCAAATTTTGAAAAGAAGACAGGCAGATTAATGGCCTGGTTGATACTGGATTCTGACACCACCTTAGGAAGGAAGGAAGGATTGGTTTATAAGGTAACCATATCCTTATAAAAAATCAAGTAGGGAGTTTAGAGGACAATGCTTGAAGCTCTGAAATTCTTCTGGCTGAGGTAATGGCCACTAGAAATATATTTTTCCAGATCAGAAATTTAAGATCACATTTTGCTGCTGGTTCAAATGGGGCATGAATTAAGGCCTGCAGTAATAGATTCAAGTCCCATGGTGGAGTAGGGTCTTTGTAAGGTGGTCTGAGTAAAACAGCACCTCTTAAGAAGGTCTAATAAATCTTAGTTGAGGCCAGGGAAGAATTCTCAATCTCTGTATGGAAGTTACAGATTATTGATGCACCAACAAACAAATCTCTTCCATTTACTTTTGTTAGGTTTCCTCATAGAAAGTTTATGGGATGACAAAAAGTATATGATGGACAGGGAATGAGAGGCTACCTGGCTATTAATGGAAGTGGAGAAACCATGCTGTCAGCTCTAGGTTTCAGATAGCAGGGTGAAACAGGAGGTCTGGAATCAGATCCAAAATCCAAGGCGGGTAAACTAGATGAGACCAAAGGAAGTGGAACCAAATCTATCACAGCCAGTAAGGTGCAATAAGGATGACTTTGCTCTTCAACCTGGCAGCTTTCTTCAGAAACTTGGGGATCAAGAAAGTCGGTGGGTAAGCATAGAGGAGAGCCGGGGGGGGGGCAATCGTCGTGGAGCAGCTCGTCCCTCGGCAATTCCCCCGGTGGGGGGAATCAGGGCAAAGAAGCTTCTGCGCATGTTGTTTAGGGAAGAAGTAAAAAGATCGCAGCAAGGCTGGCCCAACTGATGGAAAATCATTTCTGTCACTTTCATGTCAAGACACCACTTGTGAGATAATAGAATGGATCTGCTCAATTTGTCTGCTATCATGTTGGATTTCCCCAGAATGTGCATTGCTATCAGAAAGAGGTTATAGATCTGATCCCTCCTTGTTTGTTGATGTACCAAACTACTGACATACTGTCTGTCTGAAATGCAATTGTCCCTAAAGGGAAAGCATCCTGAAAGGCCTGCAATGATAACAGCACTGCTCTCACCTCTACGACATTGATATGCAAACTGGCTTCTTCAGGGATCCAAGTGCCTTGGCACATTTTCCCCAGGAAGTGCCCCCCCACACCCAGTCTGGGATGTGTCCATGGTCACTATGGCCTTGAGGTAAGGGCGAATGAAAGGACAGCCTTGTAGAACCTGATCTGATCGTATCCACCACCAAAAGCATTTCTTGCATGCCTGAGTGATCCTATTTGGACTGATATTTGTTGATAAAGAATTGACCATTGTGCTGCTAGCATCCATTGAAGAATACTCATATGAAATCTTGCCAGATGGGCTAATATTATGGTAGCTGACATTGACCCCAAGGCTTAAAGAATTGACCAGGCTGAAATTTTGTATTGTGAACAATTTTCTTGACCTGGAAACTTATTGTTTGTACTCTTGCTAGAAGAATTGAAGCTGTCACAGATACCGTGTTGAAAACTGTCCCTATAAACTCCAGTGTTTGAGATGGTTTTAATTGAGATTTGCTGTAATTTACTGTGATTCCTAAAAGGCAGCAAGTTTGGAATAACTGATCTCTTGCTCTTATGAGTAGATGCTTGATCGAGGTGGTGATGAGCTAGTCATCTAGATATGGAAACAGCCAGAATTCCTGCAGTCTCAAGTGAGCTGCTACCATGAACCTATACCCCGGGTATCACTTCTGTGTCACTGTTAGACAGAGGCACAGTATACTAACCTCGAAAAAGGGCATAGCAAAATTAATTTAAAATGGGTGGCGAAAGCCAAACACACTCTGGCTAGGCTTATGAATGCCCTAGGGCAGATAGCCTAGTATGAACCTATGAACCACCACCATACATTTGGTGAACACCATGGGGGCCACATGAGTGGCATCTTCCATTTGAGTTACCCCCTCTGCCTCTGAGGAAACTGTCACCACATGGATCTTGGAAAGGACACTGAGATTTTTTAAACCACATTTTTTGTCCCCCTTGTTGCTTCCTAGAGAAAGTCCTAGAGAAAGTCCTTTGAGGGGTTAAGAAATGTACTCCCAAAGCAGGGAGAGAATCTTTCCATCTTTTTTCACACCTGGAGAGTGTGTCCTTCACACTGAGGCTGAATAAAGAAGTTCTGCCAAAGGAGGTATTGATGAAAGAGGACTTGAAGGGATCTGCAAAGTCACACACACACATCCAGACATGCCTCCTAATTGAAATGTCTGAACCCTTAACTGCATGAGAGATAAGCCTCATGGACACATTTGAAATTGACTGTAGGGTTACAAACTGTGAGGCCCCAGAATCCAGAGTCTCAGCAGTAGTGGTCCCTGAAAGAGAACTTGACAGTTCTTTTATCAAATCTCTTTGCAATTTAGTGAAATGTGCCAAGTAGTTCAGCAACCTCGCTGAAGCATAGACATGTTTCCCAAACCTGTCCTAGACTCCCTGTTAGGGGGATGGACAGTGGAACTTTGCCCTGAAAATTCATTCTTAGTGGCCGCCACCACAGCCATGGCATCATAGATTTCCCCTTACTCCAGAATTCCCTTCCTGCTAGTGGTGTCAGAATTTGATCTGGTCTCTTGGGGACAGGTTCAACTGAGTCAGGCTCCTTCTATGTCCACTGAGAGTTAAAATCAATGAGCTCATCAGTGGGCAGAGTTACCCAAGAGGTAGATGGAGCAGATCTAAATGCCTCCAGGAACACCAATTTCTTTGGAGAAGGACTGTGGGATGATCTACCACACCTTTGCTTAAGAATCTCTAGAATGTCTCCAAAAGAGACATCTTTGGGTGATGATCTAGTGGATCATTTCTCTTCATCAAAATCAGTATTTTCAGTGATAGATTCTTGAGAGGAGTCTAAGTGACTCCTTTTGCACTTTCTCTTCTGAGGTACTTCTTTGATGGGATGATCCTGAGAAGTATCAGAAGGGATGGTGATACCCTGCTGAGTAGCCTGGAGAGGTTGGGCTGGCTGTCCCTGTGGAGTTGAATGTTGAGGCTCAAGGCACAGAGACACATGATATCCTGAAGGGAGACCCAAGGGGGGGCAGACTGTTTGTCCAGCTGAAGCAGAAAATCTCCACTACTTCAAAGGCAGAATGTCCCAGGGAGAAAGAAGCCAATGGAGCCAAGAAGCCATGCTTCTGCCTCATCAGCTCTGTCTGCCCTGAAAGCACTCTACTCAAGGCAGAGGTTGGAGCCGAGCTATCCAGCGCCAAGGCTCCAAGGGGCAGAGATGGCACCAAAAACTTCAGAGTCGACCCCAACACCTTGGTCCTGATGAGGATGCTATGTCACCAAGAGCTCTCCAGCTCTGAACCTGGAATCAATGTGCTAAGAGAAACCCTCGGATCCAAGGATACAATTATCCCTGGATCTGATCCAGTCAGTCTCAGCAAACTTGCATCCAAGGACTCCAAAATGAACTGTTGGATCAGAGAAGGATCCAATAGTGGAGGGGCAGAGCAGACCAAGGCTTCCTGTTTTGAAGGGGTAGGAGCCAGGAAAACCTTCATCTGTATCTATACTGAGAGAAATCTCATCACCCAGTCCATGTTGGCTTTGGTGAGACTCCTGGAAGAACAAGATGATGCAATAGAAAGAGATTTTGAATGACATCTCTCCAAAAAGGAGATGGGACCCTAGATGGCACTGGCTCAATGAAAGGTAAATATCTAGTTTTTGCCAGGGGCTTTGTATCCAATGAACTTGGATCCAAAAAATTTCTAGGCGATCCAAGAGCAGGCTTTAAAATGGAATCTTTCTGATCCAATTTATACTTCTTTCTTGGAGGTTCCTTTGAGGATGGAGTAGAAGAGCCAGACAATTTAGGGGACTTTTTTTGCAGCCTCCTTGGATGTAACTTTAGGATGTTGAGCCCCAGTAATTACTTCTGAAAAGGTTGTAGGTAGTAAACCCTTTAAGATCAATCTATTTTTATGATCCATGATCATTAGCAGGTTGAAATTTTTACAGACAGTACAGTCTATGTTTAAGTGATCTGAGCCCACACAATATACACATAGATAATGTGCATCCGAAAGAGGCAAGTTACGGCCACACTTTTTGCATTTTTTAAACCCCAAAGTGCCTTTTTTGGACATCTTTAAAGTAGATGTAGAAAAAAGGAAGGATCAAGGAAAAAACTTTTTTTTTTTTTTTAAGAAGAGGGCAAAAAGGATGAAAACAGTATCCACAATGGTAAAGAAAAATACACTGAAGATATAATGAGAAGGGTTAAAGAAAAAAACTAAATGTAAATTTGATCTGGGACACTCCTCCCAGTCTAGTGTCATTAGCTCATTCTACCTAATAGAGAGAGAACATCTAAGAAGGCCTTCTGTTTCTCCTTTTTCCCTTTCAAAAAAAAAAGAAATTGCCTGAATCTCCTTGTGTTCTGACTGTGCTTCTCAAACATTTTGGAAATATAGAGCATATTTTAGAGCATTTACTACCCGTGGTGGTGGTGCTGTGGTAGCATTGTCACCTCACAGTAAGACGCTGTCCGGTTCGATTCTCAGCTAGAGCGTCTTCTGCGTGGAGACATGCGTGAATGGGCATACTTTCGTTGAAGGTTGTGCGTCAGGGCTGGTAACTCGGCACGTAAAAATCAACTATCAATCATTAGCGGACCGGAGTTCCGCTGTGGCGACCTCTAACTGGGAAACGCCGAAAGATACAACAACAACAACATTTTAGAGCATTTATTATTAACTGTAATTGCCTTAATATTGCTACAACTCAAGTGCTCTAGGTTGCACTGCATCTGAATTGTTTGTGTGTTTTAGTTGATTTTCTGTATATATAGACTTCTCTGTATATGTAGACTAGCTACTTATTCTGCTGTATTACTGCCTCTTAAATCATTTTTCAGTTGTGCACTTGCCTTGCTTCATTTAAAAAAGTTTTAAATTGCTAATTTTGTAGAATTTTAATTGCATTTACTGTTTAGGACTACACACTCAAGTGTGTTAGCCTTTTCTGTGTTTATTTACTGTATTATTGCATTGTTTAGCCTGTTTTAACAAAAAAAAATACTATCTTGTTTGCTCATTTCCCACCTTTCCTAGCCAGTCCATATCCAGGTCTTTGCTTGTCTCAGGACTTTATTTTCTGTGTTCAGAGCTATCCAGACCTTGCTGTGGTAGAGGGAAGTCCTACTGCTTACCAGTGGGAGTGGTGAGCACTGTACTGCCTATCTAACGCTAGAGGAGTGGTTTCCAGCTCTGAAATTGTAATTTTATTAGCCTTTTTGGGATGATTTCTATCCCTTTCAACTTTCTGGCTTAAAAACGCGTGTGTTTGCACATTTTTCGCATTGTGCAGCACTGCGAGGCTACAGTTAAACTATTCCAGGTGCCAGAAAGTCTGCTCTTCAAATTTTCCCTTAGAACTAGCTGGTTTCTCAGTAGTAGCACTAAAATCTGAACCCCTGTGACTAGCACTTGCTCTAGAAGCTGCTGGAAAGCACTAGGAAGCCTGAAACTGATACAAGCACTCAACTTTCCTCGTCAATAAGGAGAAATTAATCATAGGCACTAAACAGCCTATAATTGCAAAGTACCTTGCAAAGGTAAGGGAAAACAGCTCTTATATTTTACAAAAAAAGCACCTAAACAGGCATGTCCAAGGGTCAGCTTCCGATGATTTCTCCTGTCCACCTGGTGAATCTGGGCATACTGGGGAAATGCGACAACTGCCTCATGTACACAGACAATCCTCTCCTCCTACCACCCAACACTACAACCTGCGAGAGATGCACTTACATAGCCAAACTGGAAGCAAAGCTCTCTCCGGCCAAGATTGTGCTAGACAGTCAAGAGGAGAAGGTTAACACCTGAACTACACCTCAAGCAACTCATAGCCCTTCAAAACCCACACCATCAATACCCACACATAGAAACACTAAACCCACATATGCAGAGGCCCTTAACATTAACCTGCCCAAGCAACAAGGACCTCCGAAGCTATAAAGCAAACAAACACCAGTCACAGCCAAAGTGACACATAGCTCACAACACCAGTGTGCCACGCAACAACAGCCCCTAAGGAAAGACAATGTACCCAACACTTTAGTCATAGGTGACTCTATAGTCAGGCACACTGATGTCCCACTCACCAGGCTGAACAAGGAGAAAATTACAGTCAGCTGCCTGTCGGGTGCCAGGATCCGCCACATAAAGCATGCACTCAAGTCACTCCACAACAAGTACAAATACGACTTTGTCATTGTCCATGATGGAGTGAATGACTTGAGACATACCTCCCTGGACTACATGAAAAGAGACATGGAAGAGCTCTTGGATCATGTGTTCCAGGCAGGTATGACCCTAGCCCTGAGTAGCATCCTGCCTTCGCCCAGAATGATACCACAGTATAAGGACAAAATGATTGACTTTAACAATTGGCTAAGCTTCTGGTGTCATTCAAAGGGGATCCAGTATCTGATTGCCTGGGAAGACATGATCGACAAACTACGATGCTTTGCCAGAGATGGTCTGCACCTGTCACCCCTGGGATTCAGGTTACTGGCTAAAGCTCTTACCACCCCTACAGTGCCTTTTTTAGGCAAGGTTCAAAGGATAAAACCACCACCATAACAGATACAAGCATACAAAATCTGAAGGTAATGCTACTCAGTGCCAGAAGTCTAAACCTCAAAATGCACTCTCTCTCGAGGCACTCCTAAAAATGGAGAACTTCGATATCTGTGCAGTAACTGAGATCTGGTTCAAGGCTCCAGAGAGCACCCTTGCAATACCAGGCTACAACTCTTACCACACTTTTCGGCCACAAAACCAAGACCGAAACACTAAAGGTGGGGAAGTGTCCATATTCACCAAGGATATTCACACCTCCAGGCTAGTTGCCCAACACAATGCAACTGAAAATTTTCCAGGTGCAACTAACACTAGGTAAGACTGCAATCCAAACTGTAGCTTGCTACAGATCCCCCACCATGCCCCAAGATTCTCACTACACCTTTCTAAACATCCTGGAAAATATTAAGATACAACCAAACCCCCTAATACTGGGTGATTTCAACTACCCTGCCATTAACTGGGAAAACTACTTGGGTACCAACTCCTTTTCCCAACAGTTCTTGGAATTCATAAATTCCAACGCCCTGGATGAACTAATCCATTGTCCCACCAGGGACTCCAATATCCTAGACCTGGTCATTACCAACATGGGAGATAGATGCTCCACACCAGTGGTCACTCCCTCATTGGTCAGGTCTGACCATAAGCAAATCACCCTTGACATCCACATCCCACCCCCACCCCCCAGTAAGGAAACCTCCTTAAAAAACTTCTCCAAAGCCAACTTCATGCTACTGAAGTCAGAAGTGACAAACTTCATGACACCTATGCAGACGGGATCTGAAAGTTCGACTGCAGAATCCTACACTAAGGCACTGTATGAGCACATCCACTTGTGCATGAATCGTGCCATCCCATATAGAACCAAGATGCTCTTCTCCAAAAAAAGGAAGCCAATCTGGTGGTCCCCTGCTATAAACAAACTATACAACAGAAGGAAGAAACTGTTGCAGAAAAGAGGAAAATCCCAAGATGCAAAAAAACTCCCTCACCAGCCTCAGTAAGAAGCTGAGATCCCTCATAAAATCCTCAACAAGCTAGTTACGAAAATAAAATTGCCAAAGATTCCAAAGACAATCACAAGGCATTCTATAGTTATGTCAAGAATCTAAATGGCAATGCTCAGATCTGCCCCGAGCTACAACAGAATGGCATTAAATATACTGATCCCAAGGATATTGCCAATATCCTGGCAGATCGAATCAGTGTCAACTTCACCCCCCTCTCATCCCCTAAAGGGCCCATCTCAATACCAAAAGATTGCCAAATTTTGGTAATCATGGCCACACAGGTAGAAAGCGCACTCTCCAAAGCTAAGAATACAGCATCCATGGGACCAGATGACTTCCCAGGCTGTGTACTACATGAACTATAAAATGAACTGGCACCTCACCTAAGTGTCAAGTTTAATAATAGCCTCACCTCAGGTTTCATGCCCACTGAGTGGCACACATCTACAGTTATCCCACTTCACAAAGGGGGATCCACCTTGGATCCCGTGAACTACCGTCCCATCAGTCTGACAAGACTGATCTGTAAGGGCATGGAACGCGTTATCATGGAACTTATAAACAAAGACATTGGCAACCTTCAAACACTGGACCCCACCCAGTTTGGGTTTGTGAAGGGCCGATCTTGTCTCCTGAATCTGACTGACTTCTTCGAATCAGTCGCCAGAGCTGTGCACGAGGGTAAGGCAGTCCACACATCCTATCTGGACCTCGCCAAGGCCTTTGACACCATCCCCCACTCTGGAATCATAGATCCCTATGTCACTCGATGGGTTGCCAACTGGCTTACTGACAGAACCCGTACTCTAAAAGTAGCCGACTCCAAATCCAGCTCCAGACAAGTGACAAGTGGAGTACCTCAATGTTCAGTCCTGTGACCTCTCTTGTTTGGCATCTACTTCTCTGAAGTACAGGCCAACACTAAGGGACTCTGGCTAACAAAGTTTGCAGATGACTGCAAACTCGGAGCCATTATTGAATCCCCTAATGATGTGGATAGTCTACAAAAGGGCCTTACAGAAACAGATGCCTGGTGCCACAGCCATGGGCTCAAGCTTAATGCCAAGAAATGTATAGTTATCCACTTTGGAAAAAAACATGTACCCATGAATTACCACATAGGTGGCAGTACACTAAACATCAAAAGTGTGATGAGAGACCTAGGGACACAGGTGAACAGTGGTCTCACTTTCGATAACCACATCGCCACAACAGTCAGGAAATCCTTCTATGTGGCCCACCTCATCACTAAGGGCTTTTCATCTGGGAAAAAGGGAGGTCATTGTCCCACTGTACTCATCCCTCATTAGACTCATTATAGAGTATAATGCCCCATTTGGTATGTACCTCACAAGACATCTGCAACAGCTGGAAAGGCCACAGAAATACCTCACTAAAAGAATCACAGACCTAAAGCAGATGCCATATGCTGACCGTCTAAAAAAAACTCCAGCTATACTCTGTGGCATATCGTCTACTCAGAGGCGATCTCTGCTTAACATACAAGGCCATGTCAAATCCTGAGCTGTTGTACATGCTCCACTTAAAGAAATCCCAGTCCCTTAGAGCCACACGCTCCAGGAATCTAAACCTTGTCATCTCAATGAACAAAACATGCTGGAGGGATAGGTTCCTGACCCAGAGACTCCCCATACTCTGGAATAGACTGCCCATACATGTCAAGCAGAGCACCTCCTTGACACTCTTCAAAAGGAACCTTGATGATTGGATGGGAGATAGGAAATTCACCCCGGGGATAATGTCAGTCGCCCTGCTAGACAGGGGTCCAGAAAAGTAAATATTGTGGGAAGAAATATCCAGGTAACTGTTATGGTTAGGCTTGTATAGGCCCTAGGGCAGATAGCCTAGTACCAACCTATGCACCTATGAACCTATGAACTACAGAAAAAGATTAAATTATACAAAAATACCAGCAAAGGTAAGTATAAAGGGATACACTGTGTGTAAGAAAAAAGGGATATGAAGAAAAAACAGGTAAATAAAGACTTATGTTTAAACAATTGCTCGAAAGCTGATATGACCACATCTCTTTTGCGAAAGCGGCAAATGAGACCTGAGGTATGTTGAGATTGGTGCATTGTGGGTAAGAAGGAGCTCAAGAGCTTTTAGGTGGCCACAAGTTATACTGATGGCTGAGTCATATCCGAGGATCAGATCTGAACCCAACAGTTGAGGAATGAATGAAAACTGACAACATCCGATCTAACAATAGGCAACACATCTTTGTGGTTCTCAAGAAGCTGTTGCAGCAGCTTATGTTAGACAAAGATTTTTCTTCAGTTTTGTCATAAAAATGCATATTATACATATTCTTCTAATACCTTTAAAACAATCTCCATTATTTTCAATTATAATGACACCACCTTTACCCGCTTGATTAATAATGACACAATAATCATTGTTAAAGTTACTTAAAGCCTGTCTCTCTTCTGCATTCAAAGTAAAATAAAGTAAAATTAAAATTATGCAGCACATCTTTGTGGTTCTCAAGATCATTTAGCAGTGACACTTCAAAAGCATTCACAACTGCATATACCACTGGCATAAAGGTAGATGGCTTTTTAAAATGTTTCGTGATATCACAATTGCTTACATCTGACATCCTTACAATTCTTTCCTTTACCAAAAACATTTCCTAACATCTGGAAATAGAACAAAATCGTTAACATAATTAGTGCGAATAAATAACAAATATCATGACAAAAGTTTTATTTTAGCATCTGACTATACTCTGCAACATAAATAATGATTTCATGTTCCACTTCTGTTTCTGGTACCTCTTGGTCTGAAATTACTTCTTTACTCCTCATCTGATAACTGCCACCTCTCAGTCAGCTTTTCTTCTCTTCATTCTAGACCGCAATTCAATATTGGTATTCCTTACAGCAGTGCAATCATCACATGATAAGCCAGCAATTAGTTCTGAGCCAGTGCCACTCATTTCTGAGCCCAGCATCTTGAAATCTGATTTACTTATTGCATTTTAAAGATGCTTTTTCTTTATTGTTTTTTTTTATTTGTTGTTTAACTATTAAGGTTGTCTTACCAGCTGCACAAGTTAGTTCTGTTTGGTTTTCACATTATGCTTTATCTGTCTGAAATTTCTTAATTTCACAAGTTTTACATCAGTCTCAGATTTATCCAGTTCAGTTTTATGGTTAACTAGCAATCGTAGATAGTTGGCACCTCTCACGTGCTGTTAATATCTTTTTACATTTATCAGCATCTTCCTAAAGAAGACATTTTTGTCTTGCATGGCACACTGAAGAAACAGCACAGAAACATCTTGTACCATAGACAAGAATATCAGGAACTCACAGTGCGTCACCTCCATTTGGCTACTCAGTTATATGCAAACCTCTAGAATCACAATGCATAATCCAGCAGGTCCACAAAGTATAGAAATACCATGTTTATGTCTACAGCTCTTAGTAGCTCTGAATAAATAATTAAAGGCCCTCAATACTGCATCAGACTGAGCTTCCAGTTCTATTTCCTCAATATTGTCATTTGGCTAATTTTAGTGTTCAGAGCAAGGCATGGAAAATGGTTATCCAGTCATCACAAAAATGTTAGCTGATTATAGAAGTGGTGTATACTCAAAACAAGAATCCCATCACAACAAAAGTAGCACTCAGGTACAAAAATAGATCAATAAACAGCATAAAAGTCATCTGACCAGTTTTGTTTAGAGTCAGCTCAGGAATAATGAAACAAACAAGTTGCCACTCATGTTATATCTAATGAAATCATAAATTGGAGGACTATATAACTGGGGTTTTTCAGATCCAAACATATCATTAACTATATAGCTTTTGCAAATAACAAATATAACTTATTGTCCTCAGAATTGTTTCACATTCTACTGAGAAACAGCACAATTATATGCAAAAGGCAACCTTTCGTAGCATGGCAACCTGATAGACACTTTGATGCAATTAGTTCAGATAACCCATACATTCCTGATTGCAGTAGAATATGCAAAAAGCTTGCAAAGTTGCAATTATCTATGTTTCTGCACATTAAATGGGAAGGAGCCCTGAAGTTTCTAACATTTTTGAGTCTTCCGAGGGAGAAAGAGAAAGCATTTATATGATAAAAGGAATGTTCTGATGTTACTGTGAAATGAGGAAAAATCCACCATTTATTTGCCATTGCACTTCAGGGTCCCACAGACCTCAGCAAGTACTATGTTAAGATATAACAAAAGACTCTGAATTTGATGAGCTATATGATTCATTATTATGAGACAGAATGATCTACAGTAAAAGAAGCAATCAGAAAAGGGACAGGATGTTAAACACGTTTAATGTGAAATAAAGCAAAAAAATGTATGCCAAGTGAATGGAATAGTCCCTCTCTTTGAAGGGCAGTGCCTTTGTGATCATTTACCTGAACCCTTACTCTGCAACCATAACTTCCAATACCATGGCCATTCCCTAACACACTGTATATTGGGTACAAAGCCTTCTCTTGTCATGACCCTAAAATCTGGAATGTCAAGCCTCCACATATTTCTAGCACTCCAATATTCTCAGCACTACAGTCTGTACGGCTCAGAGCCATAATTAGGGTGGAAGCATGACTGTCAGTTACCAATGAGGCGGAAGTGCACTACTGACATTCATTTAAGAAGCTGAAGGTGATATCACAGCTTCATGCAAGAATGTATAACAAAACTGCATTCGTGCTTATAGTTAGGACCTCAGTGTATTACAGAAGATTTCTTTTTTTTCCTCAACGTTGGGGATAAAAAGAAGTTATGTACTCATCATAGCGTTCCATTTATGTAGTCCATCTCGCCGAACATTATTACGTGTGGGTTCATAGCCGATCCTCAGCTCCGACTCGGCCGCTTTTAGAAAGCCTGAAAACTTCTGACTGGTTCATGGCTAGGAGGTATCCCATGGCGCATGAGCACATTCCCCAGATCTTGTTTGCTACTAGTCTATCAGGATAAGACAGGAAAAGGACAAAGGTCCGGAAGAATAAACTGTAATAAAGGTGCCCTTTATGGTATAAACCACTGTAGAAAAAGAAAAAAAAACTGTTTCCAGATCCTCCAGGAAGGGGGATAGTGGGTGGGTTTGTAATAATGTTCGGCGAGATGGACTACATACATGGAACGTTATGGTGAGTACATAACTTCTTTATGTTATGTAGTCCTATCTCGCCTCCATTATTACGTGTGGGACAGCATCCCTAGCATTTTGAATGAGTCACTCACTGGAAAATACTCCTGAGTACCGTGGAACCAAACGAGGCTCTACCCCTGGAAGTTAAATCCAATTTATAATGGGAAATGAAAGTATGAGGGGTAGCCCAAGTTGCTGCTGCACATATATTATCAATAGGCTTCCTGGCTTGGAAGGCAGCAGAAGTAGAAAAAGACCTGGTAGAATGCGCTTTGACTTTAATGGGTGAGAAGTGTAAATGAAGGAAATACAACTAGTGATCCAGTTCGATAGTGTGACCTTAGAAACTGGCAAGCCCATTCTCGTCTCAGCAAAAGAAATGAACAGCTGTTCTGATTTTCTAAATCCTTTGGTTCTGTGGATATAGAAACACAGATGCATATGTACATCCAATTGATGGAATCTATACTCTGCTTTATTGGTGTGATTAGGGAAGAACACTGGCAATTCGATTGTTTGGTTTAAGTGAAAATGAGAACAGACTTTAGGGATAACGAAGGATTGGTCCGGAGAGAAACCCTATCTTTTTGAAAAATTAAATATGGAGGTTTAACTGATAGGGCTTGTAGTTCAGAAACTCGTCTGGCTGAGGTTATTGCCTCCAGAAAAAGTCTTCCAAGACAGGAATTTCAACTGATAACTATGGGCTGGTTCAAAGGATGGCAAAGTAAGTCTAGGCAGGACTAGATTCAGATCCCAGGGAGGAATGGGGTATTGAACAGGAGGTCTTAACATCATGGAACCCTTAAGAAAGGATTTGCACAGTTTGTGAGACATAAGACTGGAATCATTAATCCCCACATGAAAACTGGATATTGTTGCTAGCTGATCTCAGAGTGTAGCAGCTGCTGAACCTTGGTGAAAGAGCTATGAAAGGAACTCTAAAACAATAGTAATGGGAACTGTAAATGGATCAACTTCTATTTTATGTGCCCATATAGAAAATCTCTTCCATTTACTGTGATACAATTTTCTAGTCGAAGGCTTGTGAGAACAGGTAATAATATGGGTTACAGCTGGAGACAGATCATGAAGCCTGACTAGTGATGGAACTGGAGCAGCCATGCTGTCAGTTCGAGTGTGTGGAGACTGGGGTGAAGAGAACCTGACGTATGTCAAGAGGTCTGGCACTGGGTCCAGAGTCCATGGATAGTCTAACAGATAAGGCTCAAGAAAAGGGAACCAAATCTAACGAGGCCAGTAAGGAGTGATGAGGATCATCTTGCTTCCCAACAACATTGCACTCTGTATGACCTTGGGAATGAGTGGAAAAGGAGGAAAAGCATAAAGGAGTCCTGGGGGTCAATCGTGGACGAGTGCATCTCTTGGAGACTCTCCCGGAGGGGGGATGAGGGAGAAATAGGTGCTGCATTTGGTGTTGATGGGGCTGGCAAAGAGATCGCAGCAGGTTTGACCCCACTTGTGGAAGATCAGATGGGCTACTTTCTGGTTCAAGGACCATTCATGAGGTAACAACATTGCCTTGCTTAGCTTGTCCGTTATCATGCTGGATGTCCCCAGGATGTGCGTTGCAATGAGAAAGCATTGGGAAGAAATAGCCCAGTTCCAAACTCGCAGGGCGTCTCGACATAAAGGGTATGATCTGGTTCACCCTTGTTTGTTTAGATACCAAACCACTGACATGTTGACTGTCTGGATAGCTATCGTCCCTAGAGGGAGAAAGTCGTGAAGTGCTTGCAATGCTAGAAGCACCGCTCTCATCTCTAGGACACTGATATGCAGATGGGCGTCTTGATCTTGCCATGTGCCTTGGACAGTCCTGCCTAGATAATGCCCCCCACCCTATCTGGAAGGCATCCATGGTCACAGTGGCAACGGGTTGGTGAGGTACACAGGGAGTCCCTGTGGTGTGGTAAGATGACCTGGCTGAATCCACCAGCGTAGATTCTTTTTGCATGAATCTGTGATTGGTATCTGGTGATGCAGAGGCAACTGCTAAAAAGACCACTGGGATGACAGCAGCCATTGCAGTATCCTCATATGTAGTCTTGCTAATGGTATCAAGGTTATGGTTGACGCCATTGTTGCAAGAAGCTGCAACACCACCTTCGCTTTCACTCTTCGAAGGGGAAGTATCCTGTAAATTTGCTGTGCAAGATTCTGTATTCTGTCTGTAGGTAGTCTGGCTATCATAGAAACTGTGTCTATGTTTGCTTCTATAAAGGTTATAGATTGAGTGGGCAAAGTTGAGGATTTTTCCCAGTTTATAGAGATTCCCAACTGGGAACAGAGCTTGTTCTTTTTGGAACTAAAAAGAACCTGGAGTATGTTCCGAATCCTGTCTGATCTACTGGGACTTTTTGGATGACTCTTTTTAATAGCAGCTTTTCTATCTCTATAGCCGCTTGATCCCTGTGATTGGGTGGTATATCTGGGATCCTTTTGGGAGGGTGTGGTGGAAGGGAAAAGGGTATAGAGTAACCTCTGGTGATAATGTCTTGTACCCACTTGTCTCGAGTGAGATTTAGCCAGGCTTCTGGGTACAAGGACAGGCAACCCCCAACCAGCTCCAGAGATGCACAGTCAGGTTCCACATCAGGAATGCTGATAGGGATGGTCATAAAAGGAATCGCGAACTCCCTGATTTTGTAGGCCTAACCTACTGTCACTGGGATGACAGCAGCCATTGCAGTATCCTCATATGTAGTCTTGCTAATGGTACCAAGGTTATGGTTGACGCCATTGTTGCAAGAAGCTGCAACACCACCTTCGCTTTCACTCTTCGAAGGGGAAGTATCCTGTAAATTTGCTGTGCAAGATTCTGTATTCTGTCTGTAGGTAGTCTGGCTATCATAGAAACCCAAAGCAGAGGTAGAGGCTGTGGCAAATCATAAAGAAGCAGGAGCTGACAACATGCCCAAAAAATAGCCGTGGCAAAACCAGCCCTAGATTTAGAGTTTAGAAATGCTGTTGAAGTGGCAGTAGCCCTATTGAATGGGAATGAGGGCCATCCTGGCCATGAACTCCTATTACCATGAAAACAAAATAAAATGCAAAACTCCAATCACTTAGGAAATATTTTTTTTTTTGACACAGGCTTGCTGAGAACTCAAAAAAAAAGAAAACAACTGCTGAGACTGCCTAATAAAATAGTTAGTCCTGCTTAAAATAAGCATAACTGCCTGTGTACATCTAAAAGTGTGCAAAATCTTTGGTAGGCAAATGAATAGTTTGGTTTAAAGCCACACTGCAGTCTTCCATGACAAATCTTATGAGAAAGAAAGACAAACCTTTGTCCAATAACTCAGTAAGATATTGAAGAGCCACACCAAATTTGGCTCAGAAACATCCAAATCCTTTGCTGCACACCAAAATAAAAATCTTTGTACTAGGTGGCTGGCTTATCACATCACAAACTTTGTTTGGGAGGCTGCTGAGACCCATGGTTCAAAAACAGAATATGCCAGGCCAGGTTAGATGAAGAGAGTGAAGCTTGACATGCCTAAAATCTGAGCTATTAAAATCATCCTTGGCTTGTCTTGTCTGACCTTTCCAGGCTGTGTGATGAAAACTTTTCGTGCAAAACTTTGGCAGTGCCCTGAAAGAAGTAATCTTGAAAGCCAGTAATGCAACTGACTGCTAACATCTCCTTCATGTTGATATGTAGATGGGGTCACAGAGAGAGTCTGTTTAGGTGACATTCCTGAGCCCACCACAAAAATTATTTTTGAATGCACCATTGGAAGTACCAGAATACAGATGCCATGAAAACTAAGGCTTTGAAGGACTGTCCTTGCAGTCAGCTTGCTGTATTCAGTCTCACAAAGCACATGTCTTGAGAGGTACTAGACTGGACTTTTTATCGCTTCACAGAATACCCTAGAGGCATCTTTATCACCGCTATCACATATTCCAAATGCTGAAGAAGCACGTCCCCTTCTGCCAGAAGAATCAGCAATCTCGTCCAAATAGATAGAGATTTATTCTTTTTTAGCCTGAAGAAAGCTATCACTGGCCCAGAACCTTTGTGAATACTCTGGTAAGCTTCCTTGAGATCCAAAGTTACCATCCAGTGATCTTTGCCCAGCAGAGGTAAAGCTGTTGTAACGTTTGTAACGCCAACATTTTGAACTTGGGAATGTCCAGATAAGTGTTGAGGATAGACAGATCAATAAAATCCTAGCCCCTTTCTGGCACAGGAACCTGGCAGAAAGGCAGCAGGTCATTGTGTCTGTTAAAGGAGACTGACCCCTGCCTCCGCCAAAGCATCCCTGCCCCTGGACGCGCTTTGAACAGCAGGGGAGGGCCTAACCACCTCTAGCACAAGACAGCCAACAACAACAACGCTGCTCAGGCCTAAGCAAGGTATACACAAGGTATGGTAATCCCTATGAGGTATCTGTTTCCCACTACAAAAAAAAAAAAAGAAAAACCAAAATAACGGGTACTTAGGATTCGGTCTGAAACTCCGACTTCGAAAATCTCGAGAACGCCAACCTGCACTTGCAAAACCTGTGTCTATGTTTGCTTCTATAAAGGTTATAGATTGAGTGGGCAAAGTTGAGGATTTTTCCCAGTTTATAGAGATTCCCAACTGGGAACAGAGCTTGTTCTTTTTGGAACTAAAAAGAACCTGGAGTATGTTCCGAATCCTGTCTGATCTATTGGGACTTTTTGGATGACTCTTTTTAATAGCAGCTTTTCTATCTCTATAGCCGCTTGATCCCTGTGATTGGGTGGTATATCTGTGATCCTTTTGGGAGGGTGTGGTGGAAGGGAAAAGGGTATAGAGTAACCTCTGGTGATAATGTCTTGTACCCACTTGTCTCGAGTGAGATTTAGCCAGGCTTCTGGGTACAAGGACAGGCAACCCCCGACCAGCTCCAGAGATGCACAGTCAGGTTCCACATCAGGAATGCTGATAGGGATGGTCACAAAAGGAATCACGAACTCCCTGATTTTGTAGGCCTAACCTGCCTCTAGGGCGATGTCTGCCATTATTTCCTCCTCCCCTGCCTCTGAAGGAGGAATCACCATGTGTATCCTGGAAAGGTCTCTGCGATTTCTTGAACCACATTTTACTGCTCTTCTAACCTTTAGGGTAAGGTCTAGAAGGAACGGTAAAACGGACTCCCACGGCAGAGAGTCTTTCCTTCATGTTCACACCTGGTGAGGGTATCTTTCACTTTGGGTCCAAAAAGAGAGGATCCGTCCATGGGGGCATTGGTGAATGTAGACTTAAAAGGCTCAGCAAAGTTGCATAGATACATCCAGGAATGTCTCCTCAAGGAGACTCCTGAACCTGCCACCCTACTCGCACCATCAGCTGCGTACGAGATCAGCCGCATGGAGGAGTTAACAATGGATGTGAGAGTAGCCAACTGAGTATACACTGTAGATGGGACTGCTTGGAAGAGTATCTCCTAACTCCTTTAGGAGATCTCTCTGAAGTCTCGTAAAATGTAATAGATAGTTCAGCGATCGGAGTGTAAAAGCCGCTGAAGAGAAGATACGCTTCCTGTACCTATCCATCGCTTGGGATTCCTTATTGGGCGGATGGATAGAAGAAGAAGTCTCTGCTAGCTCCTTCTTAGTGGCCGCCGCCACCACCATGGCATCAACAGGTAAGCTCGTGGATAAAAAGTCTTTGTCTTTAGGTGTGGAAAGAAATTTATTCAGCCTCCTGGGGACCGATTCCATGGCATCAGGAATCTGCCATGCTTTCTGACTCACAAGATCCAGAAATTCATCAAATGGAGGAGACACCCATGAAGCTGAGGTTTGAGACCCAAAAGCCTTCAGGTACACTGACTCCTCATCCGACGGGGTAATGGTGGGCTATCCGCCTCTCTGCCTGAGGATGTCCAACATGTCTGCAAAGGAGACGTCTTCAGAGGACGACTTAGGGGATCCCTCAGATTCATCAAGGTCAGTGTCAGATGTGACAGACTCATCAGGGGAGTCTACATGCTTCCTCTTACATGATCTCTTCTGAGGGGGCTCCTCAGCGGGGTCCTTTGGGGAGGTCTCAGAAGATCGGGGGCCACCCAAATGGGGGTCCTGAGGCTGTGAGTTTCTGCCATCCGGGTGGAGAGAGGATGCTGAGACTGTAGTCGGTGCTTGAGGGAGTATAGCATCGTTACTTCTACGTGGGATGGATGAACTATCCAACATGCTCCTCATCCTCACGAAGACCGATTCCTCGGCTCCGAATGACGCCCTGGCTCCAAAGAGAGCGTAGGTGCCAATGGCTCCAAAAGGAAATGGCTCCGAGAATGATGTAGGGTCCGAGTTCACTCAGGCCGAAGCACCAAGAGGAAGATTTGGCACCGAAGAAGTTCGGTTCCAAGTGTTCCCCTCGGACCTTAGACACTTCGTACGATGCCGAGAGTGTCGGAGCCGAACTCAGCTCTGAAACAACCACACGGGGTGCAGGAGCAGAGGACACCACTATGTCGGTACTGGCAATATCGGCTCCAAAGGCCCAATCTGGGTTGGAGGAGGAAAGAGAGCAGGATCGGTAGCAGGAGTCAGCTCTGAGACTGAAGGGGTCGGAGCTGACAAAATTTTGGCAAGGCCGACAACTTGAGGAGTCTGAGCACCACTCTCTCGATGTCTTCTTCAGATAAGCTCCTGGAGGATCTGGAGGACAGTGTGGGAGACTTTGTTCTCTGCAATATAGGTGATTTTAGATTAGGAGAGACCGGTGGAATGTCCGTTGACTGGCTCCGAAGAGGACTGCTAGTGATCGGTGCCGAAACACTTGGTGCCGATACTGCAGGGTCTATATCCAAAATCTCAACTGACCCCGAAGACTGTGGAACTGAAGAGACAGAGACCAACTCCGATTTTGGTCACTTCTGTGCAGGTTCAGAGACAGAAGTTGAGGCCGGAGAAGGCTGTTTAGAGGTCTTACCCTTATCCTTTCTAGAAGAATGCAACCTAGCAGAGGAGGAAGAACTGGCTAGGTCTTCCTCGAAGGAAGGTTTTAACATGCCTTTCAAAATCAGCTTATTCTTCCATTCCTGGAGTACTCTAGGGCTAAAAGAATGACAAAAGACACAAGTTTCTTGTAGATGTATGGCTAAGCAGTACACACAGACGCTATGTCCATCGGTGATGGACATTTTTTGCGAACATTTACTACACTTTTTAAAGCCTGACTGTTTGTGTTCTTTAGGTTCCTTAGACATAATGGCAGTAGAGAAAAACCAGCACACTCACACAACAAGAGAGGCACTAGATCCTCTAACTTAAGCAGATCTAGCCCTAAGACCCACAAAAAATAAAAGGAGGTTATTAGGTTCTCTAACTTAAATGAACCTAGTGCAAGAAAAAAAACAGGGACAAAACTAGAACCTCTAAGTTAAATGGTCTAGTAAAAAAACACACACTCACGGGATACCACACACAAACGGCCAACAGGCCCAAGTAAGTTGAATTATTGTCTCCACGGGTGATCTTGGACATTGTTATCAACAGGCCCAAGTAAATTTTAAATGGCAATAAAGTCAAATCCAGTTAAAGACACAAATCGGTAATCTCAATAAGACTGTCAGCAATAGACTGTGACAGAAAAAACTTCACAAGAAGCAAAAAACTCCTAATAAGCAGTAATAATAATAAAACGGAATCACTTAGCCACGGCCAACCAAAAGAAGCTTCCGACTGAAGACGCGGCAAACGAGATCTGGGGAATGTGCTCATGACCATGGGATACCTCCTAGCCACGAGCCAATCAGAAGTTTTCAGGCTTTCTAAAAGCGGCTGAGTCGGAGCTGAGGATCGGCTCTGAACCCACACATAATAATGGAGGCGAGATAGGACTACATAACATCTTTTGTTTTGGTCTTCAAGTTTCTGCTAAAGGGGGTGTCACTCTGGGAAGATGCCCAGGGTACCAGATTACCTAGCCTTGGCTCTGGTGCTGTTGTTTCACTTTCATTGCTTCTTGCATGTAAAAGGACAACATGAATAATCTCCCCACCTTTTCCCTTCACTTCCTTTAGCAAGTCCTCTTAGGAAACCTCTTTATACTTGTTCCTCCAAGCAATATAATCTTACTCAGTGACAGGCACACTTTGTTGACTTAATACTGCCAGTGCTTTTATTTCACTCTCATATATATTTCTGTATATAAATCTCCTGTTCCTTGTTTTAACTAATCATTCTTTAGCAGTGCACTGCACTAGTTTTAACTGAATCTTTTTTTTTTTATTAGTAATATTTACATAGTATTTCCTGAAGTGTTCAACTTTGTCTGTTTTCAGTACTGTGTTTATAGTCTGCTGGTCACTCAAGATTAGCATCTAGACTGGAATAAGCAGCCTTCGCTCAAGAACCCACCCCCAACAGCTTACCGGAGCACAAGGGAACTCTGCAGGCTATGAAAGGAAGTGCTAGGGTAAATAAAAAAAATCACTTTTAACTCAAGGTTATATTGAAAGGAAAAGGGATTTTACTTTTAAGGATAAAAAGAGTCCTCTCTCAAGAGCCCACTGCCAGGAAGAAAGCCTACCACTTATGAGCAGCAATACTCAGCTAACGAAAATTAAATTTACCTTTAAGTCATGAACAAACGTGAAGAGGAAAGTGGACTCTGCTTCTAAATATGGATTTTGAACTTTATTGAAGTTCCATATTGTAAAAACTTTTGACTAACAGTAAACCAGCAACTGCTAAACCAGTCCTACAAGCAAACAGGATTGTAACAGTCACCCACACACAGCCTTACTGTCCCCCTGCAGTTTTCACTCACATTATTAATTTCTACACAAGTCAAATGACCTTTAAAATTCATTAAAGTCTACAAGCTGCCCCACTATCTGCCCGCAGGGTCATGCATGCATGCATCCTTTCTTCAGCAAAAAAAATTGTGTCAGTTGGTGAAAAGGGGACAAAAATGTGTATCAAGTAATTTAGCAGTAACCCGCGACTGGGTATGGGTTTCATAGGATTTACCCATGGCTGCATGGTTCAATCACCAGAGCGACATTATAAAAGAAAGAATCTGTTTACTTTTTTAAATAATGATATTGTATACACTGACTTCAGTGCTTACAGCTACTGGTAGTATGGAGCATTAAATGCATACTGCCCATGTGCAAAGCCTGTATGTATGCACTTGCAAAGTATACAAGAGTTTCTGTTCATTTTTTTTTTCTTTCTTTTCTTTTAACTATTGTGGAGTTAGTTCCCCTTGTGCCTTGTGTATAGTGTCAGGCAGCATGGAGTTTGGGAAATGCCTTCTTGAGAAGTTTAACTTTGATCTACATACTTACAGTGTCGAGAGCCATGATTTTATTTATTTTTTTATTATTAGACAAGCATTATACAGCAGTGAAACAGGGTAGCTATGACTTTTTAAGTTAGAATCGCCAGTTAGTGGAGAAATTAAGTGTAGTAGGGCTTCTTTCTGAAATTAAGTGTAGTAGGGTTTCTTTCTGATTTTTTTTCGTGTGTATAAATAGGGTCCCTGATTAGCAGCATAAAGAAACTGAACTGTAGTAGGACTTCTTTCTGTTGGTATGTCTCAATTTACAGTGTGCACACTGATTGGTCTGTTCAATCAGCATGCACAGTTTTGAATACAAACAACCCTTTATTATATAATTAAGCTGGAAACTAGAATAAAAAAGTACAACAGAATCATGTATGACAATGTTTCCATTGTTTGTCTGCTGCAGACCATCATCAGTAATTAGGAATGTATACTTCAATATCTGACTAAACCGATTGTAAAACTGTTTTCTAACTGTAGTACTAAGCTATTTTGCAATCAAAAAATTTATGACATATTTCATATGCGATCTGACCGCATAAACAAAAGAGGTGGTGGTGTAGCACTAATCTACGCTAATCACTTATTCATCACTCCCTTCCCAAATGCTATCCCTTCCTTTCATAATGCTGAACTCGTAACCGGCATTCTAAAATTAAATTACCATAAAAGTATCTGCATCATCTCCCTTTACATTCCTCCTGGCAATAACACCAATACCTTGGAAGACATCCTCTCCTGGTCCTCCTCAAATATTAAACATGAAACTTACATTATGGGAGATGTAAATATTAACTGGCAAAAAATCAGTGACCAAAATCCCACCTTATCTATCAATCTTTTCAATTTCACACAACTTATTAACTCTACCACTAGGCCCAACAAAACCAACCTCACAGGCTCCATCCTAGACTGGATCCTGGTGTCTCATCCAAACAGAACCACAAGATCTGGTGTCATTCCAGACCCTCTAGGAGATCACCTCCCTGCCTTCACCCATAGAACAACACCCTCTTCCTCCTTCTCCCACAAACTCTTACACACTCGCAACTTAACCAACTTTAACCCCTCCACCTTCTCTGACTCCCTCAAAATCACTAACTGGAACCCACTAAAAACCCTACCCCTAGACGAAGCCGTTCATTTCTTCAACTCTAAATTCCTTTCTGTCCTAAACTCCTTAGCTCCAATCTGTACTAAAACAGTCAAAGCCAAGATTGCCCCTTGGCTTACTAAAGAAACCAAGAAAATTATGCAACAAAGAGATAAATCTTGGAAAAACTATCTCCATCATAAACAACCTGAATATTTACTTAAATACAAACAGTTACGAAACCTAGCCAAAAAACATGTCATAAGAGATAAAAAGTCTCACTACAACCATTTACAAATAAATCATGCAAAAAACCTCCAAACAATTCTGGAATTCTATAAACTCTCTTCTTAAGCCTGGTACAACAAAGAACCCTTGCCCTGATACTAGCAAATCTGACCAAGAAATTGCCAATCTATTCAACTCCTTCTTCACCTCTTCTATTGCTGAGCTAACCAAAACCTTCCCCAACAACATCCCCCCACCCCCCTCTTCCCAAGTCTCCACATCCTCTCCTTCTTCTTCCCCTATCTTTAAACTCAAACCCGTAACGACCCACTTTATAAAAAAACTTCTCTCCAAACTCAAACCTTGCACCAATGCTCCTGACAACATCCCCTCCTCCTTCTTAAAAATTGCCTCCGACAGTATTGCTCTCCCTATTAGCATCCTGATAAACAGATCTCTTCTCGAGTCTTATGCACCCAAACTATGGCGCTCTGCTTTTATTCTCCCACTCCACAAAGGTGGCAAAAATTGTAACTTCTCTAACTTCTGTCCCATAGCCATCCTCTCTCCTATCTCAAAAATTCTTGAAAAATGCATCCACCTGCAGCTCATGCCATTCCTAACCGAACACCAGCTGCTCTCTCCTACCAAACACGGTTTCCGCCCTGGGCATAATACAAACACAGCCCTTCTCTCTTTCTTACACTCTGTCAATTCAGCTCAAGAGTCTGGTAACTTAGTTTCATCTGTTTTCTTAGATCTATCTAAAGCTTTCGATACCATCTCCCACTCCCATCTACTAAACCATCTATCTAACCTCAACATCTCCCCAAAAACTCTATCCTGGTTTTCCAGCTACCTTTCTGACAAGTCCCAAGCCGTGAAATGGGGCAAAGCCTCCTCCAGCTTCCTTTCTACCCCCACAGGAATTCCCCAAGGCTCTATACGTGGCCCTCTTCTATTTAACATTTTCGTTAATGATTTCCACAAAGTTATTCCCAATACCAAAATTGTCCAATACGCAGATGACTCTACTTTGATCTGCTCTGCTTCCAGCTTTAAAGAACTCCAATCTCTAACTCAAACCGCCTTCACAACCACGGAAAAATGGATGCACGAAAATCACCTCTCACTTAACGCTAACAAAACTTAGATTCTTCTTTTCACCCACTCAAAATCCACCAGCATCGAAAAAAATTAATTTCAAATTTCTTGCCTTAACAACTCCAACATTAACACCATTCCCTCCGCTAAACTCCTAGGGGTCACAATCGATGAACACTTAAAATTCAATACCCATATCCAACTTAACATCAAAAAAACCCATATAAAACTCGGCCTACTATACAGAAATAATCAATTCCTCTCCCCCTCTACTCGGCATACCTTAGCCACTACATATCTCCTCCCATCTCTTCTATATGGTGCCCCTCTGCTTACAAATCTATCTTCTACCCTAACCTCCAAACTGGAAGTATGCTACAATAAAATTTCCAAATTTGCCACCAAGGCAAATTCCCTCTCTCATCACTGCATATCACTACAAACTCTAAATTGGCTTGAACTCCCCAATCAGCTAGGCTACCTCCAAATTGTCTCAGCCCACAAATTAATCTTTCAACCCACCCTCTGCCCCGCACTATCCAATATTCTCCAACCTTACACCCCCCCCGACCCCTTAGATCTTCTAACCAAAACCTTATTTCCATCCAAAAACCCAAACGCCCAGCCGGTAAACTTTTACTCTCCTTTTCCCTTGCTAAAAAATGGAATGCCCTTCCCTAGGCCCTGAGGACCTGTGACAACCTACACTCCTTCAAAACTCAACACCTCTCCTACCTGCATACTCACCGAAAATGTAACTGCATACTTCACTCTATACCCCCCAAGCTCCCCTCTTCCTTCTCTCCTGGCTAACCTTCATTCCTTCCTTATTTCTCTTTTAGTCACACATTGCTAATGTAACTAACAACTACTCCCAACCCTATGCAAATTGCCTATCATCCTCCTGGACTCTTTCCTTAACTTCAAATGTTACTGAATTGAAGGACTACCAACTTGAATGCATACTACCTATGATTTAAAAAATTCAACCTTTTGTATGTAAATCAATTTTATCTTTGAATTTTATTTGTACTTCTTAAATTTTATCATTATGTCTTGTAGCATTGTATTATGGAGATTTTCTCCCCGGGCCTCCACTGAAAATGGGCTCTTTGGCCCAGTGGACTTCCCCGGTCACCAAACTGGAATAAATAAATAAATAAATAAATAAATAATGTGTGACATTTAGGAGGTAAGGGGACATTGGCCCAAAGTGTATACAGTACTTAGACTTTACCACTGCATGCCTTAAACCCTAACCACTCCCTAGACTTTACCACTGCATGCCTTAAACCCTAACCACTCCCTCACCTAGAGGTGGTCTTCATTCTAATGCAAAGCTGATAAAACCAAAATACCCTCTCAACCCTGATGTTATTATTTTGTTCATCTTTACTTGAGTTGTCCACCTTAGATCCTGTTCCTATTTTGTTATTATATTTCCTGTGCTGATCTACAAATTAAAGTACAGTTGTGCTCATTTGTTTTGTGTTGTTGTAAAACTGTTTTGCAAGTTATTATCATTTTACTGTTAATCCTAGACCACTGCTGTTGTTTCATGTTTACTCTAGTTGTCCATCTAACTTCTCCTATGATTCAGAAACACTGCAGCCATGATCACAGCCAGGTCTCAGCTGTTGCATAAACATTGAATGTGGCTAGGCAAGAGTGCATGAACAGCAGTTCAATGAATATCCTTTTTGCGGCTACATAGTGGAGTATGGAAAGACCGAATAAAAGTATGGTGCATCTGTGAGGAAGTAAGAGCACCAGCAATGCTCATCAGTCATGCATCTGCCTCAGTGGTGCTCTGCAGAATCTGACATGCACAGTAGTGATAAGAACAAGTTATATGCCAGCCTTAAATGGCCATGAAGCTTGTGTGGTGATCTATTTTTGACCAATTAAAGGTTGAAAATGGGAAGAAAGGAAAGTGGTGAAAAAAGGGAAAGGAAGCAAGCGGGGGGGGGGGGGGTAGAACATAAGTTAAGGAATTAAGGAATGAACAAGACAGACTTGGAGAAACAATAATTTTGGGGGGGAATTCAGCAGGTACCCATTTTATAAGAGGAATGTAAGAGGGTTAGGCTAGGTAGCAAGGGCACACGAAAAAGATTCACTGCAGAGGTGCTGGCACAATCAGGGAAGAGGATGGCAGCGAATAAGGAGGCAACAGACACACACAGAGAAAAGACAATGATGATGGGAGGATTGGACAATAAATGGGCATAGACACAAAAGGGAGAGGAACACCAAGGATGCAAGACAGGATGTGGTGCCGAGCTGCAGTCCCTGTCAGCCACGACCCAATGGGAGATTATTCCTCACTCTGGCATCACCACTGGGCCCTGACTGTGATGTTAATGCCAGTGAAGGAAAAGGATGACACCCCATGAGTCAGTGTAGGATGGTCTCAAGTTGGCCAATTCAGGCATCCAGTTGTTCATCAATAATGCCCACCAGGGGTGAGGCAATGTACACAAAGCCATTCCACTGCCACCTCTATAGCCAATGGGATGTAAATGAACAGGATTGTGCTCTATTGCTGCTAGCTCTTCCAAAGCTATGTCGGCTGTGGATGTGTCTATACCTAACACAGGATATTCCAGTGGCCATGAGCGTCATGGCAATGGCACATTTCATAGCAGAAGTCACTCGCAATCATGCAGCATGCTAACATCATGCCTGAGTCATAGTATAAACAGTGCAACTCCTTGCTGTGCCACCTTTCATGCTGCTGCAGGCACTGGTTGCACATACCTCTCCCATGCATACCCTGGTCTAGTCCAGTACATCAAGCTGCAGTGCTGCAACTACTACTGAAGGTGTGTCCCAACAGACAAGCACTTACACCATCATAGCCCACAGTACATCACACTCGCGCACACACTTCCACTACAAAGCCTTGTACATTAAGCTGCCTAACACACACACACACACACACACACACACACACACACACACACACACACACACAAAACGAAATCCCATGCATATGTTCCTCATCTGACTCAGCCTCTACTGCCTGGTGTGCTGGGTACTGTTCCTGCAAGTGCCCACCCTGCTGTAACTGCCTTCTAAGTATGACACTGTGTAACATTACAACAAACACTGCATTACAGACCACCTGGCAGTTGAAGTGACACCTTCTACATTTCATGTAAATTCCTCCCAGTCCACCAGGCAGAGCCTTTATTTCAATGTCTATGTTCTCCGTTCCACAGGGAAATGTTCCACATCACAGAAAATGGGAGGAGCAAATATCAAACATTCTTCTTTAAACTTATTTTTTGGGTCTACTTCTGAAGACTGACAAACCAAAACACTGAGCCCCAAAATACTGAAAACTCAAAATACTGAAATAATTTTTAATGTAGGGGACAAGCCCTCCTGTGCCCCTCATGTGGGGGGCTATGCCCCCCACACCCCCTGCTAATTATATATACCAACTCCAAGATTGCACAACAGTGGAGAAGTGGCAAATTCTATCCTTCAGTATTTTGGGATTCAGTCTTTTGTTTTTTTTTCAGTCGTACAAAGTAGACCCATCTATCTAGCTATCTAGATACCAATGCTGATATCAGCATACCTCAGGAAAAAAGGGAATATTCAGAGAAATGGGCATCTCAGACTTGGTATATTTAAGTCTATTTTTTGGGCATTCAGTCTTTGTAATTTGAGAGGAACACCAGGATGTGGTGCCGAGCTGCACTTCCTGCCAGCCACAACCAAATGGGAGATTATTCCTTACTCTGGCATCACCACTGGGCCCTGGCTGTGATGTTAATGTCAGTGCAGGGCAAGGATGACAACCCATGAGTCAGTGGAGGATGGTCTCAAGCTGGCCAATACAGACATCCAGTTGTTCATCAATAATCTCCCCAAAAATCTCCTCCAGCTGCCAGCAGGTGAGATATGTATCACCTCCACTAATGCTGCTTGCTGCAGCTCTTACTGCAGCACCATCCTGAGCAGGGCCAGTGGCAGTGGCTGGTGCTGCTGGGTTAGGTGGAGGTGACACAAGTGGCTGGAGGCACTGCTGCTATGATGTTGGTGGCAGTGGTGTTGAAGCCACCGGTGTTGGAGCAACAGACCTGGATGGTGGCAAAGCTGCTGGTCTGGATGCTGTTGCATATATATGTAAAAGAAATTGGAAGAAACAAAATTAAAAAATGCATATAATGGAAAGGATAGTCAGAAAGAGAGTGGGGGAATTATAAATACAGTGAAAAAATGAAGGTAAAATATCTGAGATGACTTTATTTGTACTATAATGCAAAGATCATGAAACATCCATCCCACTGTTACAAGGTACTATATTTGCATGTTGAGCTACATCAGCAGTTTGAGAAACACCTATGTGGAAACTTACACTAATCGTACCTGAGATTGTATTTGCAGAATGAAAGAGACAACAATATCCAACCCATAAGGGATTTGAACCCACAAGTTTCACAACCTGCAACCTGAAAAACACTGCATTTGTATTCTGAGCTAAATTAGCAGTCTGAGTGAAGCATAGAGTGAACTGCATGCTACTGGTGTGAGTCACACAATTGCAGAATGAAAACTCTACTGAATGTACTGCCAGCATTATAGTAAAACAGCAGCATCTTAACATGCTCAGCTAAAAGTATAAGTTCATAGAAGCCAGCAACCACTGACGTCTAGGTAATCGACCCTATAATGCTCCCATTCAATACCGAATGTGCCACGTAAGTGCCAGTACTGTACATAGCAATGTGCTGAATCTATCTCCTTTTGTGCTGAATACTCCGTATTTGTACTGTTGTGTTTCCTCAAATAATTGATAACATCTTAAATGGGCCAAAGCTGTATGGAAACAAATATTCCCTAATGTAACTGCTGCACCTGCAGTAAACTGTTAGCCTAGGATTTTAACTACCATAACCTTATAGGATACATTGTAAAGTAACAGTTTATCTACAGTCAGTGACACTGCTGGCAACTCATAAGTATTTAAAAATAAAAGTGCTACTATGGACATTGATAATGTACCAGCTTTGGAGCAAACACATGCCTATCCAGAGTACTGGTATGACAACTGACTGGATTGCTAACATTTAAAGCTATACCTAGCTGTAGCAGGTATTCTCAACCCAGTGATCTCTGATACACTCAAGCCTCCCCTTGTGCAATTGTGCATTTTCTTAAATCTGTTCTGCGGTTGTGGAAAAAGAAATGGTAGTCTATCAGACACTGCAGAGCAGACAATGGCAGCCTGCATCAGGAGATTTAAGCCGTGTCTTACGTAGAGTACACAGCTGGTGACCACTCCCTCACCTCAAGCCCTCAATGTCCTCAAAATTTTCATATCATTATAATGGTGACGGCATTGGTCACCATTTCTTGGGATGCCCATGGAACTTGCCAACTCATGTGCCAGGCTACTCAAAGACTCTGCCTTATACTGAGGCCCTCATAGGTTAATAGATGATTACTAGGCTAATGACTCTAAATGGCCTTTTTAAGCCTAGCCATGCTTCCCAGCTGTTTTTGACAGATTATATCAATCATTTTATAGAGGGTATAACTTGGGTATGAGTGCTCAAGCATTTACAAGCTTCTTCTTTCTAAAAGGGTAATAAGTAGCAGACCAGGGGTAAATTTGCAATACCCCATCCACTGATCCAAGTTGTGCTTGAATAAGTGCAGGGAGGAACTCTACTTCGCATGGATGAGAAGACTGTTCCTGATTACAATGGAACAATGTCATCTTTGGACCTAGATATCATACCCTTGCTTACAAGTTCCACAATTCAGAATAATTTCCTCCTGATTACAACGGAACAATGTCATCTTTGGACCTAGATATCATACCCTTGCTTACAAGTTACACAATTTAGAATAATTTCCTCCTGATTACAATGGAAAAATGTCATCTTTGGACCTAGATATCATACCCTTGCTTACAAGTTGCACAATTTAGAATAATTTCCTTACTATAGTAGACACATGATGTTCAAAGGCCAAGTGCCTGTCTACATGCATTCTCAAATCCCTGACCACATGGTCAGCACTTAGGGATGTATTATCAATGTAGTAATTTCCAGGAGCAGTTGTCTTTCCAAAAAATACTATGCATTTTTTGGCATTGAGGTTTGGACCCGTGACTTTGGCATCAGTTATTATTCTCTGTCAGCCCTTCTCTGAGAATGTTTGTGTCTTTGGGGAGTCTATCACTAAGCCTCGTTTGCAATCGTCTCCAAAATTTGTCAGACAGAGGCCTCTGACATTGACCTTAAGGGACTTTGCTAATGACTGGCCTTTTTGTGGAGGTAAACTTATGTATCCTGATCTCGTATCCTATGTATCCAGCAGGTGACATATTTATGCCTAATTTCATGCACTTGTCTAAAATGCCAGAGTAGAGTATTATGTCAAATGCTTTGGCCAGGTCAAGATGGACAGTATATGCTATTTTGTCCTTGTCCATTGCTCTGGTAACCTTTTAAAAGAAATCCAAAAGACTGAGTAGACATGACTTACCTTTGATGAAACCAGACTGGGTTGGATCTCATGTTTGAAAGTTTCCTATGTTGTTATTTATCATGTCCATAATTATTCTTTCCATGGCCTTACATATGAGACAAGTATGGCTTATGGATAAGTAGTTTCTCAGGTCCATGGATGGCCTGCCCTTCTGCAGAGAAATAACAGCTGTAGTCATCCATTCACATGGCAAAAAGCCTGTTTGAAGGCTACACATGAATAGTGCTTCTAGTGGTCCCAACAGGGTATGTTTCGTGAAATTAAGGTGGCATCCTGGGAAGTTATCAGGTTCCACTGATGCAGTGTTTTTGGCTTTGGAGAACACACTGAGGACCGGTTCCCTAGTGATACTTGGGAGAGCTGTGGTTGGGAGTATTTCTTGAGAGGTATCTGGGGGAAAGCAGGGTAAAATTAGAGCCAAATGTATTGACCAGCAGATTTGTTATATCCTCTAGGTCAGTACAGGTGGCTTCATTTACCATTAGTTCAGCATATTGTTGTCTATTGCATTTGAGGTTTAGGACATAGCTGAAGAAAGCTTTATGGTTGCCATAGTCAGAGTAACTACTTTCACCTCAAATCTTGCTTTGCTAGACTTAATTAGTTCCCTGAGTTGTTTGTTTAGTTATGCTATGATTGGTAGTATTTCTCTAGGAGCCTTGCTCCATAATACTGGTGGAGGAAGATTTTGGTCTCCTCTGGGCACCATTTTGCGGCTTTAAATTTCAAACTGGTTTAACAGTTGTTGCTGCTTTATTTAAAAATGTAATAATAGCAAAACCAAATGCTTAAAAATTCATGTTCTCACCCAATTTCAGATATGTCAACAGTTGCATAATGAAGGGTAGCTCTTTTGTTCAATGGGTGGTAGAAAAGCCTAATAAGTAGTATATGACAGTGCTTGAAACTAGCAGTTTAGTGATGTGGAACATGACAGCCCAGCTCTTTGGTATAACAGAAGCAGAACCAGTGCTAGTGTGTTGCACCCAAACCTGAATGATGCTCTGCAAATCATGAAACCCAAAACCATTTCCTAAGGCGATCTAAACTATCCATCTCTAGACTGGGAAACCTACACCACCACTAGTGAACAAGCACAGAGATTTCTGGACTTTGTCATACAAATGCTCCAGAACATTTAGTCAGAGTATCCACTAGGGAAACTTCTTGGATCTTGTCCTTATTAATATGGGAGCATCTTGCGCCATTCCTTGTGTATCTTCATCACTTGTTAAGTCTGACCATAAAAGTGTCTAATTGAAATAAAATAGAAACCACAGACCCCCTCCATCCAAGCTATATTTAGAAATTTCTCTAAGGGTGGTTACCTACTCTTCCTAAATCATACACTGGCATGCTTCAAATCCCCGCCAAACCCAGTTACGCCCTCTGAATATGTGTAAACATACATTACCATACTATACTAGCATGTAAACAGCTGCATAAATGCAGTTGTATTCTGTAGGAACAAACCTACATGGTAAAATCATAGCCAGTTTTACAATAAAGGAAGATAATTCTGACCCAGGATGATAGACCTCTCATCACTGAAATAAACTCTGGAGTTTAAGAAAATGCACCAAACCAAGTCTGCGGCTGAAATAGCTACCCAAGCGAAAGACAATCACAGAGTTTTAATTATGTCTGTGATCTCAGAAGCTCAATGCAGCAATGTGCTGTGCTGATTGTAAGGAAAGTTACCTACATTGAGGCTAAAGATATTGCAAACGTACTGATTGATAACATTATCTCTAACTTACCCCTCTTCTCCCCTCTGTTTGTCAAACAAGATATAACTGAAATTGACTCGTTTCCAGCTATCATAAAAGACCAAATCCTAATAGCAATATCAAATGCTTAAAATACTGCATTGATGGGTTCTGACAATATCCCTTGATGCGTTTTAAGTAGCATAAAGCATGATTTAGCCACCTCCCTAACAACTCAGTTCAGCCCCAGCCTACATATAGGTTTTGTACCAAGAGAATGGAGAACAGCTACATCATTCCCCTGCAAAATGGAGTATCTTCCACAGACCCAGGCAACTACAGACCAATAAATCTGACTGGTCTCATATGCAAAGCCATGGAAAGGCCTATATTGGAACTAATTAATAAGGATATAGGAAACTTCTAAACACTGGACCTGTCTCAGTTTGGATATGTCAAGGGCAGGCCTTCCTTAATCATCCTGGCAGATTTCATTGAAAAGGTCACCAAAACAATGGATGAAGGTAAAATGGTACACACATCATACTTGACCAAAGCTTTTGACACAACCCCCCCACTCAGGCATAGTAGAAAAGCTAAGTAAACCGGGAATACACCAATACATCACCCAGTGGCTTGCTAAATGATGCACCTTTAATCAGATCAAAATACGGAAAGCTACCTCCTTAAAGACATCAGTCACCAGTGTAGTCAGGTTTGGTGCCGGTACATCTCATTTTTTATTTACTTCTCTGAAGTAAAAAATCAATACCAAAGGGCTCTGGCTAACTAAGTTTGATGATGAATGCAAGCTAGGAGCAGTCATTAAATCCCCGGATGACCTAGCTATCCTGCAGGAAGGTTTGTCCCAAATAAATAACTGGTGCCAAAATAATGGACTGACACTACATGCCAAAAATGCATTATCATATCCTTTAGGAACTCATCTACACTGGGGAATTACCACACTGACAATATGTCCCTAAGAGTTGTTTGAAATTTGGGAACTTATGTGGACAGTGACCTAATTTTCAACCAGCATGTGTCCATTGTTGTAAGAAAGTCCTTCTGTATTGCGCAGCTTATAAACAATTGTGTCTTGATCTTGGGATGTCACTGTCTCCCATCACTGAGCCTTCATTAGGCCAATCATCAAGTATAATGCCCCCCTAGAGATACATTGCTGAAGAGATACAAAGCCTAAACCATATATCCTACCTGGACCGAATCAAAGACCTGTTACTATATTTGGTATCCTTGAACTGCTAGAGACAGGTATGTATCCCAGAGACTACCCCTTCTCTGGAACAGGTTCTCCATCCATGTAAAGCAGAGTTCCTCCGTAATCTAATTCAAGTATAACTTGGACAACTGCATGGTGAACAGGAAATTCATCCCTGGTTTGGCAACTATGCCTCTAATGAAAATGTGCAGCCTGAAAATGGTTAATTTCCCAGACCCCTGCTTGTAAATGTTTAATCTCCAAGCCCCTACTTAAACTTATTACAAGTATTAGAACTTGTCAAAGATTTGGGCTCCATGGCTAGGCTTAAAAAGGCCCTTGTGGTCAGTAGCTTAGTAAACACCTATGAATCTATGTCTGCCATACAAGGCATTTCCCATCCAAGTACTGTAAATCAACAAGTCAGATGGCATCAGATATATTCAGTCTAGAGAACTAAACCTGTTCTGCAACATCAACAGAACAGTTTGGAGGACAAGTATATATACCCGGCTATGGAACAGACTCCCCATACACATAAAAAAATGAAGTTATGTACTTACCATAACATTCCATGTGAGTTGTTCATCTCGCCTTCATTCTTACTGATGGGTTCGAAGCCGATCTTCGGCTCTGACTCGGCCAGATGCTAAAGCCGAAGTCTTCAAACAGCTCGTGGCCTACTCCCTATCTCTTGATGCAATAGTGCTTCCCTCAGATCTTGTTTGCCCAATTATACTGATAACTAAAGAATATAGACATTGAAATAAGAATACTGTAGATAAGGACAAAATATCACTAAGACTTGTTTAAACTTCCCGGCCCTCAAGACTTTAAAGGTTGGGGGTTGGGGGTTGGTGGGTGGGACGTAAGAATGAAGGTGAGATGAACAACTACATGGAACGTTACGGTAAGTACATAACTTCTTTATGTGACTTTGTTCTATCATGTCTTCATTCTCAGTGATGGGTAAGCATCCCAAGCGCCATCTCCTTGGGTGGCTCATGGAAGTATATTTCTCAGCACCATAGAACTAAAGGAGGCCCTTGTCCCTGGAGGCTTTATCCAATTTGTAATGAGTGATAAAGGTATGAGGTGAGGACCATGTGGCTGCTGCACAAATGGTATCTATAGGCAGCCATGTCAGAAAGGCTGAAGATGTGGAAATTGCCCTGGTTGATTGAGCCTAGCCTTTATGATTTAATGTCATCTGCGAAGAGTTGTATGTGAAAGAAATACAATCTGACAACCATTTTGATAAAGTGGTTTTTACCACCGGAGTACCCTTCTTTGAATCTGAAAAGGAGACAAAAAGTTGATCCGACTTTCCGAAGTCCTTAGTCCTGTCTAAATAGAATCGAAGTTGCCTATGGACGTCGAGTTTGTGCAACATGCGTTCCATTTTGTTTGTATATCTGAGAAAAAACACAGAAAAAACCTTAGGTAGGAATGAAGGATTTGATCTCAGTGTTACTCTATCATTATGAAAAATCAAGTATGGGGCTTTGATGGACAAGGCATGTAGTTCCGAAATTCTTCGAGCGGAAGTAATAGCTATAGAAAAATGGCCTTCCATGATAGGTATTTCAAATCACAGGATGATGCAGGTTCAAAGGGGGGTAAAATGATCCGTGAGAGCACAACATTGAGATTCCATGGAGCAGATGGGGTTCTAATAGGTGGTCTTAAGTGAATAGTACCCTTAAGAAATGCTTTAGAAAGTCTATGTGACATGATGGGAGTCTGTTGATCACCCATATGAAAATTAGAGATTGCTGCCAATTGAACTCTAAGGGTTGTTGCAGCCGCTCCTTCATGAAACAGTTTAGTCAGAAACTCTAGAATGGAAGAAATCGAAGCCATATATAGATCAACATTATTATTTGATGCCCATATGAAAAATCTTTTCCACTTGCTAAGGTATAGTTTCCTAGTAGAAGATTTATGAGAAGAAATTAGGATGTTCTGTGCTCCAGGTGATAAATTGTGGAACCTGGCTATCCGTGGAAGTGGAGCAGCCAAGCTGTCAATTTTAGCAGGGTGAAGAACCCCTGATGACTGTATCAGAAGATCTGGAACTGGGTCCAGAATCCATGGTTCTTCCAGTAGATGAGGCTGCAGAAAGGGGAACCAAATTTGACGAGGCCAGTAAGGGGCTATTAAAATAATGGTCCTTCCCAGAGTGCTGGCTTTCTATAAGAATTTGGGTATCAGAGGAAATGGGGGAAAAGCATAAAGACGTCCTGGGGGGCCAACTGTGTACAAGTGCATCCCTTGGGGCATCTCCCAAGTTGGGGATCAGGGCAAAGTAGTTGCTGCATTTGGTGTTGGTGGGGATTGCAAAGAGGTCACAGCATGGCTGGCCCCATCTGTGGAATATCCTTCCTGTTACTTCTTCTTTCAGGGACCACTCGTGAGGAGACAGTATTGCTCTGCTCAACTTGTCCACTATCACATTGGACCTCCCTGGAATGTACATTGCTATCAGAAAGTGCTGGGTGAATATTGCCCACTGCCATACTCTCAAGGCCTCTCGACATAAGGGGTATGATCTGGTTCCTCCCTGTTTGTTTATGTACAAGACCACTGACATGTTGTCCATCTGTATTGCAATAGTCCCTAGAGGTACAAAGTTTTGAAAGGACTGCAACACTAGAAGTACCGCTCTCATCTCTAGGACATTGATATGCAGCTGAGCCTCGTGATTCTCCCATGTGCCTTGGGCTGTACTTCCCTGAAATGCTCCCCCCACCCTATCAGGGAGGTGTCCATGGTCACAGTGGCAACCGGGGTTGGAAGAACAAAGGGACGTCCTATTGTCACTTGAGAAGAGGTCAGCCACCAAAGAAGATCCCTCTTGCATGACATTATTATAATGTGGTGAGACATTGGAAGTTCCTGATAAGACCATTGTGTGAAAACCAGCCATTGCAGTATCCGCTTGTGCATTCGGGCTAATATAATGGTAATGATGACTGCAGCCATGGTCCCTAGTAATTTCAGCACTACTGAAACTGGGGCTCTCTGTTTGGGGATGAGATCCAGGACATGTTGTTGAAGGCTCACCACTCTTTCCATTGGCAGTTTTATGGTCATGGAAACTGTGTCAAGATCTGCTCATATAAAGACGGTATGTCTGGATGGCTGTAAAGCAGACTTGTCCCAGTTTACAGTAATCAACTGCAAAGATCTAAGGTTATCTCCCTTGAGTGTATGAGTTGATGCTTGGTGGTGGCGGTGAGGAGCCAATCATCTAAATATGGAAACACCTGGAATCCTAAACATCTCAGGTGAACCATGACTACTGCCATGCATTTGGTGAACACTCTGGGGGCTGTAGTGAGACCAAAGGGCAGAGCTCGAAACTGAAAATAAATGGCTCCCAGCCAAAACAGCAGATGATCCCCGGATGGTCTGGCCATCTTTATATGATAGTACGCATCCTGGAGATCCATTGAGCACATCCAATCATCTTTTCTTAGGAAAGGAAGTATAGACTGTAGAATGACCATCCGAAACTTTGTTTTCTTGACAGATTTGTTCAACCTGCTGATATCCAAATTGGTCTCCAGTCACCTGTTTTCTCTGGAACTAAAAAGAACCTTGAGTAAGTTCTGGATCCTCTCTGATCTGCTTGGACTGGCTGGATGACTCTTTTCTAGCAACCTTATAATCTGTATGGTTGCCTGTTCCCTGTGATTGGGTGGAACATCTGGGATTTTTTTCACAGGGGGTGGAGGAGTAGTAAAGGGAATAGTGTATCCTCTGGATATTATGCTTTGTACCCAACGATCTTTTGTGATTTTTAGCCAGGTGCCTGGGTACAAAGATAAGCATTCCCCCCAACTGCCTCCAGAGATGGACAGACGGGCCTTCTTTCAGGAGCGCTGGTAGGGCTTGCCAAAGAACTGATCCCTGTCACCCTGATTATGCAGAACGCCTCTGCCACATGGACGGCGTCTCCTGTTATTGCCCCCTCCTCTGTCTCTAGAGGGGATTTCACCATGTGTGTGTCAAAGAAAGCTCCTTGGGCTTTACGGAGCCACATTTGCCCACTTTTCTGACCTTTAGGATAAGGTCTGGTAGGGGTGGAAAAATGGACTCCTACGGCAGACAGAGTCTTTCCATCTTGCTCACACCTAGTAAGCATTTCCTTCACTTTCGGTCCAAAAAGTGATGAACCATCAAAGGGGGTGTTTACAAAGGATGACTTTTAGGGCTCTGCAAAGGAACATAATTGCAACCAGGAGTGTCTCCTAAGAGCAATTCCTGTACCCTCTGCCCTACTCATTCCATCAGCTGCATATGAAATCAGATGCATGGAAGAGTTTATAACTGAATTTAGGGTAGCAAGCTGGCAGATTACCTTATCTGAGACCCCTGCAGCTACTGCACCATGTAGAGTATCTCAACTCCTTAAGGAGATCTCTGTGTAGTCTGGTAAAATGTGTGAGATAGTTCATGGATTGAAGAGTAAAGGCCGCTGAACTAAACATGCACTTTCCATATCTGTCCATGATCCTAGAATCTCTATTAGGAAGATGAACAGATGTGGAGATCTCCGATAACTACTTCTTGGTGGCAGCTGCCACCACCATAGCATCAATGGGTACTCCTTTGGTAAGGAAAGCCTTGTCCTGAGGTGATATTATAAATTTATTTGGCCTCCGAGGGACTCCCACGCCTTACGAGAGAGAAGGTCCATCAACTCATCAAAGGGCGGAGTCAACCAAGAGGTGGAGGGTTGAGACCCAAAAGCCTTCAGGAGTACTGACTCATCATCAGTAAGGTTAAGGGATTCCAGCCACCCCTCTGTTTTAGGATTTCTAAGATATCACCAAAAGAGATATCTTCAGAGGGGGACCATGGGGACCCTTCTGACTCATCAAAGTCAGTATCTGACATGATGGATTGCTCTGGGGAATCCAGATGCTTCCTCTTGCAAATTCTCTTCCTGGGAACCTCCTCACAGAGAGCTTCTGGGGAGGTCCCGAAGAACAGGGCTCACCCGATGGGGGAACCTGAGACCCCGGGTCTCTATACTTCTGAGGGATCAGTGAAGCAGACACAGACACAGGAACTTTAGGGGAGGAGATTGCTGGTATCGATGACGTGGGTGCCCGAGGGGGCAACACTCTCCTCATAGCATCGAAAGCCCCATGGCTCCAGTCCAAAGAGATGCCCGGATCCGTAGAAACAGTTAGTCTCCACAGCGCTGAAACTGTGGGCTCCGAGCCTGAGGTAGGTGCCGAGCTCACCAAGCCGAGGCCCCAAGAGGCAGAGTCGGCACCAAAAGATCAGTACAACTATCCTCTCCAGACCTGACCGGTGAGTGTTGGCTCCTAGACTCTAAGGTAGGTATCAAAGAGGTCAGAGTAGACAGAACTGAAAGCCCAATGGGTGTCAGCTCCGGCGGTTCCACAATCATCGGTTCTGAATACTCTGGCTCCGAAACTTCGGGTCAAATCAGAGGAGGAACTAAAGAAACGGGTTGAGTCCGAGTCGGTTCCGAAGCTCAAAGTGTCAAACATGACAGAATTTTTGCTAGTGCCTGTGACTGCAGAAGTCTGTGTACCACTCGATCCACATCTTTATCTGATAGTCTTGAGGACCAGGAAGCAATAGATGATGTCTCTGACTGCAGAATCGGAGATTTTAAAGTGGGAGATACGGGCTCCAATGCTGGGGACTGGCTCCTACTAACAACAATTATCTCTGGCTCTGTAGGCTTAGGAGCAGAGGTGGCAGTCTTGCTAGATTTAGATGTAGAGGTTGATGAGCCCTTTTTTGGGTCCAACGATGAGCTTGTAGATAAGGTTTTAGAAGACTTAGTGGACTTGTCCTTTTCTAAGGCTTCTTGAAAGGAAGATTTCAAGAGACCTTTTACCATTAGTTTACTCCTGAATTCATGAAGAACACGAGAGCTAAAAGAGTGACAGATGGCACAATTTTCCTGAAGGTGAAGCTCACCTAAACAATAAACACAATCTGTGTGCCCATCTGTGACTGACATCTTCTGTCCGCATTTCGGACATTTCTTAAAACCAGATTTAGCTTTTTCAGATATCACTTGTCAACTAGAAATTACCCAAGGAAGAAAACATTAGCTCTATATAATAACAACAGTAATATATACATATCAAAAAATAACCCCAATGAAGAGGGTCTAAGACTAACTTACAATAACTAGGAAACACACCAAGCTATTCAACAATTATACAACCCTAATAAAAAACACAGGGCTGAATAAAATACAATTGTAACCAACAGCAAAAAAATAGAAGTATTAATGCCCTAATAAAAAACGGGGCTACTGATTAAAGCAGAAAGGATAGGGAGCAAAGTTATCTAATCTAAGTTATCTAAATCTAACTAGTCTAGGTAAATAGTCTCAATATCTATAAATAGGCCTAGAGATAAACTGCCTCAAGAAAAATGACAAAAGCACTCTAAACTAATTTTCAGCATCAAATGAGACAAGTATCTGAAGTCGCTAAGTGTAATCTAATAGGTAATAACTAACAACTATGAAAAATTTTTTATATAGAAAAATATCAAATGTTTTCAAATACTGGCAAGAGCTGTTCGACGAACACCTGATCTGTTGCAGCAGCAAACGAGATCTGAGGGAAGCAGTACTGAATCATGAGATAGGGAGTAGGCCACGAGCTGTTTGAAGACTACGAGCTTTAGCATCTGTCCGAGTTGGAGCCGAAGATCGGCTCCAAACCCATCAGTGAGAATGAAGGCGAGATAGAACAACTTCACATCAAAGTTTATCTCTGTCCATATTCAAATGCAACTTGGATTTATGGATGGATAATAGAAAATTTACCCCAGAACTGCCACCCCTGTACTATTAAGCTCCTAAATACTTTATCCCAGCCATGGGTTCCATCAGATTATCTATGGTATGATCTCAGGTGTACGCACTAGTGGTAATACAGAATTATCGATCATGAGATGGGTAAGGCCAATCTAAAACCAAATGTAGATTAATTTAAGCACCACAAGTGAAATTGGCTAGGCTTAAAATGCCCCACAAGGGCAGCTGGCCTAATACTTACCTATGAACCTAATGTGCACAAAGGTGCAGTAAGAAGGAGAAATGAATTGTAAGTCTTAAATGGCCATGATAGAGGTGTGCTTCTTTTTAACCAGACAAAAGGGAGGAAATGGGGGTATAGGAAACAGAAAAAAGTGTAAGAAAGCAAGAAGAGGGTAGGAAAAATGGGGTAAAAGTTTTCTGCAAAACAGGTGCCTATTTTTCATGCACGAAGAGAAGGTAAGTTGGGGGAGGAAAAAAGGGAGGTAAAAGGAAGGTAGGGGGGTTAGGGTAGAACAAGAGAAGACACGCTTATGTGATAACACAATGGAGGAACACAATGTTGAAGGAGATTTCAGACAAAAAGAGGCAAGACAATGGTGAGAGGTGGATTGTACAACAAAAAGTGGTGGGCATAGACACAAAAGGGAGGGGAACATCAGGATGGGGTTCTGCAGCTACTCTTTCTCTGTCAGCTGCAGTCCATTACTAGCTTACTTCCCATCCTGGGTCCTGTCTCAGATGGTGCAGACAACACTAGGCAGGGATGTGACTCAATGAGTTGACAGAGGAGGTTTTCTATGTGGCCAATTTGGGTATCTAACATCCTGTTGATTATCGCACTCAAAATGTATGCCAGATGCCAATGAGTGATAAAGGTGTTGCTTCCACTCTCCTGCTATTAGCAGGTACAACAGTCCCAACATCTGGTGCAGGCCTACCTCTAAAGGTTGGTGCTGGTAGGGCAGGGGGTGACTGTAGCAGGATGGGAATCAGATGGTGTGGGTGCTTATGGTAGTGGTGGTGATAGAGCTGCTGCTGTCACCTGTGGGAAGCTAACAGACCTTGTCTGAGGATTGGCTGCAGGTCAAGATTCTGCTGCATATAACAGTAAAATTAATGGAGATATACAAAATACTAAACAAAATAAACATATGTAACAGAAACTATAGCAACAAAGAGGGTGGGGGAATGAGAATCACACATACAATGAAAAAAAATTACAAAAAAAATACATATATTTTTAAGATGATAAAGCTACACAAAATATACTTGAATGAACAAGCACACTTCTCAGTTTACCAAGAGTGCTATCATATACAAGTAAGAGTGGAACATGAATTGACAGCAGTCATCATCTGCATTCGGAAAGGCAAAGCATTAACATGTTTAGCTACTTGGAAAAGCCAACAAAAGTCCAACACACTGTAATGCGATGCCTGAGACAAATGTGCATAGAGAAAGAAACAAATTGTTGCTCAGATACATGCACCTTACAGAAAATAGAAGTTATGTCCTTACCATAACGTTCCATGTGGAGTGTTCATCTCGCCTTTGTTCTTACACCTGGGTTCGGAGCCGATCCTCGGCTCCGTGTCGGCCGCTTGACAAAGCTCTGCATCGAGAAGAAGCTCGAGACCAACCTAACTCCCACAATCCCCCTCTGCCTTTACCTCAGATCTAGTTTGCAAGCAAACCAGCAAAGAAGAGAAGAGAGCATAACACTTTCATACCAACAACAAACACGTATTTACATAGTACAACAACTGTTCCAGGCAGAAGCCGGAGAACAAACCAGGCACCTAAATTGGACGTTCTTCCTGAGGGAGGGAGGGTGGGAATGTAAGAACAAAGGCGAGATGAACACTCCACATGGAACGTTATGGTAAGGACATAACTTCTATATGTGAGAGTGTTCAATCTCGCCGTTTGTTCTTACACCTGGGTAGCGTCCCTAGCTCCTTGTTCCTGAGGAACTCAAGGGAGAACGTTCCTGAGCACAGTGGAACTAAAGGTTGCCCTGTCCCTAGAAATCCTATCCACTTTGTAATGAGAAATGAAGGTAAGTGGTTTAGACCAAGTAGCAGCCGCACAAATAGTGTCTAACGGTAGGCGAGCTGCATGAGCCAGGGATGTAGATACTGATCTTGTAGAGTGCCATTTGGGCTTGACAGGTAAAGTTTGCTCAGAGGCAGTGTAGACAAAGATAATACAGTCAGTAAGCCATTTAGACAAGGTTTGTTTTGTGACCGCCATACCCTTCTTGTTGTCTGAGAAGGCTACAAAGAGCTGGTCTGTTTTCCTGTGATCCTTTGTTCTGTCCAAGTAAAATCTGAGTTGATTTTGAACGTCTAACTTGTGCAACATATATTCCAATTTATTGGAGTGATTCTTGAAAAATGTGGGCAATTCAATGGACTGATTAATATTATTAACGGAGCAGACTTTGGGAAGAAAGGATGGATTAGTGCGAAGAGAAACTCTGTCAGGGTGAAAAATCAAATAAGGATGTTGAACTGAAAGAGCCTGAAGCTCAGATACCCACCTGGCCAATGTGATAGCCATCAGAAAAAGGGTCTTCCATGACAAAAACTTCAAAGGACAGGAAGAGGCTGGTTAAAAAGGTGGTAGCATCAGCTGAGACAAAAGAAGGTTCAAGTTCCAAGGTGAAGTAGGAGTTCTAAATGGAGGTCTAATGTGGAAGGATCCTTTTAGAAATGCCTTACAAAGCCTGTGTGCCATAATAGGAGCCCCACTTTCTCCCACATGAAAGTTTGATATGGCAGCTAATTGCACTCTCAAAGTGGCAGGAGAAGCCCCTTGGTGGAACAATTCGGTCAAAAACTCCAAGACCTTATTCAGAGGAGCTACTAAGGGATCCAATTGTTGTGTAGTTGCCCAATGTACAAAACGCTTCCATTTACTGGTGTAAGTCCTCGTAGTGGATGCTTTATGAGAAGCCACCAGGATATTTTGAACTGCAGGGGATAAAAGATCAGACCTGGCTAAGAAGGGAAGCGGAGCAGCCAAGCTGCTAGTTTGAGGGAGAGAAGCGATGGGTGGAGAGCCCCTGACGAATGGGTCAGTAGATCCGGCTCTGGGTCCAGGATCCAGGGTTCCCGCATTTGGTGTTCTAGAAGAAAGGGAAACCATATTTGACGAGGCCAGAATGGGGCAATGAGGATAATTGTCCTTTGCAGGTTGCTGGCTTTCTGCAGAAATTTCGAAATCAGGAGGAAAAGCGTACAGGAGACCCGGGGGCCAATCGTGAACCAGAGCGTCCCTTGAGACTTCCCTTGGAGGGGGTAATAGGGCAAAATAGCTCCTGCATTTGGCGTTCATTGGAGACGCAAACAGATCGCAGGAAGGCTGGCCCCACTTGCGAAAAATCTCCTTCGCAATTGACTGTTTGAGGGACCACTCGTGAGGTAACAGGATGGCTCTGCTCAACCTGTCCGCTATGACGTTGGATAACCATGGGATGTGCGTTGCTATCAGAAAGCGACCCATGGACTCCGCCCATTGCCAGATTCTCATGGCCTCTCTGCATAGTTGATAAGACTTGGTTCCCCCTTGCTTGTTTATGTACCAGACTACAGACATGTTGTCCGTCTGGACTGCAATTGTCCCTAGAGGAAGAAGGGGAGCAAAGTGTTGCAACGCTAGGAACACTGCCCTCAACTCCAGAACATTGATATGCAGATTGTATTCCAAATTGGTCCATTCGCCTTGGACTGTCTGTCCCTGAAAGATGCCCCCCCACCCTATCAGGGAAGCGTCCGTGGTCACTGTTGCTGTTGGAGTGGGTAGCACAAAGGGTTTTCCGTTGGAGAGATTGCAAGTTCGAAGCCACCAAGCCAGGTGCGACTTGCATATGTTTGTGATGTAGATCTCGTGTGTCAGGGGTAGCTTTTGGAACGACCACTGTGCAAACAGAAGCCATTGAAGAACCCTCTTATGCAGTCTTCCCAAGGGTATGGCAATGAGAGAAGCTGCCATGAGGCCCAAAACCTTCAGAACCAGTTTCGCTGGGGACTTTCTGGAAGAGAGAATAAGAGATATATGACTTTGCAGGGATGCTATCCTTTCTGGGGGAAGCCTTAGAATTAAGCACTGCGTATCCAATTCTGCTCCTATGAATGAGATATGCTGTGATGGCTATAGTAAGGACTTTTCGAAATTTACAGAAATTCCGAGATGAACACAAAGCTGTAGTGTGTAATCCCTGGCCTGAATCAGTCGACGCTCGGTGGTGGCAGAAAGGAGCCAGTCGTCCAGATACGGAAACACTTGGAATCCGAGGCGCCTCAAGTGAGACGCTACCACTGCCATACATTTGGTGAAGACCCTGGGGGCTGAGGTCAGACCAAAGGGCAGGGCTCGAAACTGAAAGTGACTGGCTCCCAGCCGGAAGCGCAAGTGATCTCTGGATGCCCTGGCCATTTGATGTGGTAGTATGCGTCCTTTAGATCTATTGAGCACATCCAGTGGTCCTTCTTTAAGAATGGAAGGATCGATTGAAGCGTGACCATTCGTAACTTTTCTTTCTTGATAAAGGTATTGAGTTTGCTCAGGTCCAGAATTGGCCTTCAGTCCCCTGTTTTCTTTGGAACTAAAAAGAACCTTGAGTAAGTTCCGAATCCTCTTTGGTCCGCTGGGACTGGTTGGATGACTCTTTTTTCTAGCAGCTTTGAAATTTCTGTAGCTGCAGGGCCTCGCAGATGGGGCGGCACATCTGGAAGTCTTTTCTGTGGAATTGGGGGCAATAGAAAGGGAATTTTGTAGCCTCTGGTAACAACGCTTTTTGCCCAATTGTCTGATGTTAGATTTTGCCAGGCCTGTGGGTACAAAGCTAAGCGACCCCCAACTGCCTCCAGAGCAGGACAGTCGGGCCTCCTCTCAGGAGTGCTGAAAAGGTTTCCTGGGGAGTGTATCCCTGTCACCTTGGTTTTGCGGACCCCTCTGCCGCCAGGGCAAGTCTTCCACCTCTACCCCTCCTCTGCCTCTGGAGGGGTATCACCCTGTGCCTCGGAAAGAACCCTGGGGTTTTCGAAACCACATCTTTCCACCTCGTTGCCCCTTGGGGTACGGTCTGGATGGGGTGGAAAACGGACTCCGACAGCAGACAGAGTCTTTCCCTCTTGCTCACACCGGGTAAGGGTCTCCTTTACTTTAGGGCCAAAGAGAGTGGCACCATCAAATGGGGCGTTAGTAAAGGAAGACTTGAAGGCTTCCGAAATGAACATAAGCGCATCCAGGACTGCCTACGAAGAGCAATCGCTGAAGCTGCTGCCCTACTCGATCCTTCGGCTGCGTATGAGATCAGCCTCATGGATGAGTTAACAATAGAAGTAAGGGTGTTGAGATGTGCTGTAACCTTCTCCGAGACAGCAGCATCTGTAGTACCCTGGAGGGTATCTCCCAACTCTTTGACTAGATCCCTCTGTAGTCGTGTAAAGTGGGTCAAATAGTTCAGGGATCGCATAGAAAAAGCCGCTGAACTAAAAATGCGCTTCCCATATCTGTCCATTGTCCTAGAATCTCTATTAGGCGGATGGACAGATGAGGAAGATTCCGACATCTCCTTTTTCGTGGCTGCTGCCACCACCATAGCGTCCACTGGCACTCCCTTTGTCAGATAAGCCTTATCTTGGGGGGCAGTAATAAATTTGTTAGGCTTCCTAGGGACTGGCTCCACCGTGTCAGGTGTCTCCCACGCCCTTCGAGTAATCAGCTCCATTAACTCATCGAAGGGCGGAGTGACCCAGGAGGAGGAAGGGCGAGCACCGAATGCCTTCAGCAAGACTGACTCATCCTCAGAAGGGGGAAGGGATTGCCAATCACCTCTCTGTTTTAGGATCTCCAGGATGTTAGAAAAGGAGACATCCTCCGAGGGTGACTTTGCGGACCCTCCTGACTCATCTAAGTCAGTGTCCGATGTCAATGATTCTTGTGGAGAATCTAAGTGTCTCCTCTTAAACAATCTTTTCCTCGGAACTTCCTCGGGGGGGGGCATCCGAAGAAGCCTCCGAGGAAGAGGGCGCACCCTCTAGGGGTGGCTGAGACACTGGTGCTCGACGCTTGGATGTAGCCGTGGGTGCAGAGGAGGATAACGGCCCTTTATGGGAAGGAGAAGCTGTATCTGCTGAAGTGGTTGTCTGAACAGACAACACCTTCCTCATGAGTTCGAAGCCCCGGTCCCGAGTCGAGGTATCCCCGGTTCAAGAAGTCGGAGGAATCCCGAGACAGGTACCAAGGCATCGAACCCGAGGACGGAGCCGAAGTCGATCCGAGCCGAGGCCCGAGGGAGCGCCGGAACCAAACATCGGTCCGACTCTCAGTCCCGAACCCGGATGGATCTTCGCCCGAGACTCCAGTACTGGATCCGACGGAGTCGAGGTGAATGGTACTGACCGAGAAAGGGACGGCTCTGGAACCGAGGGCTCCACAATCAGCAGGTCAGCCTCTCCCGGCTCCGAAGACTGAATAAGCCTCGGATGAGGAACAGGTGGAGATAAGGGAAGGCCTTCGAGTCTCGACACCAGCTGGGAGGAGACCGAGATGAGCTTGGACAAGGCCGTATTCTCCATCAATTTCTGCACCACGCAGTCCACATCGGTGTCGGAGAGGGGCCTGGAAGAACGCGTCGAAGGAATCGAAGACGGAGCCGACCTCAAAAGTGCAGGAAGAGGGAGCTCCGTCACCGGTTCCAAGACTCGAGGCTCGGTAACTGACAACAGTTCAACACTCAGCCCTGAAGTCTGTGGAACCGGTGATCGAACTTTGAATGAAGAGCTCGGAGCCGATGACTTGGGCTCCGATGTCTTCGATTCCTTCGAGGATTTAGATGCCTGGTCTGATGCATCCAGAGCCTCTTGAAAAGTAGGTTTTAGAAGACCCCTATCCATAAGTTTCCTGCGCCTATCTGTCATGACCCTTCCACTGAATGAATGACAGATAGAGCAGTCTTCCTGCAGATGGAGAGGGCCAAGACAGTAGACGCAGGAACTATGATTGTCTGTGACAGACATCTTCTGTCCACATTGGCAACGTTTAAAGCCAGACTTAGCTTTTTCTGACATGGTAATAAATCCAGAAAACAGTGTACAATCCTGTAATTAATGTCAAATCCAGAGAATAAGTCAAAGCCAGTAATAGTCAAATCCTGAAACCTAAGTCACATCCAGTAGTCAAATCCAGTTAAGGGTGGGGTAGGCCCCGAGGGAACTCAAAAGTATATTAAGTATATAAAACTTATATACGGACCCGAGAAACCCTCGATACACTACTCACACATACAAACACTCAATCTGAAATATTTGAATACAAAAAACTAATGAAAGAATTATAGAAAATATCAATCTTAGCTTTCAGGTGGTCCGAGCTCAACAAAATGATGCGATCTTTGCAGCGGCAAACTAGATCTGAGGTAAAGGCAGAGGGGGATTGTGGGAGTTAGGTTGGTCTCGAGCTTCTTCTCGATGCAGAGCTTTGTCAAGCGGCCGACATGGAGCCGAGGATCGGCTCCGAACCCAGGTGTAAGAACAAACGGCGAGATTGAACACTCTCACATCTATAATTAAATGAAAAAAGTCTTATCGCAATCTGTGTCTGGGACACACATATCCACCCCCAACACACACGCATACCAGAATACACGTGGGATGGACAGGACTTGAATCCACAGGCATCATTACAATGTGAAAGCACTTTCAATATCCTGGACTAACTGTCCAAGTACATAGCAGGCTGCATGCACATATATACACACATGGGTCTACTTTATAGGACCTAAATTTCAGAACATTAAACCTCTGATCACTGAAGACATTATGCCTCATTAAACCTGGCATGGGATGCCAGAACCATGGCTGACAATCTGAGAAAACTACTCCAGGATTCAGTGTTATAATGAGGGCCTTGATAGCCTCTCTGGCTATAATCCTTATAGGGGAAGTGAAGAAAGACTTTTGGGGAAGGCACTAAGCCCCACTGCAATGTGGGAAAACTGAGACAGCAGAAACTTATGTACCTGCAACAGCTGAACTAGAGAGTAATTATTAAGCACAGTACAACTGTGCTCGTACAAGATAACTTCTAATTTTTACAAGTTCATTTTGTAAAATAAGGCTGCTTTTAAGTGCTATTGTAGTTGTGAACAAAATATAAAATAAGTTGGCCAAAACGTCTAAGTGCTTTGGAAAGGTGTATTGAGAGGGGTAATGCAAGGGTAGTACAATTGTTGGGCTGAAGGGTTGTGAACCATAATGGAAGACAGATGCATCAGCACATACTCAGAACACAATTCAACACATTCTGGCTAGCCTTGTAATACCTGTTCAAATAACAAAATTTGCTCTCATGTGCAAAAATACTTTTAACCTTGAGAGAAAGAGAAACAGTCATATCACCTTGGTCATTTCCAATGTTGTTGCACTGTGGGAGAGATTGGTAAATGTTTATAACATTAGTTAACAGGCATAGATTGAGATATTTAATTGTCAGGCACACATACAACTTGCTACATGGGCAAGGAGGAGATTGGTAGTGTGAGGATTTTTCAGGGCCACTCGTGAACAAGATGTTACTATAACTGCTTTCAATTTCTACAAAGCAATGCCTAAAAAACAGAAAAAGCAGGAACACACTGCACACTCTGTTGAACAAACAGCATGAAAGCCAATGTTCTCTTATGTAGAGAATGAGTTGCTTCTCCAGGCATGCCATCTTCTTGGCTGATAGCTCTCTGGCATGGATGCTGCTGGCCGTGCTGACTGGGAATGTAGATGACAAGATCTGCTGGTGGAAATTAATCAAGTTTGTAGCCAAGACCATAATTATGAATTAGTGCACTGTAGGTCCAGTAACATAATATGCTGTTGAATTAACAGCTGCCACCTAGCACAGGAAGGTAGGTCAACATGTGATGGGCTGTCAAGTAAACCACTTCTCATGGAGACAGTGAAGTTTCTGTCCTCTACTGAGGCAGTGACACCACTGCATGGTCTAACAGAGTGGTAATGAATGTTGGGGCAGAGCGTGAGTGACCAACAAGAGTATCTACTGAAGATGCTCCAGGTACATACACCACTTTCTGTGTAACATTATTTGCAAGTCCTCTTGACCTCTTAGTCACTGTTCAACTTATTAAAGTGGCCTTTCCCCTGCCTGGCCATGTGCAAAAGATATGCAATTAAAATATTTATTTTTTAATGCTAGTATTCATACACCTTAGATTCATGTACACTTCTTTTGCTGGGCCATACTTACACAATACACTGTGCTATGGTGTATTCACAAGTGATTCTTTATCTGGCACCAACTCTTTAGAACTGCTATCCAGGAGCCATACACCAAACAGGGAGGACATGCTACTGGGGAGACTAGCAGCAACTGAAGTGTGGTACCTAGTAGACACGTCAGAATCTGCCCCTTGCACACACATGCATGGAGGGTTACAGCTCTCTCCTTGAGGTTGGTGTGTCAGTGGCTACAACCCAGTGTATGTGGAAAGCCATTGTAAAGACACAGGATAGTACCACCACAGCCATGACAGTGTTAGCAAGTCTGATGCAGGGTGTGCATGCCCCATAACTGTAATAGTTTTGACAGACTCACTCATACACTGGAACATGCCATCTCCTCTCAAGCTCACCTTTCAGGGGTGAGGCAATGTCCATGAAGCCATTCCACTGCTACCTCTATAGCCAATAGGGTGTGAATGAACAAGATTGTGCTTCGTCACTGCTAGGTCTTCCACAGCTATGTCAGCTGTGGATGGGTCTATATCCATGACAGGATATTCCAGTGGCCATGGCAGTCATGGCAATGGCACATTTCATAGCAGAAGTCACTCGCAATCATGCAGCATGCTAACAACATGCCTGAGTCATAGTATAAACAGTGCAACTCCTGGCTGTGCCACCTTTCATGCTGCTGCAGACTCTGGTTGCACATACCTCTCCAATGCATACCCTGGTCCGGTCCAGTACATCAAGTTGCAGTGCTGCAACTACTGCTGAAGGTGTGTCCCAACAGACAAGCACTTACACCACCATAGCCTACAGTACATCACACCCGCGCACACACTTCCACTGACATTGATCCACTACAAAGCCTTTTACATTAAGCTGCCCAACACACACACACACACACACACACACACACACACACACACACACACACACACACACACACACACACACACACACACACACACACACCGATGAAATCCCATGCATATGTTCCCCATCTGACTCAGCCTCCACTGCCTGGTGTGCTAGGTACTGTTGTTCCTGCAAGTGCCCACCCTGCTGTAACTGCCTTCTAAGTATGACACTGTGTAACATTACAACAAACACTGCATTACAGACCACCTGGCAGTTGACAAGGTGATACATTCTACATTTCATGTAAATTCTTCTCAGTCCACCAGGCAGAGCCTTTAATTCAATGTCTATGTTCCCTGTTCCTCAGGGAAATTAGCTATATCAGAGAAAAAGGGATAAGCAAATATCAAACATGATTCTTGTCCTTTAAACTTATTTTTTTACAGGAGGGCAAGTCCCCTGCACTACCAGATTTATATCTATCTGGGTCTTCTTCAGAAGACTGACAAACCAAAAGACTGAAAACTCAAAATACTGAAGACATTTTTAATGCAGGGGGAAAGCATCCATGTACCCCTCATGTGGGGGGGCTGTGCCTCACCCCCCTTCTTATTATATAAACCAATCCAATAATGCACAACAGTGGAGAAGGGGCAAATTCCATTCTTCAGTATTTTCAGTTTTCAGTATTTTGGGATTCAGTCTTTTGCTTTTTTCAGTCTCCTGACGTAGACCCATCTATCTATCTATACAGATAAATAACAACTCTGATATCAGCATGCTTCAGGAAAAAAAGGGAATATTCCAAGAAATGGGTATTTCAGACTTGGTATATTTAAGTCCATATTTTGGGCATTCAGTGTTTGTAATTTGAGATTCACTGAAGCGGGTCCCAACATTTCAAATGGTTATTGTTTAACATATAGATAACTGTTACAGAAGCCTATGCTATATGGACAGGGGTGACCTTAAACATTCTGGAACCCTACTTAACCTTAGAAAAGGAGACAAATGATCACCTTTCCTAAAGTCCTTTGTACAGAGCAAATAAAAACAAAGTTGAGAATGGACATCCAAACAATGAAGTAGATATGCAATCATATTTGAAAATTTTGGAAAGAAGACTGTTAGTTGTTTAATTTGGTTTAAGTTGGTCTCTGAAGCCACTTTATGAGTGAAGGCTTGACTGATTTATCATATGGATAGAGTTTCCATCAGGACCAAATACAAAGTCTCACATGAAAAGGTTGTAACTTCAAAATCTTCCTGGCTGATATCACTGCACCCGAAACATTTTCTAAGATGAAAATTTCAGATATACAGAAGATGCATGTTCAAATCGCACTTTGATAAGACTCTATAACAAGATAGTGATGTCACATGGAAGCATGGGGTCCCTCAATGTAGCTCATAAAAGAAAGGCACCTCCAAAGAGTGTTTTCAAATGCCTCAAGGAAGCAATAGTAGCATGTTGGTCTCCCAAACAAATTTGAATTAAAAGCTAATTGAACTTTAATAATGGAATAACTAGCCCCCTGAAAGGAAGAGATCCACCAGGAAATCCAATATTGATGGCAGTGGTTCCAAGAAGGGGCCTAGACCCTTAGAACTATCCCAAACAATGAACTTTTTCCACTTACTTCTACAAGTCTTCTTAGAGGAGAGTTTATGGGAAGAGGTGATAAATGTGTACAACTCTGGTAGACAGCCTATGTTTTTCTGGCCATCATTGGAAGTGGAGAAACCAAGCAGTCAGATTGGGGGATTTGATGTCTGGATGAGGCTTCCCAAACTGATGAGAGATCATATCCAAAAGAGAATCTATAACCTAGGGCTGTTTGCTAGATGAGGCCAAAGAAAGAGGAACAAAACCTGTTAAGGTCAAAATGGGACCATGACTTGCACTGGGATGCTTTCTGAAGAAACATACCAATGAGAGGAGTTGGGGGGTAAGCATAAGAGAGTCTTGGGGGCCATGTATGGACTAAACCACCCAGCAATGACTTCCCCTCCTAAGGGATCAGGGCAAAGAAGCTGTCACACTTGGTATTGGTCAGGGTTGCAAAGAGGTCACACAGGCAATCCCCACTGGTTAAGATTAAACTGATGAACTTCAGGACCACTCGTGTGGCAGAAGGATAAACCTGCTCAGCTTGATCTCTAAGATATTGGACTTGCCTGGGATGTGCACTGTAACAAGAAAACACTGGCAGACAAAGTCTGCTGCTGCACTCTCGTGGCTTCTCAACATAAGAGATATAAGTAGGTTCCTCCTTGTTTGTTGATGAATCAGACCACAGACATTCTGTCTGTCTAAACCACTACCACACCGGTAGAGAAACAATCATAAAAAGCCAGAACCATGAGGAGAACAGCCCACATTTCTAGGACATTGATGTGAAGGTTGGTCTCAGCCTGTGACCAGGTATCTTGGACCATCTTCCACCCTACAGGTGAGACATTTGTAGTTACCATTGCCCTTGTGGGGAAACACCCACCACAGGATTTGTTGCTTGCAGATCTTGATAAGCCTGTCAGGATGGTGTAGTAATTGACATATTATGAACTACTGTGTGAATAGATTACACTGGAGTACTCTCATGTAAAACCTTGCATGTGGGACTAGAGTGATAGCAGCTGCCACAGATCCCAACAGTTGGAGATTCAGATATGTCTGAGGACACTGACAGTGTAAGACTTGTGAATCTTGAAGATGTTCAGATAACAGCCTGATCGGAGGAAGCCTGGCTATTTGTGTGGTGGTGCCCAGGTGGCAACGTATGAATAACACATTATATTCTTACCATAACATTCCATCTGTGTTGTCGATCTTCATTTATCCTTGACCTTTGGGAATCGGTTCCCATTCTTGGAACTGGTTAGTTGTTATACAGCTCAAGCAAACCAAAAACACTTGAGCTAAATCTCTACCCGCAATACCCCTCTCCAGATTACCTCAGATTGAGTTTGCAGCTACACAGGAAGACAGTCCAAGGTCAAACTTGATAAAGTTACCAGAACAAGCATCTGATCCTACCAAGAGTCTGCAGGAGGGAAAGGAGGGAGGGGTGCCAAGGATAAATGAAGATTGACAACAAGGATGGAATGTTATGGTAAGAACATAACTTCTTAATCTGATGGTGTCAATCTTCAATTATCCTTGACCTTTGGGACAGAATCCCCAGCTACTTTAGATCTTGGGTGGCCTTATAGAAGGATATTCCTAAGAACCATAGAGCCAAAGGAAGCTCTTCCCCTAGAGACCAGAGCCAATTTGTAATGAGTGATAAAGGTATGCAGTATAGCTCAGGTTACTGCTAGCCATATTTCATCCATGGAAGCCTTGGAATGGAAAACAGCAGACGTGACTATTGATCTAGTAGAGTGAGCTCTTACTGGTGCTGGTAATTGGAGATTCTTTATATTGTAGAGGAACGTAATACAGTCTCTTAACCACCTTGACAAGGTGACTTTTGAAACAGATTTCCTCAGAGAAGAACTGGAAAAAGAGACAAATAACCGGTCCGGTTTTCTAAATTCTTTAGTTCTGCTGAGGTAGAAATGTAATTGCCTATGAACATCCTGCAAATGCAAGCAATATTCACCATTGTTGGAAAAATTTGGGAAGAAAACAGGTAAGTCAATGAATTGATTAATATTTGTTTCTGAGACCACCGTTGGTAGAAATGAAATTCTTCTGGCGGAGGTAATGATTATCAGAAAAATGGTCTTCCATGAAAGAATCTTTAAGTGACAGGTAGCTGCTGGTTCAAAGGGGGAAAGGACCAAAGACAGCAGAACCGTAGTCAGATCTCAAGGAACTAGAGGATCCTTATAAGGTGGTTTCATCTGTAAGGTTCCTTTCATAAACACTTTATACAATCTATGGAAGATTAGAGGGTGATCTTCAAAGCTATTGTGGAAGTTGGAAATAGCAGCTAGTTGAACCTTAACTGTAGAAGCAGAGGCTCCTTGTGAAAAAAGTGTAGCAGAAAATTTGAATACATTTTCAGTTAGTGCTAAGAAAGGATTAAGACCATTATTGTGCGCCCAAAAGGAAAATCTTTTCCACTTGCTGTAGTTTTCTGGTTTGCACAAGTTTCCTGGTGGAAGGTTTATGAGAAGTCAATAAAATTTTTTGGACTGAAGAAGAGGGAAAGTAGTGGAAAGGGGGGAAAAGCATAGAATAGTCCCAAGGGACAATCATGAAGGACAGAATCTTTTGGGGACTCCCCCTGAGTAGGGATTAGGGCAAAGTAGCTTCTGCAGTTGTTCAGGGGTGAGTCAAATAGGTAGCAGCAAAGCTGGCCCTAGTGATGGAAAATCTCCCTCGCCACTCTGGGATTGACAGACCACCCAGGAGGCAGAAGAATGCATCTGCTCAGTTTGTCCACAATCACGTTCAAACTCCCCAGGATGTGAGTTGCCATCAGAAAGTGGATGGAGGATATCACCTATTGCTACACTCCGAGAGCTTCTCGACAGAGAGGGTAAGACTTGGTTCCACCCTGTTTATTGATGTACCAGGCTACTGAAATGTTGACCGACTGAATTGCAATCGTTTCTAGAGGTAGGATAGTTTGGAAGGCTTGCAACGCTAACAGCACTGCCCTCAGTTCCAGAACACTGATATGCAGATTGGCCTCGGTTGGAAACTAAGTGCCTTGGACTGTTCTACCCAGATAATGTCCCCCCCACCCCATCTGCAAGGCATTCGTGGTCACTACACATGAAAACACTACACTAAACATGTTCAGAAGGCTGAGATCTAAGATAGGTCTCAAGTCCCCTGTCTTTTCTTGCACCAAAAAGAAGCTTGAGTAAAATCCAGATCCTATCTGGTCTGGTGGGACTTCCTGGATGACTCTTTTTTAGCAGCTTTTGAATTTCCAGAGCTGCTTGGTCTCTCTGATTGGATGGAATACTGGGGAGTTTTCTTCCTGATCTTGGAATGAGAATGAAGGGGATGACCTATCCTCTGGCAATTGTCTTTCGCACCCAGTGAAATGCACAAAAGCAGTCCGGACAAGCACCATAAGGCCCAAAAAAATGTTAAAGTCCTTACTGTGAAGGCTGTTTGCAGTACAAGCTGCAACACTGAAATTGAAATCCACTTGCACGTATAAAGCCACACTGAAGTCGGGGAAAAAAACTTGAACCTTAACACACTTTATTATTAAAACAAGCGTTTTCGCTGTGGTTAAAACTACAACTTCATCAGAGGCAAAAGTAGAATGCAGTGTCAGAGTCAGGTTTTTTATACAACACACCCTCGCCTTAATTAGTAATGCAATCACAATGAAGGCGTGTTAGCAGCATTTCTTGCAAAAGTGAATTCAGGGAATGAAAGCTCTGTTTAGGAGCATTCTCAAAAGTGTGTAGTTTCATACTTTTAAAACAGTTGGAAACCATGAAACATTGATGCATCAGCAGTTTGTTACGTTCATACACCAAGCAAATGTGCATTAAAAGCATGAAAGTGTGTAAGAAATATATACACAATAAAAGCAGTCTAAAAACAATGCATAACAAGTCTGCATATAAAAATGTTTATAGAAAAGTGTTTGTAAAAAAGTATCTAGTGAAATCACTACCTGCAACTATAGTTGGAAGCCTTGCTAAATGTAAGTCTTAAAAGTAGTGAAAAGTATATGTTACTACAAGTTACTATTAAAGTAAAATAAAATTAAGTGAAAAGTGAAGTAAGACAAAGGTAAAGGAGTTATCTTTTATAGCTCCTCATTTTCAGGACACAAGCTATATTGCAATGTTCATTCAAACCTGGGTACGAAAATGAGTCTAGTAATATTTGCCATTCTAGCTCCTTATTCTCCAAAAAGAGAGGTACTGGACCCCCTCTTTCTGTTTTCTTGACCTGGTCAATTGCAATAAAATGAAAGCTATGTCCTTGATGTTTCATTACGTGTTTAGCTAAAGCGTTTTCTTTTTTCAGTTTCCTTATGGCATAATCATGTTGATACAGCCTGTCCCGTAGTCTCCGGTCAGACTTGCCTATGTAAAATGTTTCACAGCAGTTACTTAGCTAAATAAACTATGGATCTAGAATCACAATTAAGCTTATGTGTAATGTGGTACTTTTTGTTGCGTATTACAAAGGAATTGGAAGCCTTCACAAGATGGCAATAGTTACATGCCCCGCACTGAAAACAGCCTTTTGTTCTAGTCATTAGCTCCGTCTGTTTACTTCTTTCTAGCAAAGTTTTCAAATTATTGCCTCTCCTATATGCTATCAGAGGTTTTGTGCCTAACTTGTCCATGAGTTCCTCATTATTTGTTATGTAATACCAATTTTTATAAAGTATAATTTGAATATTCCTCGAGTCAATACTGTAATTTGTGATGAAACTATTTACAAACGAGGTCCCTGTTATCTCAGTGTTGGAGGTTGCCCTAAGAAAGGGTATGTTCTCCCCAACCCTCGGATTAGCCTCTAAGTCTTCCTCTTGTCCACTGAAAATTTTGTGTGGAAGTAAGGGTAGAAATTGACCTTCCCTTCTTTTATTATTGATCTCATCCAGTATTTCTTCAAATAAAGTATTTGGGTATCCTCTGTTGGTGAACATTACTTCCAAGATTTTACATTCTTCTTGGAATAGTATCTCATTACTGCACATCCTGGCTGCTCGAATTAGCTATCCCTTTATAATAGCCTTCTTTTGCTTGAATGGGTGGCAGCTGTTGTAATGTAGAAAAGAGTTGCAGTAGGTTGGTTTTCTGTATATCTTTGAAGAATATTCGCAATTGTTAGCTTCTTTATACAAGTGAACATCAAGGTAGTCAATGCTTAGCTCTGAGAATTTAGATGTGAATTTTAAAAAGTCAGTTGTGTTATTAATAGAAGAAACAAATTCATTTGCTAGTGTCTCATCGCCATCAAAAAGGATGAAAATATCATCCAGGTATCTTGTGTAGAACTTGATGTGGTTCATTGTGTTAACGTCCTTAAGAATGTTGTCAACCTCCCAGTAGGCCATAAATAGGTTAGCTACTGTAGCTCCACATGGGGACCCCATAGCTACGCCTTGTTTCTGGAGATAATATTTCCCATTAAAGATGAAGTAGTTGAACGTAAGTATGATGTCTAAAAGTTGGGATACTAAGTCAATTTCATTTTTGGGTGCTCCCAAACGATCTAACATTAGTGAAATCCATTCAATAGCCTCCAGGTGAGGTATAGACGTGTATAGATCTATGACGTCAATAGTAAGGAAGTTCAGTGAGTCGCTGTAATCAATTTCACTTATCTTTTTTAAAAATGTCCACGAGTCCTTGCAAATGTGTGATATTTTCTTAATATATTTGCTCAGAATAATTTCTACAAGTTGGGCACTGGGGTATGTAAAAGAGACTCGGCTATCAATCAATGCCCGGATTGGTGGATTAACCAAGTTTTTATGAATTTTTGGTATAGCAAAAATTACTGGTGTCCTAGGCATTGTGATGTCAATGTAATTGTAGGTGTCAATATCAATGCACCCACTAATAAATAGGTCCCTTAAAAAAACCCTAGTCCTAGAAATTGACATGTTCATCTCATTCAGTGACGATGAACTATAAAGCTGGACTATAGAGGACAGTTTCCATTTTACTAATATATAGGAAGTTGTCAAAGATTACAAGCCCACCTCCTTTGTCAGGTTTTACTACCCTGACCGGTGCTTTACATAAGTTTTCCAAGCCTTGTAGTTGTTCTTCTGTGATGTTATAGTCTAACCGGACATTTTTAGTATGTGAAAAAGTGACCATTTGTCTGAGGTCCAATTCACAAGTTTTTTCAAAAAGTGTTAAAATGTTGTGTAGTGGGGGGTTATAAGTACTAGCTAATTTCAAATTAGTATTCATGTTAGTAACATCATTGTTAAACATTACATGCAAATTCAGTTTCCTGACAAAGCATTTCAAGTCAATCAACGTCTTAACAAGGTTACATTTAGTTGTAGGAACAAAAGTGTTCCCGAATGCTAGTAGTTCTATGAGGGATGGAGGCACGTGAAAGCTAGAAAAATTATAGATTTTAAAGTCACCTTTTTCATTCGTTAAGATACTTAAGTCACCTAACATGTTGTTGTTAGTGATAGGCGTTGAATTGGGAGTAGAGTCACCTGTTACTGTCGTCTGGACCAGTTCTTGTTGTAATAAGGGCGCTGTTTCGGGTTCCCTAAAAAATGCCTTCCCTGATTTTCATACCTTTGTTGGTTGTGTTGTTGCCCACTCCTGGTGTTGTGCACTTTCACATAGTTGCCACGTGGAGGTGCACCTGAGTTAAAGTTCGTTCCTGTTTCATCCCAGTCATCACCTCCACTTAGGTTTGGCTCATTGTTTTCATTCCCAGTTTCTGTAATAGTACTGTCAACTTGAGTATTAGTTGAAGCCATTAGTTTAGGATAAGCTGTTCCATTAGAATAGCTCAACTTATCCCTTGCCAGTTTTTTATTTTTGTTCACTTTTAACTTATCCACTAAACTGTCAATACTGGAAAAAATACGAGAGTAGTCGTATTTATATCTATCAAAGTGCAAGTTTTGTTTTAAGGAACTGTCCAGTTGGTTGACTTCTTCAATTAATCTCGTAATATGTGTGCTGTAATGTTTAGAGATCAATTCCATAAGCTCAATTCCTTGTTTGTCAAACAATGTCCTTAAGTCAGCACAAAAACCATTATTTTTAAAAATTCCAGTAGGGTTAAAAGAGGACCGCAAGCCTTTTGGAATGATTTTCTCTGAGATACATTGTTGAAAATAAACTGTCTCTAATTGAAGTTTTTTCAGCTTCAATAGTTTATTATCATAGTCTTTTAGACTGTCTGTTATTGTGTTCTCACTCACCGTAGAGTTAGATAGCCCCATAGCGGTTGTTCCAGAGGTGTACCAAACCTCAAGTTGTCTGTGTTTTGAATCCAAATCCCAAAGTTCGGAACACCAATAAGCCCTGGTGGCATTGGTAAAGAAACTCCGTTCCTTGATGTTGAAGGACTACCAGTTAGGATGTCCCTTAAGGAATGAACACCATTCGGTGGTTCAATAATGTCCTCGTTACGGACAGGTTGACCTGGAGGTATGGAATCCAGGTTCAGCAAAGAATTGGTGTCAGAAGGAGTTCCCGTCACTCCTCTTTGTAATCCTCTAGCAGGTAAGGCTGGGTGTAGATGGTGTGATCCGGCGACTTGTTGTGTGGTAAAATTGACGCGCTGGTCCAAAGCGTCAAGTTTGCTGACAAAAGAATCCATTCTTTTGTTTAATGCACGGATTAAACTGGTAAGATCATTACTTTCATCCACAGTTACGTTGTTGGATGCGAATAGTCGTGGACTAGTCGGGCTGTCAGGGCTGCCAGAAGACATACTGTTAAAGCAAACAAACGGAAACCAGTGAAATGCACAAAAGCAGTCCGGACAAGCACCGTAAGGCCCAAAAAAATGTTAAAGTCCTTATTGTGAAGGCTGTTTGCAGTACAAGCTGCAACACTGAAATTGAAATCCACTTGCACGTATAAAGCCACACTGAAGTCGGAAAAAAACTTGAACCTTAACGCACTTTATGTTTTCTTCCTGATCTTGGAATGAGAATGAAGGGGATGACCTATCCTCTGGCAATTGTCTTTCGCACCCAAGTATCTGAAGTTATTTGCTGCCAGGCTCTTGAGTGCAAGGAAAACTTTCCCATGACTGCTTCCAGAGGTAAGCAATCGGACCTCCTTTCAGGAGCACTGTAACGTTTCCCAGAGAAACAATCTCTGGAACCCTGATTTTGTGGGCCACCTCTGCTGCCGGGTTGACGTCTTCCACTGGAGCTTCCCCTCTGCCCCGTGGGGAGTCACCACCACATGAGTCCTGAAAAGGTGCTTGGGATTTTTTGCACCACATCTTCCTGCTCCTCTTGTTCCTAGAATAGGACTGTTGGGGAGCAGAAAAACATATGCCCACTGCAGATAGGGTCTTTCTATCTTTTTCGCACCTGGCTAATGTTTCTCTGACTTTGAGGGCAAACAAGATGGTCCGTCAAAAGGAGCATTGATGAAAGAAGACTTAAATGGCTCCACAAATTTACACAAATGCATCCAGGTGTGTCACCTTGCAGCAACATCGGAACCCGCTGACCTATACTTCCCTTTGGCTGCATGCAGGATGAGCCTCATGGATGAGATGGAAATAGACTCCAGGGTAGCCAGCTGGGATGCCACTTTATCTTGGACCTTGTCAGACACAGCTCCTGCAAGGGTATATGACAACTCCTTGAACAGATCCCTCTGGAGCCTAGTAAAGTGTGCTATAAAATTCAAAGATCTTAAAGCAAAGGTCAATGATGCATACACTCACTTTCCAAATCTGTCCATCGCCCTGGATTCTCGATTAGGGGTATGAACAGTGGAACTCTCTTCCGCCACTTCCTTTTTGGTGGCTACCACATCTGCTGCTAATCCCTTAGCCTAATAGTGGTGGTTCTCTGGAGCTGAAAGAGGTCCTTGGGATTGGCACTATGGAGTCAAAGGCCTTCCAAGCTCACTGCATGATCAATTTAATAAGATCTTCACCAGGATGGGTCACTCAAGACATAGAATGGGGAGCACCAAAAGTTTGCAGATACACTCTCCTTTTCCAGTCAACCCTCTGTTTCAGAATTTCTAGAATGTCTCCAAAGGAGGCATCTTCTGGGGGTAACCGAGGAAAACCCTCCCCATCATCGAAGTCCATGTCTTCTGTGATAGATTCTTCAGGGGACTCTAGGTTATTTCCTCTTATACATTTATTTACGGGACATCTCATCACTGGGAATCTCTGAGGAAGAGTTGGAAGAAGAGGGGCCCTGTGCCAGGGTATCTGCAGCTTTGGTGCTCGCTGCTCAGGTGTGGAGGTTGGGTTAGAGGGAGTCCAGGGATAATACTCTGATATGGGAGGGGCCAGCTGAGAACCTGCAGAGGCCAATGCCCTCTCGATAATCTGGAAGGCAGGTCCCCTGAGGAGGAATGGGAGCCCGGAACTCAGAAGGACCACCTTGGAACCATGGTCTCACCCCGCTCTGATAAATCTACCCCCGAAGCAGGAGCTGAGGAAGAGTCCACATTGGCTGAAGCTCCAAGAACCAAGGACGACCCTGAATAAAAAACTGGAGCCGATCCAAGACCCTTGGACCTGGTAGTGGAGCTATGGCCCTGGGAGTCCGTTGGTTCCAGTGGAACTGAGGAACTCAAGGCAGACCTGGGACCGAAGAGGTAAAGGCTGTCAGCACTGGAGCAGCTGGAATCAGTGGAATCAGCGTTGTAAGCTCTAAGCCCTCAGAGGAGGTTAGAGGAGGAAAGTTTGGTGGAGTCCTGGGAGAGAAAGCCCCATATCTTGAAAGGAGTGGGGCCTGGGAAGAGACAGAAAGACCCCTAGCAACTAGGAGCTGATCCACCAACCTCACTACGTTGACTTCAGTCAGACACTTGGAGGAACGGACAAAGAAGGCTGAGGGAGATTCCTGTCTGTCTAGGAATGGACTTGGGCACTGTCCCACAAAGGGGTCAATTGAAGGGGAATATCTTGTCCTGGATACATTGATGATATTTGGTTTTGGTACTGGGGGTGGTATTGGTTCCAAAATTTCTGGTAGCATCATAGGTGGAGCCAGTATTGATGGGAAGCTGGAGCTGTTGGTACCAAGGCAGCCGGCACTGAGACCTGTGGTGCCGAGGTAAACACTCACTCGTTGAAAAAAAAGAAGGGAGATAGAAACTAGTAAAGGACAGGGCAAGAACTACCAGCGATGGTAAAGAAGAACAACAAAGTGTAGGGGAGAGGGATAAACAAAGAAGTAAGGCAAAGTGGGTAGAACAAAACTCAACTATAGGAATATGTAAATATCTAAGTAATAGTATAGCAGAAAAGTTAGAAAAGAAACTATTTAAAACTATACAAATTTGACTTAGCTGACGAGAGAATCTGGCTGATGCGTCTTGCGAAAGGAGTGTTAAACGAGATCTGAGGTAATCTGGAGAGGAGTATTGTGGGTATAGACTTAGCTAGAGAGATTTTGGCTTGCATGAGCTGTCTAACAGCTGAGCCAGTTCTGAGGATTGGAACTGCGTCCCAAATGTCAAGGATAAATGAAGACTGACAACATAAGATCTAAGATTTGGACTGGTTCCAGTTTGGGATTTTTGTAATTTAATATATTTTATAAGGAACAGCACAAGCAAAACAAAGAATCTCTGGCAAGAACTATGAATCCCTTTCACTGGCCGTGTTAAGCCAGTTATTTAACTACAAGAACACCCAGAACCTCTGTAGCTTTAGTCGGACTGCTACAACTGCCATGTGTTTGGTGAACACCAGGAGGGATGTGGTGAGAGCAAAGGACAATGCTCTCAACTGGAAATGACTGGCTCCCACACAGAAATCTAGGAACCTCCACAATGTAATAACAGATGTCTTGTAGGTCCACTGAGTACATCCAGTCTTCTTCGCCCCTCAGAAGAGACAGTATGAACTGTATCATGACCATCTAGAATGGCAAAATCCAATTTAACTGGCTTAGGTCCAAAACTAGCCTTACATCCCAGTTCTTTTCTGGCAACAGGGAATACCTTAAGTGAACAATGGATCTCAGAGATTTGATGGGACCGACTGGATTACTTGTTTTCTGAAAGGCTTTAATACTTTCCATGCTACTGCTCTTCTTTGCTGGGAGGGAACATATGGAAGATTCTTGTTTTTCATATTTGGAATCGATGTAAAGGGAATAGAGTAGCCTCTGGTTATCACTCTCAACACCCAAGAATCAGTGGTGATGGCATTCCAGACTTGTGGGTGGAGAGTTATTCTTGCCCCCCCCCCAGTTACGTCCATAGAAGAGCAGTCAGTCAACTACTGAAGAGCACTGAAAAGGCTTGTCACTGAAAAGACCTCAAAACCACTGGTTCTGCATTTACCTCTAGGGCAATGTCCATTAAAATTCCCCCCTCTGCTCTGATGAGGTTCTGTCATCAGGGGACTTCCAGATCCAAAAATGGTTTCTACCCTTCTCTTTATAAGAAAAGAGTCTCTTAGGTGAGTAGAAATGGGTTTCAATGGCACACAAGGTTTTGCTGTCCTGTATGCTCCTGGTTAAGGTGTCCTTGACCTATGATCCAAATAAGCTTGACCCAACAAATGGAGTATTCAGGAATGATGTCTGTAAGCTTTCTGTGAAATCACATATTTGCCTCCAGGCATGGTGGAGAACAGTAAGGCTGGTAACTGCCACTCTCACCATGCAATCCACTGTGTTAAGTAACATACACATGAACACACTGGTAATATAATGCATGCTCACCAACTGTGGCTCCATTAACCTACAGGACTCCACAACTGTGGGTCCTGCCAGGGATTTTGATAGCTCCTTTGTCAAATCCCTCTGCAGTCTGCCCAGATGAGCCATGTAGTTCATTGCAGCCAGAGTAAATGTCACTGAAGCATAGACACACTTTCTAAATCTGTCCAAGGCCATAAACTCACTGTTAGGAAGATAGACAGAGGTGTTTTCCTCAAAAAGGTCCTTCTTAATGGCTGCTGCCTCCACAATGGCATCCACTGCAGGACACGTATCCCCAGTGTTGTCTATCTACTGGGGGCTACAGTAGCCTGTCCAGGTTGTGAGGGATGAGTTCTCCCATGTCCAGTTCCTTCCAAGCCCATCGGGATACCAAGTCTACTAAGCAGTCTGTAGGGGGGGTACCTACCCATGTTGTAGAAAGGCCTACAACAAAATCCTGGAGAAACATCAACTCCTCTTGGAAGGAATATGTGGGCTCTTCCTCTGTGCTTTGGAGTAAATAAATAAAAATAAGTTTCTTCAGTTAAAGACTCATGAGAGGAATCTAACTGCCTCCTCTTGCATTTGTGCTTCCTATGTTTCTCCACTGAGAGTCAGAAGCAACAGTGGAAACCATGACTTTAGTTGGCATGAGGTACCAGAGATACAGAAACTGCAGGGGTCTAGGCTGGATCTGAGAGTGTATAGGTCATCCCCTCTTGAGTGGGACAGGATCTTCTAAAATGCCTTGAAAGCCAAGGCTAACGTAGGTCACAAAGAGGGCCTCAAGTCCAAAGACCCTCAAAAAGTACTCCCAGGATGCTACCCCACTAGGATTCAAGGCAGAGGCCTGGGTCAATCTGTCAAGAGTTAAATCCCTGAGAGGTAGGAAAAGCTCCAAAAGCCTTGTAGTTGACCCTGACCATGAAGCACAATGACAACCTCTTGTTGCCAGGATCCATCCAGCTCCAAAGTGGTCAGAGAAATTGTCAGAGCTGAAGACACCTAGGTGGTTTGCTCTGGTAAGGGAACCATGATAGAAACATTTGGATCTAAAGTCACTGGGATCTGACAGGTAGACTGGCAAAGGAAAAACAAAATATAGATGTACAAATTCTACTTACCTGTAACAGTAGATGTTTACATTTCACACTGTCTCAGTGGCATATGGGTTCTGTGCTAGTACAAAAACCCACACTACCAGTATTCCAGAGCTCAGACTCCCCTCCTCTAAATCTCTGTAATATGAGATTGGCTACAGCCCTCCCATTAGGAGAAGCCAAACCCCTGTCACAGAGAGTCAGTTACTCGGGATTTTGGTGCCAAATTGGAAGGGCCAAGAAGGACCAGAAGCAAAAATTGCTGGAAACCAACCAATTCGCAGCCAAAAAACACCAACACAAATTACCAAAGCCAGCCAACAACATAGCAATGTTGGATATCATCAAACTATATACAAAATAATGGGGGGGGGGTGCTACCATTGAGGCAGGGTGAAATTCGAACATCTGCTGTTACAGGTAAGTAGGGCTTACACAAGTATACTACACACTGCCTCAGTGGTATACAGGTAGATTCTGAAAGCTAATCCTACCTGGGAGGAGGAAGGATAAGGATCCAGGAGCCCTGGAGAATGCACCTTGCAAAGTCTGCTGTGGAACTTGAGAAAAAAAACAGTTTGTAGAGCTTTGTAAATGTATGAAGAGAGGACAAGGTTGCTGCTACTAGAGTCCACTCCATTCCAATATGCCTCTGAAGAGGATAAGACTGATGGAATGTGCCTTAACCTTGACTGGAATAGATATACCATGGTGGGAGTAACAAAGAAATAGCAGAGGCCAAACAATGAGCAATTTTCTTAGAGACAAGTTGACCTGTCTTTGCCTCACAGTAAGAAATAAACAGCTGTTAAACTTTTCTGAAGGGCTTAGTTCTGTCAAGGCAGTATATGAGCTGCCTGTGCACATCCTGATTCAGGGTAAATTCAGAAACAATGTTTGGCATAAAAGAAGGATTAGTGCATAAAACAACCCAGTCCTTGTGGAAAATCAGATAAGGTTGGCCCACAATGAGAGCTTGCAGCTCAGAGACTCACCATGCAGATGTCAGAGCAATAAGCAAAACAGTTTTCTGAGTGATGAACCTCAAAATCAGCCTGAAAGGCAGGTTCAAAAGGAAATAAGGTCAATTTTCAAAGAACAAAGTTGAGATTACAAGAAGGGAAGGACTCCATATAATCCAATGTTCGTAATGTCAAACATTTTTTACACCTGCCAGAAGTGATTGAAACTCATTTGATTGCTTCTGCTGGTGTTAAGTCAGTACGAGATTGTGAACAGTGGGGATTGGGGAATTTGCCCTTTCCCCACTGCAGACCGATCTTGGAGTTGGTATATAGAATTAGCAGTGGGCGTTCGGAGCACAGCTCCCCACATCCTGCAAAAAGAATTTTTTTTGTTTTTTTTTGCAGTTCTGGCTTTTGTTCTTTTATGAATGATGTTTAGTCATTCAAGATTTGTGTACTTCGATGTTTTGAAGTACATCCCTAATTAGGAGATCTCAAGTGCAGTATGCCTTTCATAAACTATTTAACCACAAAAAGAGACAAAAGAGGGGGCTCCATGGGCAGACAATCTGAGATGGCCACAAGATGCACCTTGACAGATGCATAAGATAAGGCATTATTGAGTAGTTCACACAAATATTTTAAAACCAGAGGGATAAACACCTTGCTGGGTGCTCTGATATTGATTAAGCATCACCTAGAAAACTTCTTCCACTTGTAACCATAAGATTTTTTAGCTGCATGTTTTCTTGCCTCCTTCAGTACCTGTTGCACATCCTCATGGAACAAGTGCCTAAAAGGTAGCAAGACAGAATTATTCATGCTGTCAGCAGCAATTGTTCTAAGCTGTACACCGTGAGAGCAGATCTAGAGTGAGAGGAATTATGTGGTAATCACCCTTGGCCAATTCCATTAAAAGGAAGAACCAACACTGCCTTGGCGAAAACAGGATAATCAGAATCATTTTTGGCAATTCTTTCTGAATCTTCAGAAGTAGCTTGGGTATCAGTGGAAAGAGAGGAAATGCTTAAAGGAGCATTCCTGTCCAAGGGAAAGAGAATGCTTCTGTCCTCCAAGCATGGCTGCAAGGAAGTCTCAAACAGAATTTTTCCAACTACCTGTTTTGAAAAGAGGTGAACAGAACTATTTGAGGTGTTCCCTACATCTGGACCAACTCCAGTTAGCCCTCTGTCCCAGGTTTCCATTCGTTAGGGTCCATACAGGATCTGCTAGTCTGTCTACCACTAGATTTTGCTCTGACAGGATGTATGAGGTCTGAAGCATCAGAGAATGCTGTAAGGCTAACTTCTAGGCCATCACTGCTAACCAGCAAAGATGGTATGACCTTGTACCCCCTTGTTTGTTCAGGTACCATATGACTGTGGTGTTGTCTGTAACTAATAGAAGGGGACATTGAGAACATAAGTGTTCAAGAACTTCTGAATCACTGCTAAGACTGTTTGATGTCTACGTGCTTTGTAGCATCCAAAAGACCCCAATTACCTTGCACTGGAACTCTCCTGGACACTGTTCCCCTTTCAAAATCTGACAAGTCCAACTGGACTGATTGAACTGGGGTCTGGAGGGAAGGAGACATCTGATCCTTCCACCACCTGTGACTCTCATTTCACAAAATCCAGTACTGGTATCTGGAACTCCAAGGGAAGCAGGCACTGGGTCTAACAAGTACAACTGAATGTTTCACATATGGAGTCTGTTCATTGGGGTCATGAGGATCACTGATGCCTTGAGGCCTAGAATTTTGAGACATTCCCATGCAAAGGCAGGTTCTTGAAGAGAAAAAACATGAAAAAGTTATCAACAGTTGGAACTTTTTCTTCTGGTAGAAATGCCATACTTTTAATATGGGTACTTTCAGAAAGGTATTTAGGTACAACAAATCTAACACTGGTCTTCAGGTTTAGCTCCATTTGGTGTACCAAAAAGATTCTGGTGTAAAATCCATATCCATTTTATGGTACAGGAACTAGATCTGTAGCATCTGCTCGAAATGTATGAAGAAAAAGGAAAAAGGAAACACTTTTATTTGGTTTGGTAGCATTATACTTCTGCCAGTCCTTCTTGTGTACCCTGACTCTTGTTAAGCTGGGATTTTTGTTTGTGCTGCTGTTTGACATTTGGCTCCTTTTTAGAAGAGAACATGTGAAGATGAAACATTCTAGTTACCACATGCATCAATTTTCCTCTATATTCCCATTGTTTGAGAATCTGGGTAGCAGCAGGGCCAAACACAACTTCAGAACTGAAAGGAACATTCAAAATTTCATTTTTAAATCTTCAGAAAAAATTGTTATGTAACCAGCATACCTTCTCAGTACAACAGAAGCGGCTGCACATTTCTAGAAATAGTGTTCACACCTTCCAAGACATCCCTCAAAGCATGTTTCAAAATGTGAGTTACAATAGAAATGATCTCATTCATAAAACACTTCTCGTTAGCAGGCAAAGATACAGCAAAGTCAACTAAACTGTGCACATTGCAAAATAAATCTCCACAGAAAGCCTAGATAATTTAGAAGTCTAAAGACTAAATTACTAGACTGAACCAACTTTTTTCCCGGAGAGTCTAACCTGTTGAAATTTTATTTGGGGGTATAGGGTTAGAAAAAGCCAAGGACCTCTTGTTATAGTTGGGAGCTGGTGAAACAGCAACTGGTCAGCTGACAAAGGAGCAAAGACAGCCGCAAAATTAGAGTACACCTTGTATTTCTTCATACCCTTTTTAGGAACTGGTTCACTAGCCAAAGGGGTTTTACATGCAGTTTTACATACATCTTCTAAGGCAGGTAACAGAGGAGGAAACAGCCAAAGCTTTTGGAATCTCATCCTCAATAAGATCATAAACTATGCTAACCCTTGGCACAGCTATAAAATTGCTTCCGGTCAAACACATATCTAAAACTAGCTAACATCTGTAGAAAAGTGAGCACCTGCTTGGGTTTTTGAACCTGTTCACCTTCTGAAAAATCATACTGGATGGACTCAGGGCATTTAATAGTGTCTGCATCAGATTCCCATCAAAATCTGCAGCCATAAACTGATCTCTAGAGAAAGTAGCCCCATAGACATTCTGAATAGGTGCATGGTTTCTGAGATTAGCCGACTGTAAAACACTCTTATCTAAGGAAACCACTTCTGCTCTATACATGGTAATAATCTTATTGTCTGCAGTGTCATGAGGTTTCTCTTTCTTTTTACTGTGAACTACACTAGTGGACAATCTATCTGGGTCAGAGTATTATGTCTGGCAAGGGGTCTTTTACCCCAGACCTATGCTGCACCTAAAGGGTTAGTTCTCCCGTACCTGAAGCCTTTACTAGAACAGCCCAGAGGATGTGTCGGACCGCTGTACCATACAGAGCTGTGGGCTCACACCAGCGGATGACAGGGAAAAAGGTAAGTGGTCTTTAGGCTGGCTTAATGCAACACAAGATTCACAAACCACAGGATAAGGCATGTTTTTGCTGAGCTTTTTTTTTTTTTTTTTTTCTTCTTCATTTTTTTCTATTTATGAGCAAACGGATTTGATGGGGGGGGGACAGCCAGAAGAATATGCCAGCACTATTAAGAACTAAGGGCAGCAATAATAGAAAATGTAAACTATGTCCCCATACACTAAATAGGGCTAAACTGCATAAAATATAGCAGAAACAGTTAAAATGTGGTAATCCTTGTTCTGCAACCTGCACAATGGAGTAAAGTACATCACACACAGTCACATGACCAAGTAAATTTCAATTGTCCAAATAGTGATAAAAATAAAACACACGCCCTTAAATCAAATAGAAGCCTTTTAACACAGCATAAGCATTTACTTAGAGAGAGTTCCTTGTCAGAAATGAAAAAAAAAAATTGCACAGAAAATGCAAATAATGTAACTGCGATTTAACAATAAAAACTGCTGTAACAGTGTTAAATCCATTTTAAATATCATATAAATTGAAAAAAGTTACAAAATCTAATATTTTTCTGTCAGAACTTCAAAATGAAAGAGATAAACAACAGAAACAGTGGGCACAATTAAATCACAGCTCTACATGCATGAGTCAGTCCCTAGTGTTCAGCTGATATCACAGGACTTAAGTTTCCCAGTATAAGTCATAAAACACTTTAGAACAGTCCCATAACTGCTTAAAAGCAGTATTAAGCAGACACACAAAGTAGTAAGTTAGAATTCCCTGAGGAATTAACAGCAGTAAAAAATAGCAAGTATATTTATTGCCTGAGTCTGGAACCTATAATCCACCGATGCAGGTTGCTGAGGAGATTCAGCTCTGTAATTCCTACAGCCGGCACTAAAGCACTAAAAGACCAGACAACTGACTTCCTGTGACAGAGATTAAGCTGCCCTTGATGGGAGAGGTTTAGCCAACCCCCTATCACAGGGAGTCAGAGGAAGAAATTCTAAACACTGGAAAGCTGCCAGTGTTGATTTGTGCTGGCACAAAATCCAGTATGTCACAGAGGCAGTGTGAATGATGAACATCTAGAAGTACAAAAGTAATATTAAAATGATTATGTAATATTATTTTAAAAAATTTAACTAGAGAAGCACTGTTGAAGCCTGTACATCAATTATACATACACAGTTCATACATAAATAGTTCCCCTGCTGAGCATTTCTGAAATATTACTTACTGTATACAGTCCAAGTTGCTCAGCTGATTGATTATTTCTTGTTTTGAACCATGCTCTAATAAATTCCACAAGATTTCAGAGGAACGAAACAGTAACTGTCCAGTAGGATCAGGGTCATTTAGACGAGAACAAATTCGGCTGGCTGCCTGTGCTTTAAGCATCAAGTTGCAGTTAACATCTAAAAAAAAAAAAATAATTGTAACAATGAATTTAGAGTATCAAAATAAATTAAGCTGTTTCTATGATGTATTTATTTTAGTTTGTTAAATAAAATACATTTAAACCATACAAACAAGTAAATGCCAAAGCTGGCTTTGTGACACAATTAGAGCAACAACATTGTAACTGGCAAAAAAACAGAAAAGGATACAGTAAATTGAAATAAAACAAAAGCGGTGTCCAAAACAAATCAACAACTAGTACTATTTTATTACAACAGGAAAGAATAGTGAATGCTGGCATGCCCATTTCAGAGACAGGAAGTTGGCTAAGCGAGCAAAAGGGGGTGCCTATTTGGGAAGATCCTGTAAGTGAGATCCATATACATAAAACTAAGGAAAACAAACCCAGCCAAGATGTGCTTGGACAGGTTGTGAGGATGCATACACCTGTCCTGGACTCAGCAAAGCAGGCACTGCACCACCTAACAAGAGAGAAGACTTAGATTGCCCTACTATAAAAAATAATCTTAGCTTTTCCTAAAAATGATGTCACACTGTGACTACCCCAATTTATTTCCTTGGCCCATGGAATGTGTAGCTTTAATCTCACTCCTCCCAATAAGAATAGTCTTAATCAAGGAGCACTGCAAGCCAGATGTGGGCAGAGTACCAGGGGAATCACTGTACAGGGCTAATGATCATAGTGTCTATGGAGCTCACAAAAGATAAAAAATAGCATCTAGCATGGGTATATCAGCTTTAAAGAATTACATTTTCAAGCATGTCATGATAGAACAAACAATATATAAAGACATGGGCGGGGAGGCAGAGGGATATAATTTAAATCAAAAGGTGAAATCTGGTAAATCAATAGAATTAATATGCACCATATGAATCTCAGTCCTGATTTACACAATATACTTTAATGGTTAAGTTACCTGAACATCTACTTTAATGGTTAAGCTACCTGAACATCTTTCATTCCAGTTAACTGAATAATATATACACATATACATACGTTGCCTACAGAGATCTAGGATGACATATCACATATATTAAAGGTTATGTCTAAAGGTGAAAAATTACATTTCTTTTCACACAGAAAAAAGTGTTCACATGCATCTTTATGCATGTAAACACTTTTCTTTGTAAAAGGAAAAGTTCACATAGCAGCCTTTAGAAAATCAGAAGGTTTTAAATACAGCTTCCAAATGCGGAAGACTAAAAATAGGGAGCCATGTTTACAGCACTGATATTAATGGCTGGATGGGAGGTGTTGACGTCATTCTGACTGCCAGCTCTAATTAAACTGGATTAGCATAGGTAAGCAGTTGTGTATTAGTTAAAACTGACAAACTGTTAAATTAACAGTTTGGCAAAAAAAGAAATGATTAGATAGGGTCTGACATATTACAATGTTAGCAGGGCCTGATGTTTTGGTGAATGCTACTAAAGAATTAGGAAGAAAGTAAAGTTCATACAGCCCAGTTTTAAACCTGATTCTATAAGCATTTGAACACCCTTGTGAGGAAGCTAAATGAGAGATATCAAGAAAGTCATCTTAATCAACAAGGAAAGAGCTGTTTTAAAAAAAATTGTAAATGACAGAAAACCATGGTATGTGAAGGCAGACAAGTGAATAGTCCTTGTTATTATGGGTCTGACAGATTACAATAATAGAATTTTGGGCTCAATGAAAGATCAGAACTTTTACACTATGAAATAACTATTAATATCATATACTGTGCAATCTACACTGGTTTATGACAGTTATACAGTCTAGGTCTTTTGAATGAATCACTATATAACTTTTGCAAGGTTTGTAGTCCAGTCACCCTCACCTTTTTCATATATATATATATATATATATATATATATATATATATATATGACTATAGAACGCTTATCGTTCAGACCAGTGGTGTTAGCCAGTGAACCATAAAAGAGAACTGTTGGTTATTATAGAGGATAATGTAGTAACTCCACTTTTCCAATTTTAAGAATGAATAATTATTAGTGACAGAAAACATTAAATCATTATATACAGTAATTCTGCAAGAAGAAGTGATTTTAACAGTTAGAGAATTTTAAGAGTTAAACTTGATTTGTGAAATGACAGAATTGATTGCAACACTACTGGAAATGATTCTAGATAATTTCTTTATGTCTGAAAGAAAATTTTTAAACAAGTTTCAGGAATAGTAACTGGGAAATGCAATGGTGCCCCATTTTTCAAACAGGCTAAAAGGTAAATGGAACACAAGTTTCTTACAGATTTAAAGTTTGCAGACAATTTATCATATTATTTGCATTTTACTACCAACCGCGGTGGTGGTGCTACGATAGCGTTGTTGCCTCACAATTAGACGTTGTCCTGTTCGATTCTCAGCTAGAGCGTCTTCTGTGTGGAGACATGCGTGAATGGGCGTACCTTCGTTGAATTTTGTGCGTCAGGGCTGGCAACTCGGCACGTAAAAATCTACTGCCAATCATTAGCAGACCGGAGTTCTGCTGTGGCGACCCCTAACCGGGAAAAGCCGAAAGACACAACAACATTTGCATTTTACTACCAATATAATTTTAATAAGAGATGGTAGTTTGAAAAAAATTGAACAGGTTTGTTTGTTATATAGAAAGTACTACCATTAAAACAAATTGAATTAACTTGTTTTTTTGGATGCAGAGGTCTATATGGAAGGAGGCAAACAGAAACCCAAAATTGTTAGGAAAGAATGTCAGAGTGACTTGAACCTCCACTTCATTACTGCATATCCACAGGGTATGAACCTAAATATAGAGATAAGCCAATTAGACTATCCAGATTAACAAGTAGTGATGTTTATTTTAAAAAGGAAATACATAAAATATCAAAGGCTCTTTTGAAACAGGATACAAAACTAAATATGTGGGTGTAATTGCATTATAGACTGAGGAAGAAAGAAAAGAGAAGTATGAGCCAGTAACTGAAACATTTTTATGCATGACAGTGACAGAAGGAGTAACACTGACAAACACATGAGGTAAGGGTTTGGACTTCAGTGTGGATGCAGGACTGATTAAATATATTTTAAATAACAAATTGAATATTTTGTTGAGTAATTCCTGCATTTCTACTTTTGTGGACAATTCGTCTTTTATTTTAATAAAAGAGAATTAATCTGAAAATATTATTGCACTTATGAAAAGAAAATGCTTCAGGCCCTTAACTTTCAAACAAAAGAAAGGGCACACATTCCTGCAGATTATGTAGGACTTGTAGGTTTGTTAGTAATAGCTCATATCATTTAAAGTTACTGCAAGAAGGAAATATGGTAATGGCAGATTTTGTAATTGTACAATTGAGAAAAAGAAGTTATGTCTTACAATAACATTCCATTTGTGTTGTAGATCTTTATTCATTCATTACTGATAGGACTTAAGTTCCATTCTCGGTACCGACACGACCATTCCCATGCTCGCGCCAGCCAAAAACTCTCAGCTAAGACCCACCCATAATGCCCCTCTCATAGTCTCTTCAGATCAAGTTTGCCCACCCCTATATTATAGAGATAATAAATAAGGGAGACAGTAGGAAGCTCTGTCTGAGCAAATACCTTAACCAGGAGTTCCTAAAGTCCACCAGGAGTCCAGGCAGGGGGAAGGAGCGAGGGAAGTAATGAATGAATAAAGATCTACAACACAGATGGAACATTATGGTAAGACATAACTTCTTTATCTGATGTTGTAAATCTTTATTCATTCCTTACTGATAGGACTGAGTCCCCAGTTACTTGAGTCCTGGGTGGCCCTAAGGAGGAATATTACTGAGCACCATAGAATCAAAAGATGCTCATCCCCTGGAGGCCAAATCCAATTTGTAATGAGTGATAAAGGTATGAGGTCTTACCCAAGTGGCTGCTGCGCAAATATCATCCATAGAGGCTCTAGAATGAAAAGCCACAGAAGTAGCCATCGATCTAGTGGAATGAGCCTTTACTATGGAAGGTAAGGATAGTTTATTCTGATGGTAAATGAAGGTAATGACGTTTCTAAGCCAGGAGGATAGAGTCACTTTGGAGACAGGTTTACTCAATTTCGGTCCCGCAAAGGCCACAAATAATTGATCCATTTTTCTGAAAGATTTAGTTCTGTCCAAATAAAAACAAAGCTGCCTATGAACATCAAGGGTGTGCAAAAGATACTCCTCTCTGTTTGATTGCTGAGGGAGGAAAAACATCAGGTCAGTAGACTGGTTAATTGAAAATACGGAAATGACCTTGGGCAAGAAGGAAGAGTCAGTACGTAGGGACACTCTATCCCTGTGGAAGTTCAAGTAAGGTCTCATGATACTCAAGGCCTGCAACTCAGATACTCTTCTCGCTGAGGTAAGTGCTACTAGACGTAGAGTCTTCCATGATAAAAATTTCATATCACATGAATCAGAAGGTTCGAAAGGAGGGCTTGCTAATGACTGAAGTACCAAAGTCAAGTCCCAGGGTTCTATGGGGGGTTTGACAGGAGGTTTAGCACATAATACTCCTTTCAAAAAGGTTTTGCACAGACGGTGTGACATAACAGAAGAATTATCGGATCTGTTATGGAAATTTGCAATAGCTGCTAAATGTACAGTAATTGTCAATGCTGAGGCAACTGCATGTAGAAGAGTAGTCAGGTACTGTAAGATCTTTTGAATAGGCATAGAGAAAGGGTCTATGTTCTGATCTTTGGCCCACATAGAGAACCTAGCCCATTTACTAGAATAAATTTTCCTGGTGGAAGTTTGTGTGAAGCCAGAAGAATCTCACGGACAGGAGATGAAATATCAGGCAGCATGGCAATCATCGGAAGTGGAGGAACCAAGCTGTGAGCTTGAGGCTGTGGAGATTGGGGTGAATCAGTCCCTGAGGGTGAGATAGCAGACCTTGGGATTGATCCAGGATCCATGGGCTGTGAATCAGATGAGGCCATAGGAAAGGAAACCAGACTTGACGGGGCCAATAAGGGGCAATGAGGATTACGTTGCTTCTCAACCTTTGAGCTTTCTGGAGGAATTTTGGGATGAGGGGAAATGGGGGAAAGGCATACAGTAAACCCGGGGGCCAATCGTGCATTACAGCATCCCTCAGTGACTCCCACTGAGGGGGATCAGGGCAAAGTAGCTTCTGCATTTGTTGTTTAGAGGAGAAGAAAACAGACCACTATAAGGCCTGCCCCAATGGCGGAATATCCAATCTGCTATTACAGGATTGAGGCACCACTCATGAGGCATCAGGATGTCCCTGCTCAGGTTGTCTGCAATAAGGCTGGAGCTCCCGGGAATGTGCGTTGCTATAAGAAAGCGGTTGGAAGCTATCACCCAGTGCCAAATCCTCATGGTTTCCCGACACAGGGGCTAAGACCTGGTTCTGCCTTGTTTGTTTATATACCACATGACTGACACGTTGTCCGATTGAATTGCAATGGTCCCGGAAGGGAGGGATGTATGAAACGCTTGCAAAGCTAAGAGAACCACCCTCAATTCCAGGACATTTATGTGCAAATTGGCCTCCATGGGGGACCAGGTGCCTTGGACCATCTTTCCCTGGAAATGCCCCCCACCATTCTAACAGGGAAGCATCTGTGGTCACTGTGGCCCTGGGCTGGAGGAGACAGAATGGTTGACACCAAAGATTTGATTCTGGCTTCATCCACCATAGCATTTCTTTCTTGCAAAGGTTTGTAAGGCAAATCATGTGGTCGAGTCGGTGGGTTAAGATTGACCATTGTGATGAAAGGAGTCACTGTAATAGTCTCATGTGTAACCTCGCCAGTGGTACTAAGGTAATAGCTGTTGCCATAGAGCCTAAAAGTTGCAGTACAAGACGTGCTGGTACAAAAGTCTGTGGAAGAAGGACTTTGATCTGGTGTCTTACTTTTGAAAGCCTGTGAGGAAGGAGGGAAGCTTGACAGGATGCTCCAATAAATTCCAGTGTTTTTGTTGGGGACATTTGAGATTTGTCCTTGCTGACTGTAATCCCCAAGTGGAGAGCGTGGCCTTGAGTGTAAGAGAGGCTGTTGATGAGTAGGTTCCTGGTCATGGCGGTAAGGAGAAAATCATCTAGATAAGGAAACACCCGGAATCCTTGTAGTTGAAGATGAGCTACTATAACTGCCATACATTTGGTGAACACATAGGGGGGCTGTCGAGAGACCGAATGGCAGTACCCTGAACTGGTAGTGATTGGCTCCCAGCCAGAAGTGGAGAAATCTCCAGGAGCGCTGATTGGAGATCTACAGAGCACATCCAGTTGTCCTTCCCTGGAAAAGGGAGAATGGACTGTACTGTGACCATCCAGAAGTTTTGAGGTTTTATAAATTTGTTCAATAGGCTGAGATCCAGGAGTGATCTCCAGTCCCCTGTCTTTTTTGGCACAAAAAAGAACCTTGAGTAAAACTCGTATCCTCTTTGGTATGGTGGGACCAGTTGGCTGACTCTTCTTCTTAGCAGCTTTTCTATTTCTAAGGCTGCTACCTCCCTCTGAATGGGTGGGCACATCGGGGATTTGTCTGATGGGTCTGGGAGTTGGATCGAATGGGATATGGTAGCCTCTGGATATTATTCTATGCACCCAAACATCAGTAGTAATAAGTTGCCAGGCTGGTAGGTGCAGAAAAAAAAAACTTCCGACTGTTTCCAGAGGAAGGCAATCGGGTCGCTGCTCAGGAGTGCTGATAGGGTCAGCCGGAGAAGGAATCTCTAACATCCTGGTTACGCGGACCCCCTCTGCTCCAAAAGGGGTGTCTTCCAGATGAGTTGCCCCCTCTGCCCCGGGGGGGGATTGCTCACCAGGAGTGTCACGAAAAGATCCTTGGGACTTTTTGAACCACAATTTCCCTCGCCTCTGGTTCTTGGAATAGGACCTCTGGTGGGGGGGGGGGGTGGAAAAACATATACCCACAGCAGACAAGGTCTTACCGTCTTTCTCACTTTGTGCTAGTGTATCTCATAATTAGGGACCAAAAAGTGAAGATTCGTCAACAGGTGTGTTGACGAAAGAAAATTTAAAGAGGTCGGCGAAATCACATAAATGCATCCAAGCATGATGTCTCATGATGATGATTGATGTGGCTGCTCGAGCTGCCCCCTCAGTGGTGTGAGATATCAAATGCATCGAGAAGTTTGAGACAGATTCTAGGGTAGCTAGCTGTGAGGAGACAGTGTCATGCACCTCATCAGGTAGTACCCCCGCCAAAGAGGTAGACATTTCAGAAATGTGGTCTCTTTAGAGGAGAGTGAAGTGTGCCAGATAGTTCAGTGACCGAATGGCAAAGGTCACTGAAGCGCAGGTCCGCTTCCCCAGTCTGCCTATGGCCTGAGACACCCGGTTCAGGGGACGGACAGTGGAACTATCTTCTGCCAGTTCTCTCTTGGTGGTTGCCATCATGACCATGGAATCAACTGTCAACTGCTTGGAACAATTGGGCTGGTCTTGGGGGGGGAGGGGGGGATAACATTTTGTCTGGCCTCCGGGGGACAGGTTATACGTTGTCCAGGGCCTTCCAGGCATGCTGCATGATAAGCTTTACAAGCTCATCCGCAGGTGGGGTCATCCAGGAAGTAGATGGCCCGGCACAAAAGGCCTGCAAGAACACCAATTCCTCCAAAGAAGGGTTAGAGGTCTTCCAGTCTCCCCTCTGCTTGAGGATTTTGAGAATGTCTCCAAATGAGACATCTTTGAGGGGAGACTGTAGGGGTCCTTCTCCCTCATCCCAATCGGTGTCCTCAGTGATAGATTCCTCAGGGGGATCAAGGTGCTTCTTCTTGCACCATTTCTTCCAGGGTGGCTCCCCAGTGGGACCTTCTTAGGAGGACTCTGGAGAAAAAGTTCCCTTCAAGGGAAGGTCTTGTGGCTCCCATGCCCAGGATCCTAGAATAGGGGGTTGGGACAGCTGCATGCTAGAGTGGTGTTCTGCTGTCGATGCTATTGGAGCTGACTGCGAGCCTGTGGAGGCAAGGACCCTCTCAATCACCTGGAAATCAGGCCCGTCTGAGGAGGGATGGGAGCCCGGAACCGAGAAGGACAACCGCTGAACTGGGGTCACACCCCACCCTGAGGAGCCCATCTCCAGGTGAGGAGCTCTGAGTGGACTGGTAGCTGTCAGTGGAGCCGTGGACATAGTGCCAGTGAAAAAATATGTGCCGGACTAGGAACCACGGTGCCGACAGCCCAAACACTGCTCCGGGGGTGTACCGGTTCCAACGGAGCCGATGCACCAAGGGAGGTCGGTGCCAACAAGGGAAACTCCACAGTCGGAGTCGAGACAGTATGCACCGGGGTGGTCATGAGTACCGAGATCTCCAGAGCCTGGGAAGAGGAGGAGGATATACTGGTGAGTATGCTGTGAAGGGTTCCATACCAAAGGGAACGAAAGGTCTAGCCAGGGTAGGCAGTCATCTAGCTGCCAGAAACTGGTCCACAACATGCACTACATCTTGTTCAGAAAGGCTCCTGGTGCATCTATAGGATGCTGCTGAAGGAGAGTCAGGACTTTCAAGAAAGGGGTTAAATTGGTGCACTGAAAAAGGGTCATAAGTCGGAGAGTATCTGGTTCTTGGGAGGTGTTCAACCTTTGGAACCGAGGTCATAATATGTGGAGCCAAATAAGCTATCGGCACCATGGCCTGGGATGGTGCCGAAGCGGGTATGGTCATCAAAGCCGGTGTCAGGACTAAGGATGGTGCCGAAGCTGGAACCATAATAGGAGTCAACATGAGAGATGGCACAGAGGAAGAAGACACAGGGCCTGGTGCCGAAGTTGTCTGTGCCACAGGTGCTGGAGAAGCTCAGTGTCGACTAGGTTCCATAATGGACGGGGGTGTAGGAACCGAGTGACTCTGTTTCTCCTTGTGTTTCTTGGTCTTAGGAGGTGGTGAGACCTCCGTCCCAGAGAGAGCCTCTGAAAAAGCCGTTTTTATTAGATCTTTCAAAATCAGTTTGTTTTTGTGCTCGGCTCGAGTGCAATTACTGAAACTAGAGCAAATGTCACATGAAGAATTTATATGGTTCATGCCCAAACAATAAATTCACCAAGAGTGACCGTCTGAGTTGGGCATCTTATGCCCACACTTATCGCACTGCTTAAACCCCAATTTAGCTTTTTCTGACATACTGTACGCTGACAAAAACTACCAGGAAAGTAAACAACCAAGTGAAATTAGAAAGGTTTTTTTTTTTTTTTTGGTAAGGTATAAAGAAGGAGAGAGAAGAGTACCAACAATTGTATCTAGAAATACCACAAGTGGTAAAAGGAGGGCCTACCAAAGGTAGGACAAAGGGACAGTACCAACAATGGTATAAGGGTAACTACCAAAGGTAGAGGGTAGGAAGTTGAAGCAGTTTACAGGTGAGAGGAGAAATTAGTGAGCCTGACTAAAAAAGGCAAAGTTTTGAAAGAAACTACACAAATATACACAAATTTTCCACTTAGCTTTGAGAGACAAGGCTTGGCACATCTGATAGGAATCCAGCAAAAGAGATCTGGTGAGACTATGAGAGGGGCATTATGGGTAGGTCTTAGCTGAGTGTTTTTTGCTGGCGTGAACTTGGAAATGGCCGTGTCGGTTCCGAGAATGGATCTGAAGTCCTATCAGTGAGGAATGAATAAAGATTTATAACATCAGATTGTGATTTATGTGGTTGAATGTGGTTCCTGTACAACATTTTATGTGGAAAAAAATGGCAGAATGCTATGACACAGAATGATAGACCATGTTGATTCAATGAGATACAAAGAGAAACATAATGCCTCGTTTGGGCATACCGTTAGTTGTGTTAATTTTACAGTTTCCTATGTATGTACTAGAAATAGTTATAGTGAGACCTAAAGAAAGGAACTTGGAGTAATTGCTACACACACACACTAACTACTCTGGCAGACTGATTTGGATGCTAACTGACCAGCAGGCTTACTTTATTGTATTAGTTTAAAACCTGGAATGAAAGCTAAACATGGGTTCATAGGTTCATACTAGGCTATCTGCCCTAGGGCATTTATAAACCTAGCCAGAGTATGTTTGGCTTTCGCCACCCATTTTAAATTAATTTTGCTATGGCCTTTTTCGAGGTTAGTATACTGTGCCTCTGTCTAACAGTGACACAGAAGTGATACCCGGGGTAAACCTACGATCTCCCATCCACTCATCAAGATTCCTCTTGAAGAGAGACAATGAGGGACTCTGCCTAACCTGGACTGGGATTTTATTCCAGAGTGAAGGGAGCCTCTGGGTTATGAATCTGTCCCTCCAGCATGTCCTATTTATTTCAGAGCTGAGGTTCAAGTCTCTCGAGCACGTAGCTCGATGGGATTTGGATTTTTTGAGGTGCAGCATGTCCCTTAATTCCGGATTGGACATGGCTTTATACTTCAGGCACAGATCGCCTCTGAGCAGGCAGTGTGCCACTGAGTAGAGCTGGAGTTTCTTTAACCGGGCAGCATATGGCATCTGTTTGAGCCCTTTGATCCTCTTGGTGAGGTACTTTTGGGGTCTTTCCAGTTGCTGCAGGTGTTTGGTAAGGTACATCCCAAAAGGGGCATTGTACTCGATTATGGGCCTGATGAGGGATGAGTAAAGAGGCACGATGACCTCCCCTGATCTAAATGTGAATCCCTTCATGATTAGGTGGGCTATATAAAATGTTTTTCTAAACACTTTGGCCACGTGGTTGTCAAATGAGAGATTGCTATCAACTTGGGTCCCCAGGTCCCTAATTACTTCTTCTGTACTTAATGGATTACCACCTATGTGGTAATTTGTATACACTTTCTGGCGTTTAGCTTGAAGCCATGGCTCTGGCACCAGTTGTCTGTTTCTATGAGGCCCTTTTGGATGATGCTTGTGTCAGCTGGAGAGTCGATTATGGTGCCCAGTTTGCAGTCATCTGCGAACTTGGTCAGCCACAGTCCTTCCATGTTGGCCTGTACCTCTGAGAAATATATACCGAACAAGAGAGGTCCCAGGACTGAGCCCTGTGGGACGCCGCTTGTAACTGGTTTGGAGTCTGACATGGCTCCAGCAATTCTAACCATGTGGGTTCTGTCCTTGAGCCAGTTTGCAACCCATCTAGTGACATAGGGGTTTATATTTAAGCTGGTGAGCTTATCTATAATGCCCAAGTGGGGTATTGTATCGAAGGCTTTTGCGAGGTCAAGGTAGGCTGTGTGGACCACCTTCCCTTCGTCAATGGCCTTGGTGATTGTTTCAAAGAAGTCGACCAGGTTTAAGAGGCAGGATCCGCCCTTAACAAAGCCGAACTGGGTAGGATCCAGTGTCTGTAGGTCCCCAATATCTTTATTTATGAGGTCCATGATGATCCTTTCCATAGCTTTGCAGACCAAGCTAGTCAGGCTTATGGGGCGATAGTTTCCAGGGTCCGTTGCGGCACCACCTTTGTGGAGAGGGACCACTGTTGCTGTACGCCACTCTTTGGGTACATATCCTGTAGTAAGGCTGAGACTGAACAGTAGTTTTATGTTTGGCTTTAGCTCTTCTTGGAGTTCATGTAGGACGCAGCCCGGGACACCGTCTGGTCCCACTGATGCTGTGTTTTTTGCTTTGGAGAGGGCGGCTCTTACCCGAGCATCTGAGATGTCAGGGGGGCAGCACTCTGATGGGATAAATATTTGCCCTTTGGTGGGGGAGTTTGCGCTGAACCTGTCAGCTAGGATGTTGGCAATGTCTGTGGGTTCGGTGTATTTTTTGTCATTTTGGACTAATTCTGAGCATATCTGGGAATTCCCACCCAGGTTCCTAACATAACTAAAGAAAGCCTTGTGATTATCCTTAGTGTCCTGTGCAATTTTTCTCTCGAAGCTGGCCTTAGATGATTTTATGAGTGCCCGTAGTTTTTTGCTAATACTGATCAGAGATGCCTTCCCTTTTTGGGATTTTGCTCTATCATGTAGTAGCTTCCTCCTTCTACTGTAAAGTTTGTTTATGGCTGGGGTCCACCAGACAGGACGTCTACCTTTGGAGGATTGGGTCTTGGTTTTATTTGGGATTGCATGATCCATGCATTCCTGAAGGTGTTCATAGAATGCATTTATAAAGGATTCTGCGGTCTGGAAATAACACAAGGGGAGGAGGTTAACTGTCTGATGCCAGGGAAATGCCAGACTAAAGAAAACTGGGTTGCATGTATTTTTTTTCTCTTCTTTCTTGTTCATTTGGAATCACTGTGTCTATTCTTATGGCTTAAGAAGGTATGACTTTTGTATTTTGAATATAAAAGAAAATAGAATATTCTAAAGTCTGCTGGATCTCTATACATTTTTGTAATATCTGCTGTGTTTACAAAGTATGGTCAAACAATCCACTTGTGTTGTAAGTAAGAGCTCAGAAAAATGCCAAACTGTGGCATATCCAGAGTTAGTGGTGTTAGGTTTTATTGGCCTGAATGCACCAGTAAAGACTTAAAAAGTAGAAAGTATTAGGCATACAAAAGCCATGTAGGTGAAACTGAAAGGATGATTTGCATGAGTCTCGTAAGCCTCCACTACAGGTGGTTTAAGGTATTATTAGTAGTTCAACAGGTAGAACATTCACATTTGGTGCAGACGGCTGTGGGTTCTATTCCCATACCAGGGAGATGGATTGCTGAAACTGCAGTGCATCACAAGCAGGTCACTACACTTTGTTGTGTCATTCCTTAAATGAGGCATTAAATTGAGGCCTCATCTGCCTGAGTTGGTGATAGCTCCTGTGGATGTAAGAGAGACCACAGCACCAAACAAAAAGACAAGAGTAAGTTCTCTAATGCCCTGGCCAAATCTTCCCTAGTAGTATAAATACCATCTCAGTATTCCCTAAAAAGTTCTACTAGCCTAGAAAGACTAAATTGGACAATGAAGGACAAACAAATAAAATAGAAATTATAGAGCGAAGAATATAGCTTGACTTGTTTTTCTTGTAGTTTTTACTGAAAGTTTTGCTTTTGTGACCTTTTTACACGTTGAATTCAGACATCTATCTACATATCTCTATATCTAGCTATCTGTCAATCTCTCTCTCTCTTATATATATATATGGTTCTACCTGACATAATCAAAACCCCAAGTTATACCAGGAAGAAAGCTGTGAAAAAATGGAGAATACTGCTAGCCTTCTGTGGGAACTGTGTGAGTGAGTGTGTGTCGTGTGTGTGTGTGTGTGTGTGTGTGTGTGTGTGTGTGTGTGTGTGTGTGTGTGTGTGTGTGTGTGTGTGTGTGTGTGAGAGGGAGACGGGAAATAAAAATTTCTGGGAAGGGCAGTTTCTGTGGATAAAAGGGCATTGGAAGACACTGGTTAATGGAAAGAGTGATGAGAAAGAGCTTGGTGTTGCTTTGTAATAAGAAAATGACTCACCTCTATAACTGGTCTGTGTGCAGTCTTGTCTGGGTGCAGATATTGAAGCTCATACCTAGGACAGTAGAATACATCCCTTTATGCTGTTTGGGCCACGTTATATTTTTTGAATTAGTTATTGAAACTGACTTATGTGAACTTCCTTGCTATTATTTCACCCTCGGCTGGCAATGATGGGATTCAGTCTGCATCAATGTAAGCCATTCTGATGTCACAAGAAGCTTCTGTCAGTTAAGTGATCATAGTATCATAGTCTGAGGCTTCTATATATGTGTGTGTGTGTGTGTGTGTGTGTGTGTGTGTGTGTGTGTGTGTGTGTGTGTATACAGTAACACACACACACATGCACATACACAGGAACACTCCATATAGTTGAACAGTCATAATACTGAATGCCTGTAATGCCAGCAGACACAGCTGAAAATTCATATGATTGCAGAATGGTGGCTTTACTTAAGGGAGGTTGCAGCACAATCGGAAGTGAGAATTTGCCCTTTGGTCACTATCGTGTGATCACAGAGTAATTATATATAATTAGCAAGGGGAGTTTTTTGGGGCATTCGATGTTTTGAGTTTTGATTCTTTGGGATCAATCATTTGATGTTCGATTTTGTGTTACTTCGATATTTCGAAGTGTGCACACACACACAAATATATATTATGTATATATACATGCACACATATATATGAATTTGTCATCTGGTAGAAATCACATTAACTTCCAATGGTCTGATGTAGATTAATGTTTGTGTATGTATAATTAAGAAGCTATCCAATGGCTTGCAGAAGTGTATAAATATTTAGCATGTGCAAGTCTGACTGCCATTTTGAAGTAAGCTGTTGAGATGTAAGCATGTATGTATGTATGTATGTATGTATGTATGTATGCACGGCCTGTCTGTTAAGCAGTTTGTTTATATTCTATGATGCTGCTATCCATCCTGATGTGTTTTTATGTATTAAAGCATCTAAACAAAATACCCCACCTGCTTGTCATCTATGTTAGAGAGGGATGGGTGACACTGTGTCAGAAGTGGGATGTCTAAAAGGACTTGAGGCCACAATGGAATCCAAATTCTTCAGTTTGTGTTCGAGGGGCACCCGGTTGGAATTGGAGGAATATGCAACAGCAAATCATCCCTACTGTATGTATACTTCGCAAAACAAGTCAGAAACAAATTTCAGATATTAAAACTTGCTCAGCACTATTTCTTATTCGAAAGATATGAAAGGAGGCATACAGAAGGCTCTGAATGATATTTGCATAAACCGATATTGATAAAAATATTCACATTACTGCGGAAAATGTTTGAAATAAAGTCCAAATAACATGAAACAAATAAGAGGAAATGACTGAATTTTCGCTAAACACATATTTTTCATATTGATTAAAGGTATCAGAGTTATCAGAAGTATATATGTTCGCATGTTTGTGCAATATTACAGTAAAGTTATTTTGCAGAATACACTCATTACAGAGACAGTATTTTGAAGAGTTTATTGTGCATCTGAAAGTTATTACAAGCTCACAGAATTGTTTGTTTGTACATAATTAGAAGGGCCATATTTTCAGTGTGTTTATCCATACTTTGTGGGCAGGGCAGATGGATTTTGAAAACCTAGTGTACTTGTGTTTGATCATAATATTGCAGAGAACTGGACAGTGTTTGAGCAAGAGGATGACATTTTCATGCAGGCTGCATTTTCTGATTAAGATGACTGTGCAAAGGCATTTATTCTGCTTAACTTAGCTGGGTCAGAAGCCATAGAAAGGGAATGTTCATTTGTGCATGCACCTGCTATCTATACAGGAAAGGGGGAAAAAGTCATATTGTTCTACCGGCTGAGTCAAGGAAGGACCTTGAGTGCTTAAAATGTAAATTTAGAGAAATGTGTAACCCCAGACAAATATTACAATGGAATGGCAATTATTTTACAAAAGAGACCAAAAGCCTGGTGAAACTTTTGTAGAATATATAAATGACTTGAGAAACAAAGCTAAAACATGCAGATTTGGCGATTTACGGGATAAGTCGATAAAGGACAGTCGTGTGTGTGTGGTATTAAAGATGATCCAGTTTTAAAGATTTTGCTTCGTGACAGTGATTTCACTTTGACTAAGGCCAATGGGATTTGTCACATATATGAGCTCACAGAAAACCACCCACATCTGCTTACAAATGAGAATAGCTCATATTGAGCTCACAGAAAACCACCCACATCTGCTTACAAATGAGAATAGCTCTAGAAAGCACAGTGATAAAGCTCTTGATAGTATGCAACACTTGGTTAAAAGAAGCAGGCCCAAGCACATGGCAGCAACTGTTGCCACTGCAGTACTCACTGGTAAACCCCAGAGCTTTCTAGCAAATTCCAGAGTTCGCACAGTCTTAGTGAAGAGTGAGTCAGCAAACTCAAATCATGGACCCCCACCCAGTTCCATTGCCAACTATCATAATTGTGGTGGAAAACATGAATCTAAAAGGGAAAGATATTTAGCATTTGGTCAGCAATGCCACAAATACAAAAAGTGGAATCATTTTAAAAGGTTTTGTAACGCAAAAGAACCACATTCTTTTATTAAAAGGGAACACTTTAAGAAATGAGTTGATCAACTAGAAAGGTGCAGCCCTTCTCTTTATGTTGATGGAGTGTCAGTGCCTCATGAAACAAAAAATGCAAAAGCTTTCATTTATTTATTTATGAATGTTGCTTTAAGAAACCAAGTGTGTTTAGATGCTTTTAATTAACTAATTGCTCAATTAAACTTTTCCATTGGTTTATAGTTTTTTGAACCAAGTATATTAATGTGATTGTCTTGACTTGGCTTGTTTGTTCTGAAGATGTCCTGCTGAGACAAAAGCATGGAATAAAACTTTTATACACTAAGCTATTTACTTTCTAGTCTTCATTGACCATCAGTAACATTGTCTGTTGTTTCTTGGTGGTGTTTTGGATCTTGGTTACACGCTTTGCTAATAAGGAAGTCCACCAAGTTAGCTTGAAAGACCAGTACTCTACTTTCGCCCAGTATATTTTTTCTACTTATGCTGATCTTTTCGAGGACAACTAGGGAAGCTTTCAGATGTGTACTGAATGAAGTTAAATCCAGATGTTAGTCCAGGAATCAGGCCAGTTCAAAAAGTTCCAAAAGCCATGCAGGACAGAATCAAAGCCAAGCTAGATAAAATAGTGCGACAATGTGTGATTTGTCCAATTGGTTCTGCAACTCCATCTGAATGGGTATCTTCCATGGTGGTAGTTCATAAGAAAAGCTCAGATGACATCAGAATATGTACTGACCCACGAGATTTCAAAAAAGCACTAAAAGTCCTCATCATCCAAGGTACACAGTCAAAGAAGTCGCAGCCTTGATGCCAAATGCTACTGTTTTTTCTGTCTTGGATGCAGAGAGTCAATTTTGGCAAATTCAACTTGACAAGAAATCATCATTGCTCACTACTTTTTAGTACTCCATTTGGCAGGTACAGATTTTTGAGAATGCCATTTGGGATAAATTCTGCAAGTGAAGTCTTTCAATGAGCCATGGAGCAATGTTTTTCTGGGTATCCTTGTGCTATCATAGTAGACGGACAAACTAGTAGGAGGTCATAGTGAAGCTGAGCATGACAGGAACCTCATAAAAGTTCTGGAAAGAGCACGTCAATCTACAGAAATGCAAATTCAGGCTACAAGAAGTTATTTATGTTGGTCATTTCCCAGTTCAGGCCTACGACCAGACCCTTCAGTATAAACAGCTATTCTTGAGATGCCAGCTTCAGACAATGTTCCAGCCCTGCAATGATTTCTTGGCATGGTTAACTATCTAGGCAAGTTTATTCTAGACGAGCCAACTTTCAGCACTGTTTAGAGAGTTGACATGTAAAGATGCATCACGGTCTTGGTTACAGCAACACCAAAGAGCATTTGATGTCCTGAAACAGAGAACTGCTAGTCCACCAACTCTCAGATATGATGATGTTCACAAGCCAGTTACACTTTCCTGTGATGCCTTGAAATTTGGCCTTGGTGCAGACATTCTACCAAACTGAGATGCAGTATGCCCTGATCTTGGCAATTGTGTTTGCATGTTCGAAGTTCCATGATTATGTTTATGGTAGACCTATCCAGATCGAAACAGACCACCAACCTCTAGTCAATGTCTTGAGAAAGCCTATGCATTCAGCTCCAGCCAGACTGCAACGTATGATGCTGAGACTGCAAAAGTATAATTTCACTCTCGTTTACAAGAAAGTCAAATTCCTTTATCTTGCTGATACATTGTTCAGATTGCCCAGAAACACCACTTAACAGCATGAGAATGAGAAGCTTGATTTTGAAGTCATGGAAGTGAGAGATTTTTCTTCCATATGTCTTGATGAGCTGAGAGATCAGACAGCTACAGATCCAGTTTTACAGAGGCTCAACCACTTTATCAATCAAGGATGGCTGTCAAAGCAATCTAGTTTACCTCAAGAAGTGCAACCTTATTTTCCATAAAGAGATGAGATTTTGTCTGACAATGGTATCATTATGAAAGGTCTGAAAGTAAATGTTCCAAAGTCCTTGCAACCAGAATACATTAGTACCTTGCATCGTGGTCGCCAAGGAATCAACTCTACCAAAAGAATGGTGAGAGGATTAGTATTTGGCCTGCTATGTCACAAGACATTGAGAGAGCACTTTCATCTTGTTCTGTGTGTAACAGTATTAAGCCACATCAGCAGAAGGAACCACTTCAGCTAAAACACATTCCTGAACTACCTTGGTCGATAGCAGCCACTGACATCTTCAAGTGGAATGGTCAACATTACTTGGTGTTAGTGGACTCTTAATCCAATTGGTTCGAAATTGACCTACTCCCTTACCTAGCATCCAGTACTGTCATTAATAAGATGAAGCATCATTTTGCAGTCCATGGTAGTCCACACAAAGTTATTTCTGACAATGGCATGCAGTTTACAAGCCAGCACTTCAAAAGATTTGCCAAAGAATGGGACTTTACTCATGTCACAAGTAGCCCTGAGTATCCACAGTCAAATGGGTTGGCAGAACGTGCACTTCAAAGTGCAAAACAGCTATTAGAGAAGTCTAAATGAGATAATAGTGATGTTTTTCTGAATCTCTTGAATTTCAGAAACATTCCTCATGATAAACATCTTGGTTCACCTGCCCAAAGACTTTTGTTGAGACAATCCAGAACCACATTACCAATCAGTAGTCAATTGTTGGTTCCATGTGTCAAGAACAACAGGTCAGTGAAAACCAATCTGTTGAAGAAGCACTTAACCCAGAAGTCATACTACGATAAGACCAGCAAACTGCTCAATCCATTACAAGAAGTGGTAAGGATGCAGACATCCAAAGGTTATGATCAGACTGGTGTCATGAGAAGTATTTGCCCACAGCCGAAAGCGTACATTGTGGAATTGCAAGGAGCAGACTTTAGGTGGAATCAGAAACATTTGAGACAGGTGTCTGAGCCTATACCACAGCACGTAGCCTGTAAGAAAGACTATCTCAGAGTGAGTTGTCCGGTGTTCCATTTCCAGAGGAAGTTCAAGAGATTATTCCATTTCTTGTAACAAATTCAGAAGTTCTTGATACGAGTTGTTCACAGATGACTGCCACTGTTGATAAATTTGGTCCAGATTGTTATGAGATTTGGTCGTATTTCCAGACTATGTAACAGACACACGGCAACTTGGACATGCACATCGTGCTTTGTTTCTAATGCTTACAGTAATGCATGTCTAACTCTAGCTGTTTTTTCAAAGGTCAATCTTTTTAAGAGAGAGGATGTAGATCAATGTGTGTGTATGTACCTTTATGAAGCTATCCATGGGCTTGCACAAGTGTATAAATACCGAGTACATGCAAGTCTGACTGCCATTTTGTAGTAAGCTGTTGAGATATAATCATGTATGTATGTAAGGTTTGTCTGTTAACCAGTTTGTATTTTTTGATGCTGCTATCCATCCTGATGTGTTTTATGTATTAAAGCATCTAAACGAAATACCCCGCCTGCTTATCTTCTATGTTAGAGAAGGACGAGCGACAGCTGATACATCATTTAAGAGAACAGTATTTCATTATTTATTGGAAATACAAATAGTAGAAAATCAGACAAACAAGAGTACCTTAAACAGATCTACTATATGTCCTCAACTTATTTCTGAAGCTTCAACCATGTCAAAAAAGTTGTACCTTAAACCCAAATGAAAAACTTTCAGATAAAATGTTTTGTAGGGGTCAAGCCCCTACCCCCTACGCATCTCAAATGGGAGGCTACAACCCCACACCCCTGTTACATAACCCCACACCCATTACATAAATATGCTAAGTAGACTACATTTACAAAACTGTGGAGAAGAGAGTAAAAGATGCACACATTGAATCTTTGCCAGCGCACAAACTGAAACAGTAGCAGCAGTGATTGTGCACATGTAACACCAATTGCTGTGGTGAAAACCAGTCAGTTAAAACTTCTTCATATGTGTCTACATGTTTTTTTTCTCTATTACAACATTATGTAAATGTCAAAGTCAACTACATCATATTTCAACCAAACAAATAGTTGACTGAATAAGGTTTCAACAATTTAGATTCAGTGTTCTGAAAATCATCCAGGTGTGATTTCTACTAAATGACATAATTCCATAAATATGCATGTATGCAACTGCAGATATATGTGTGCATGTGTGTGTATGTGAGGTATGTGTATACACACACACACATACCCCATATATATCTATCTATATCTATCTATCTATCTCTATATATATGTGTGTGTGTGTGTCTGCTTCAAAAGAACAAAATCTCACTTAAACGAATCACTAAATGTAGAGATGACTTCGCCAAAACTACAAATAAATGAACCTCGAATCACCAACTAGAAACTCCGGGTAATTAACTGTGTCTGGCACCACAAAAATATCAAACTGAAGCAAATTAAACCCACCCATGTGGGGGGGAGCTCTGCCCCCACACCCCCCTAACTATATATACCAACTGTTATTAAAAACTGTCCGTTTTTACAGGCTCTCTCTTTAGCTATCGGGTGTTTTTTTTTTATATACATTCTATTTTTTTTGCTTTGGCTATTACACCGATAGCACTCGATGGAAACTGTCAACATAGAATTAGATTATTGTCCAGGGACGAGGGGCGCTTCGACCATTTGGATGGGACTTTTACACCAGCAAGCAAACCCTTTATTGGCTCTGGACCTATCGCATGCCAACAATACTGTTCCTGAAAAGGAAGAAGGTTATAACATCACGGAGTTTAATACTGCATCCAAGGAGCTTGAGGACGATATGTACAGACTACAGCGATATGCCTGGCAAAGACAGCACTTAGAGGCATGCCTACACCATCGCATCGTACTGAGGGGGATGAGGGTCCTCTGCATGCCGACATATGGGGAAACACACCCCACACTCCTTAAGAAATGGCAGGACCTAAACATCGACCTTGGTTTCAGGTACATTAAGTTACTTCTTGAATATTTTAATCCGTTAGAAACGGATTTACGTAGCAAAATTGACCTTGCTTATAAAGACTTAAATGACCGTTTTAAGTCTGATTATTGTACAAAGAAAATGCATAATATATGTCTACAAGTTAATGCCTATAGCGAAAGGCTTAAAGCAACCAAGTTGCGCAAATTGCAAAGGGACTTCAATGATTTTGCCTCTCGCCAAATATTTGTTTGGCCGAAATATAATGCTACTGTTTTGAACACTACAAATGATACTAATAATGCAGGACATGTATATACAACTGGTTTATCTACCAATACCCAACCTACTACAGAAAAATTAGTTTGCAGTGCCAATAACTCAACGGGGACTAATGAACTTTTACCATTTTCATCCTTGGAAGCTGCTAACAATACAGCTTCCATTGAGACTGACACGCCCCCTCCCAACCAATAAGGACTGAAACATTTTTATGGCAGTTCAGGAGCTAGACCAAAAAACTCACATACTGACACTCCTTCTTGTTCTTTTTTACCTTATCCTGTAAAACAACATTTCTACAACAGGGGCCGTTCATTAAGTCGAGGCCCAAGGAAAAGTAAACTCTCAAGAGAAAGCCACAATCCCACAAGAAGAACAAGAATGTGACTGATTTATTGTATAATTACTCTGGCTTTGCTCTTTCTGACTCAGACATTTCATTGTTGAACAGAGGACTTAATTTTATTCCAGCTTGCCCTGATACTATTAGTTATGTGCTGATTGGCCTTAGACTGTTCTGTAGACAGGTTGCATTGAAATTATTTTTTAAAGACACACATAATTCCCCTGATGCTATTAATAAGACTATTTTTAAACGCAAAAGTACTTTTACACCCAGTTTTCCACATCACATTGAGTGTTTTTTTAAATTATGTGAACAGGACTTTTATAAATTATTTTCTAGTAAAATTAAACCATGTTTTTATAATCTTAGTTCAGAAGAGTTTATTTCACTACAACATTTAAGGAATTGCAATGAAATTAATATAAAACCAGCTGATAAAGGTGGAGGGGTGGTTATATTAGATACCACTGACTATAACATGAACATGTCTTTAATGCTTGAGGATGATGCTACATATATTAAAGTGATGCTCCATGATATTCATAGAATAATCAGAAATGTGCATGATACACTTTATGATCTCCTTATGTGTGGACTAGTTAGTGAACAGATGTATAATTACCTTCTTATTGATAATCCCATCATACCAATAATTAAGGGATTACCCAAAATACACAAAAACCAAGTGCCTATACCATTAAGACCAATTGTATCAGGAGACAAATGGGTCACTGCCAATATATCATCTTTTATTGAATTTTTACTTAGACCCATAGTTGATTCTTTTTCTTCTATTCTAAAGGACACTTATCAACTTCTAAATTATTTATCAGACATATATCTTACTCCAAATGAACATGAGTACCTCTTAGTTACTTTAGACGTGAAAAATCTTTTCACCTCTATACCCAATGACATAGGGGTTGAAGCAATTAGAGGTTTATTAACAAAGGAGTCTTCTTTCACTAATAATAGGCAGTTATTGATAAGTCAACTCTTAGAGTTAGCACTCAGTAATAATGTTTTTATGTTTTTAGACAGCTATTATTTACAACAGTGGGGGGTGGCAATGGGCACTCCGTGTGCGAACACGTACGCCAACCTGGTTGTTCTCAGTTGGGAACAAAGTTGCCTATTTAGCCACCCCTCTTTTGCTAAAATAAAAGTCTATAAACGTTTCGTAGATGATATTTTTATCATTTGGGAAGGCACAGAAATTGATTTTAAGAACTTCCTAACCTATTTAGAAACCACCTCATCATTCCTCAAATTTACCATGGAATGTTCTCATGAAAAGGTACATTTTTTAGACACAACACTTAGTATCACTGATGATGGCTCTATTGTATCAACACTTTACAGAAAGCCTACCTGGAAGAATACTTTATTAACCTTCGATAGTATGCATCCTAGGCACATTTTTCCAGGTATAATAAAAAGTCAATTTATTAGGCTAACTAGACTTTGTAAAAATAGCAATGACTTATATTCTGAAGCTGATTATCTGGAAAAATTGTTTATTGAGAGAGACTACCATCCAAATTTAGTCAATAGCATCAAAAATAGCATCATTAAGAAAACACCACCAACCCACAAAACCTCTGCACCTCTGAATACAGAATACAGAGATACAAAAAAGAATTATGTTGCCATCACTTTGAATTATACTAGCAACATAAATCATGTAAAAGAGGTGTATAATAACAATTGGAAGATTTTAATTATGGATCCAGTCACTAAAATTATTGTAGGAAATAAACCTCATTTTATGTATAGAAACAGTCCTAATCTTAAACGGATATTATGCAATGATATACATTTTGCACATTCTACACCTATTTTGAATAGCAGAAGAACAGGTACTTTTCCTTGTTACAGCTGCAATAGATGTAATTTTATCTCTGAAGTACAAGAGTTTCAACATCCTAGTTTAAATTATATTTTTCAACCAAGGTTTTTTGCAACTTGTACTACAAAAAATCTAATTTATCTTGCAACTTGTAAAGAATGCCAGGCTTTTTATGTTGGGCTAACAAAGAGATGTCTGAAGGACAGAATATATGGACATCTCTATGATATACAAAGAAAGAATGACCTCAATGCTCTAGCGAAACACATAATAGAATTTCCTTCACATAAGTTTTGCTTTAGAGTTTTAGAGATAGTCACTATTAATAAGAGAGGTGGCAATAATACCACACATTTGAGTAATAAAGAATTAAAATGGATCTTACGACTAGGTGCCCATATACCTCCTGGTATCAATAGTTATATATCTATAAAACCTGTTCTAGAAACTAGATGAGTTTCCTTATAAATTATATGCTTAATATTATTTGTTCCTAAGACATTTTATGGGTAATAAATATGTATATGACGAATTTACCATATTCTATTTTATATAGAACTATAAATCCGATGTCTTATATATTCATTTATTTATTCATTCAGTAGATATATATTTATATACTTTTTTATTCACTTACTTGTGCACCTATGTATTTATTTATTAATTTATTAATCTATTTATATAATCACTTGTCCACAGATTCATCAATTATTATTCTTAGTATCCATAGATCTATGTATTTTTTATTCAATATTTTATCCACGTATTCATTATATATTTTATGTGTTTATCTTATTCATTTTATTCCAATTCTATGAATTTAAACTACTCAATGACATTTATTTATTTACAACTGGTAAAACTGGCACAAATATTACTAATGTGTTTGTCCCCCCCCTTCCCTTCCCCTTTTTTCCCCCCTCCCTTATTTCTCCCTTCCCATCTCCTTTCACTTTACCATCCTTTCATGTATCTGTTCATTTATTGTTCTATTCACTAATAAAAGTTTTTAATTCGTATATTTTATTTATAATGATATATTTCAGTTATTTACCAAATTTTAGTTAATAGCATCCTCTGTAAGAGATTTATAGTAAAAACCAGTTGATATTTCCTATATTTTTTATAGTTCACATAAACTAAATATGTTAACTTAGTTTACATATAGTTGAATGTATATCTAACTTAATCTGAATGAGTTTTATAGCATTAATCAGTTGATATTTCCTGTTGTTTATACAAACTAGAATACGCTACTTCAGCCTGCATATAACCAAATGTGAACTCAAGCTAATTGTATCTAATTGAAAGTATTTTATCCAATTAATCTATTATGATTACTGGTTTTGGCGCCTTTTTTGATATATAAGCAGGAATTTTATATGATTTTATATTGTCTGATGAAGCGTAGTAGGTGCTACGCGAAAGCGCTCACTCAATAAATTTCTTCTTTTTTGCACTATTATTGGACTATTGCCGAATTTTTATTAGCCTGCTTTTGCTGATTTTGCTTGGACCTGTCACTGAGCCTTGGTATTTGTTCGTGGATTTATTATTGAAACCTTGCATTTTCGTGGTGAGAGGACCTGGTATTCATTACCCTATATATACCAACTCTGAGATTGAACTACAGTGGGGAAAGAGACAAAGTTCAGCATGATGGCCAAGTGGTTGCTTTTCCATGGCAACTTTCTGGTCTTCTGAGTGTTTGTTTATTTGTGGTTTTGCTGAAGTCGTCTTTACACTTAGTGATTCAGGTAAGTGAGATTTCATTCTTCTGAAGTAGACCCATATATATATATATATATATATATATATATATATATATATATATATATATATATATGTATATATATATATATATATGTGTGTGTGTATATAGATCTATACGGGTCTCCTACTTTACCATATCCCTACTTAGAACTCTTTAACAAAAGCCCCTGGATGGGTATCCTCCTGAGTTCCTAAGCACCTTATAGCTGGCTATAACCTCCTATAGCTAATTCCCATACAATCTCTCACACTGTGTAAATACTGTAAATAGCTTTTGACTTTTGACTTTAACTGTGTGAATTTGTTAAAATGCATCTGCATTATATTTTTCCACTATGGGCAATATCGCTCAAGCTTTGTAATATTTGATATGCGTTTGTACTTGTACTTTTATTTTTTAATTGGACTGCTATCTTTACTGTAATCTGTTTGATGGAGCTTTTCTCCCTGGGCCTCCACCGAAAATGGGCTCTCTGGACCCATGGACTTCCCGGTAATCAAACTGGGAATAAATAAATAACTATATATATATATATATATATATATATATATATATATATAGAGAGAGAGAGAGAGAGAGAAAGATATCTGCAGATCAAAACAGCAAGCAGTCATAAGAGCTAATGCTTTTTTTAGGCTGTGAATAACAGCAAGCACTCATATAAATGAACACTGTTTTCACTGGAGTTTTTCCCAGCAGTCTTTCATATGGAATTTGCTCTTATCCTACTATTGTACTTTTTCGGAGTAGGCATATATAATTAGCAGGGGGTGTGGGGGGTAAACCCCTACATGCAAAAAAAAAAATTAGTTTACATTTTTGTTGTTTTCAGTCATTTTTGATTCAATCTAAAATTATTGTTCCATCAGTTTGCTATTGTGAGTGTTCAATGTTTGATGATGTGTGTGTGTGTGTGTGTGTGTGTGTGTGTGTGTGTATATATATATATATATATATATATATATATATATATATATATATATATATATATGTGTGTGTGTGTGTGTGTGTGTGTGTGTGTGTGTGTGTGTGTGTGTGTGTGTGTGTGTGTGTACATATACATATGTATGTATATATAAAATGGAATACATTCATTACGTTGAACAGCCATAATTTCAAAACCCAAATGATCACCCACAAAAGTTCAAAACCCAAAACCTTGAAACAAATTCAAACTCATTCTATGCAAGGTCAAGCCCCTGTATCCTCCCATGCCACCTGCTACTTAAGTATACCAATGCCAAGATCACTATGCCAATGCTAAGATCACACTAAAGTGAGAAACGTGCACAAACCTATTCCATACTATGCAGTAGTCTCATACAACAAGCTATCGGCTTTTTTGTACCTCTAAAAAGCCAATCTCACATGCATTCACATGTTTGTGTTCGACCATTTGTGATTGATCTTCCAAGATTCAAAAATTACTGCTGTTTTACATAATGAAAGAATTTCATATAGATATATATATATATATATATATATATATATATGTGTGTGTGTGTGTGTGTGTGTATGTATCTATGTACCTATATATATATATATATATATATATATATATATATAGATAGATAGATAAAGATAGATACATAAATCACTAAATCTCACAACAATCAATCTTCAAAGTATCAGAAACAAAATACCAGAATTCCATGCCTGGCTGTCTCAGAGCAAACCTGACATACTAGTAGTAACCAAAACCTGGTTGAAACCTTACATAAAGGATTCAGCATTCCTGCCTCCAGGTTATGCCTATCTACGGCCTGACAGACCCCATAAAAAAGGTGGAGGCATTGCCATAATTTTCCCAAATACTTTTACCATTGTCCCATACTCCAAGCCTGTTCCTCAATTCACTACTGCAGAATTATTTATATCATTCCTCAAACTCAACAGCTCTAAGTATCTCTGCATCATAGCCATATACATTCCCCCAGGCAACAATATACCTCCTCTAGAAGATATTCTCACCTGGATATCAAACAACATTAACAACAAGACAAAAATCCTAGGTGACGTAAACATAAACTGGTTAGCTTTAGAAAACCACTCTCCCTCACCCAATATCAACCTCTTCAACTTTACACAGCTGATAAC